>NC_140907.1:16156809-16491809 GCF_045865225.1 Trachurus japonicus
CTTCAAGGATGCTCAGAGAAGAAATATTTTCTTTCTTTTTATATTTAGCTTCAGAAAAGTTTCAACTAGGGGCTCACATTAGCAGATTTTTTTGTTACGTTAGAGTCAATTTCGAGTCAATTTCAAATTTTACAAATTCGTAAATCGAGTAAAATAGGATTGCTAACTGTACGAATTCTGATTGTTACTACATTAGCTACATAATTATGTCACGTGTTTAACGAGTCCTTTTTTTAGTAAAAAAAAATTAACTGCTGTTAGACTGCTACACTTTTCCACAGTAACATAGTTGAGAAGCACTTGTACACAAACACAAGACCAGCAACCAAAAATTTGAGTCATTTCTGTTTGGTCAGAGGTACACCCACACCGCTCATGTTGGTTTTATTCTGATAAGTCATCAGAAAGCCTACTCTTTTGCGTAATTCAACAACTTTTCAATGTAGCAACAGGAAACATTTGTGTCAGATGTATTTGTGCTTCACTTATATCTTAGAGGTTAAACCTTTCTGAGGCGGTGAAGCGGCCATGTTGTGTTGCTGCTAAAACAAGCAGCAGGCACAGCCTGCATACTGCAGAGGTGGCAGTTTGGGGGAGGGGCACACAACTTGAAGTGAGGTATTCCTCCCTGATTCGATAAAAGTGAAGGTGGTAGAAAAATATTAAATCTCCTCTTGTCACTTTAATTTTCTTCTCCCAATAGAGCTGTAATAAGCTTTTTTTTTCATTACGTCTGAGTTCATTCTACAAAGTGTCCTCAAATTGAAAATCAGCATTACATTGGAGCATAAATAGCACGGAAAATAAAATTGTTCTAAAGTTAAGAGGAAACTGAGCTGCTGTCACTACATTGTGCCCTCACACCCCCCTCTTGGTCTAAAGTGGTACAGCCCAGTAATTTTCCATGCGCCACACTGTCCTAGGATGTGGGTGTGGCTTAATCGAAATGGTAATACAAGTGCTGAATAGTTTTCCTCTTGACCCTGTCTTGCGGGGTTTTAAAAGAGAAAAAATAGTTCAAATCATTTTAATATAGGTGAGAGGATAAGTAACCAATCTAGTCTCTGTTGTCTGAACCTTAGAGAGAGAAGTCTGCCACAGTTTGAGGATTTGTCAATCAGCAGAAACTGAACTGTTCCTTTATACTTATGATGATAAAAGTGAGATGTTTCAGGTTTGTGTCACCTTTTGAAACATGGTGTGTCTGGTTTCATCTCCCCTACTTCACCCAATGGCAGAGCTCACATGGTGCACTTGTAATTCATTATAGTCTGTTTTTTTCTGCTGGAGAGGAAGCAGCCCCTGAAAGGCTCCACCTACATTTTTCAAAACCCTTCGTGAAAATGTTGAGAGCAGATTTTTTGAAAATATTTGTTAAACTTCCCATCAAGTACAATTGATGAGAATTGCCTATTGATCGTGCACCTACTACAACAATTTGGAGAGCTAGCTGCCTTCAAATACTAAGCGAGAATTGAAGAAAACATCATTGCCTTTTGTCTGTGTTGTTCAAGTGAGAGACCTAAAATGTCCTATATGTGGAGAAAAAGAGGAATTTATGTGCTTGTTAGTGGCACCATTATGCATCCTGGTCTCTAGAGATTTGTTGCCAATAAGTCAGTGCTGTGCAGCTGCAGGCCCACCATAGGTCCATTGAAACTTGAAGTGTTTTTTGCATGACAGTTCATGCCAGCCATACATGTCTGTGGTGTTCAACCTGATAACAGATATCTATGTGGCTCTATGCATTTGGCACTGTTAAAAAGGAGAGTATAATACCCTCAGCTCTGTGACAGCTCTGTTATATCTCATAGCTCATGTAGGTAGAATAGAAAGCTATTGTTTATTTTGCCAGATGTTTTGCTTACAGTTTACATTAGTTTGTAAAAAAAAAAAAATGTTTGTGTGTTTCTGGTCTTAAATTGATGAGCTCAACCCAATTTTAATGCTGATGAGGAGAGAAGGTTTGTTGAAGCAATCTGTCACTTTTTATTTTGGCAGTAGAAATCAGTTTTTCAAGCCATACCTTGTCTACGAAGACCAGTTTCAACCAGTTACAGCCAGTTTCTTTGCTTCAGGCTGAAAATCAGAATGATAAGAAATTATCTTGGCTCTGTGTCAAAATGCTTGATATTGAACATTGGTGTGTTTTCAGTGTTTAAGCCTTTGAAAACATACTGAACATAATACTTACCGTACGTGTAAGCTTTACGTACACCTACAGCATGTCTCCCACCAATCCCATTTCCTTGCGCAGTATGGTTCAGTTTCTGCTCTTTTCCTTTAGTCATGGGAACCCACTGCCTGAATTTTTAAGGCAATCCCCTCACAAAGAAGATGACCCTATTTATCACTAGTTAGCTTCTCAGACATGTAGGCCTATCTCATGGTGGCAGGCGTGCTAAGTTAAATGCAGTTATGTTTCCGTCATATTATCAATGCTACAACAGGTGAAACATGTAAAGCGAGAAATTAAATGCACAGAACACCATTAAACATAACCATCATCTCATTCTTGCACATAACAATTAAAATCTTATTCATAAACCATAGAAAAGTTTTTTTCTGACACTCATTTCTGTGTACGATTAAAATCTTAACCACCACAGAAGAAATTAAACACACAGATGGGCATTAGGGGCAATGACACATTTCTCTCTTCACTTTCTTAACTCATTGAGTGCCAACCACGTAATTTCTCGTTTTTCGTTCCCATGCGTTGAGTGCCAAAAACGAGATTTTACGTTTTTTGCTTTTTTGTTAAATTATGAAAATAGACACTTTAACACACCTTATGTGTAAATTGGGGACTCTATGACGAGCAGAACTGAAATGACGATCAAAAACTCATGACAGCTCATGATCTGGAAGTTTTTATCATAACTCGGCTTTTGCAAACGGAGTTATGCATGTGGATGCAGCGCAGCCGCTCTGCTCTCACCCGCGAAGCTCCAGCAGCTCGGAGCCGAAACAGGAAGCTCTCAGCCGACAGTCCCGCCCGGTCTTCATCTCGAGCAACACCGTGTCCTCCTGCAGTAAAATGTGATGGTCTCTGGGCCAAAGCAGGCCGGCACCACCGACCCGTATCACAGAAGGACCGCGACCACCGGTGGGGCCGGTGTTCCCGACCTGCTTTTGGCCGAGAGACCATCACATTTTACTGCGGGAGCGAGAGGCTGTGACACGGCACGGTGCTTCTGTGTTATTGCTGGTCAGTGGCACCCCCCCGCCCCCGATAGTGGTTTTGTGAATAGAACAATATATTTATCTTACACGAGCCCTTTGATCCAGAAATGCGAGTGTAAGAAGAGCGACAGGCACAAACAGAGCACCTTTCATAAAAGACGCTGTATCTCCTTTTCTAGAAAAAAAGCAGGGATTTTGGTGAAACCCAGCCATGTTTAGCTTGAATTTTCTCAGGAACGGAGGCACGTAGAAACAAACGGTTTGTGGCCATTTGAAGCATAAAGTTTCACCTTTCAAATGAGCCACAGTATGTGTTGGTGGCAATAATATAGAATACACTGTAGCTCTACAAAAATGGTCAAAAATTGTCTAAATTAGGGATGGGCATTTCGAATAATTTTCTAACCGAGTATCCTAACCTTGTCGTACCCGGGTAACCAATTACTGTAATAAAAAATAAAATGGAGAAAACCTTTTTTCTTTTTTAAATAATTAGCGGTGCTTATTTATTAGTCCACACTACATTTTGGTGCCTTCGGTCCTCTCTGCCTTGCATCGTTGCAGGAAATAACTGGGAAGGTTTCAGAATGTTTGTAAACTGAAAGCATATTTTCTAACAGACTTGATGACACCTGTCGTCTCCCGCCCGACGGCGTAAGCCGAGGGAACCACCACAGATTATTGTAAAAGGTTTGTAAGTCCGAGGCTCAATCCAAAAACGCTTACAGAAAATCACGTTGCTTGATCCGAAACTGTTTAACACTACAAAAAGCCGAACCATGGCATGATGATGTAGTTTGATGCGACACTGGACTGCGCTCTAACGTGCCGTTTTTTTAATCCTAGGTTAACCGGATAATAAATTCATAACCGAGTAGCAGATTGCCTACTCGGGTACCCGGGTACTCGGGTAACCGTGCACATCCCTAGTCTAAATTGCTGGTACACTTGACTAAAACTTTGGAAAGGAGCGCGGCACTCAATGAGTTAATAAGGTGAGTTATGTTATGGGGTTAAATTAGTCTCAAAAGTCACACACGCAAAAACTGTGTGGTGGTGGCCGTTAATTGCAGGAGAGTTCAAAATGTGGTGGCCATTGATACTCTGGGGGCTCGTCCCAAGTAAGTCTGTGGGAAACACTGCTGTTGTGTATTTAATTGTGTGTAAATAAAATGATAACCTGAGGTCACTTCAAAGCCATTTCAAAACTGCTGCTCTGCACTATCCAGATTTTATAACCACGGTATTGTCTGGCCAAATAATTAGGGATGCACTGATCCGATATTCAGATCTGATATTGGCACAGATATTGACTAAATAGCTGTATCAGGTATGGGATAATGGGGCTGATCCCTGACACTGATCTCTTCAATTCTATATTCATCGTACATAGAAAGTGTAGCCAAGCACCAGGCTAAATAGAGAGGAACAGCAGACCGGTCTTCTGACAGTTCTGTGCGAGCTGCAGGTGAGCTGGCTGGAGAGCGCAGCGCTGTCCTTTTTTTTTTTTTTAGAGGTGTCATCTTTACAGGTGATGTACGCAGATGTCCGTGTCCGTGTTTGTCACCTTCTTTCACGGGGACTGTGCTGCATACGGGCAAATACTGTAAATCTAAGATATCAGCTACTATATGGTCAGCAAAAAGTGGTGGGCGTGAATGCCCTACCTTACATTTATAGGGGTAGTGACTTGTGACTATCTTCTATTAAAAAAGGTTTATTCAGAAAGGCGCTAGTCTAGCAATAAATGCGCAAAAAATTTGCAACTCTGCATGTTCACACAAAGGGGGAAACCTGAACTCTCCAAAAGTCACATGTCATTTGGTGGCCTAATCTTGACTGGAGTGTAACTCACTCAGTCCCTTGGGCAGTCAATAACATTCACATTAAGGCCTTATCCACATGGTAAGAGAACTTTCCCTAAACAATCTTTTGCTTTTTTCGTTCTTAAAATGTTTTCCATAAACACAGCATCATTTCGAGAAATGTAGAAAAACATACACATTCACACGAAACCACTGAAAACAGCTAGGCCTGTATTTGCCGAGTAACACTGCCACCAAAATACACCAGAAACACAAAAGAAAACGTGAAGCAAGTGGAAAACGTGAAGCATGCACAATACATACATACTATGAAGAAGCTGATGTCCATGACAGTTTGGTGCTCACTGTAGTAGTAGAGGAGCAGAAGATTTTTCTACAGTCACTGTAATAGACTTAAATACCTCTTTCCCATTGGCCAAAAAGCCTGTTTAAACCCGCTAACAATCAGCTTCTGACAGTAGTGGGAAAGGCTCACCAATCCGTGTGAACCCGCGTCAAACGACTCTGAAATTGATGCATGTTTTAATCAGCTTTGCACCGATCGGCTTGCAGTAGGAATGTCAGACCCAGGTCAAACCGCTAATTTACGTGACAACATGCCCGTCAGGACTCGTACAAGATGCTTTGCATGGGGTATCCGAGTAGTGAGATGGCACTCGGATGCCGCCCAAACCGAGCGAGTACTCGGATATCAGTTACAGTACTAGGTGATTGATTTCATGTGCATAGTTATGTGTGCTGTTACATTCTGTCTCGATGGCAATGCGCAGCGGCGGCAGTTGCCAGCTTGAGATCAGACCTGGGTTTTTGTGTCAATGGGAAAGGAGCCATATATGCCGATTGTTCGCAGGTCAACCTGCGTTGAAAAAACCTGCGTCAACCCGCTCATTTCAGTGGGAAAGATGCTATTGTAACCCAACATAATTTTTTTGAAAAATGACAAAGCTACTTGCTTGTGTAAATCAACCCGTTTGCACCAATCTGGGCAAACAAACATTTCTTCATGACTGCTGGTGTTTTTCCAATAACCTTCCTAGACATTGTGCCACATCTACAATTTGTTCCATGTTGTGCAGATCCTTATCATTCTCGCCATGTTTGAAGAGCAAAGTGTTTTGTTCTGATGGTCACATTTGAAGCAAGGTAAAGACCAGCTGTTAAAGGTTCTACCACGCTATAAAACTGCCTTTCTGATCTTGTAATTTTGGAGCTGTTTGTAGTATTGACGTTGCATTATTGAAATGATATGGCATGTGCATTTGCCTCTAGATAGTTTCCTTTCAATTGCATTAATGGTGTTACACTAAAAAGTGGCAGAACTTGATTTGTGAAGAACGAAATGAAATCTTGAAAAAATGCTGTCTACCTTTTAGTTTCTTGCCAATAACTAACCATTGCATGAAGCTGGATCTGAATGTCAACTCATTAGCTTCAGAAAGATATTAAGATTTAAAAAAACATGTCATCAGAAAGGTGAAACATGGAGTGATATCCCATAAGAGCATGGATGGATGACAACCTCAAGTATTTAAAATCTTGGTAGGTTTGAGTTCCCATACATCTAATCAGGTTGACTTATTTGGAGTTGTCTGCAAGCTTCAACCATCATGACCAATGCATCTCTTTGGCTGGTTGGTACTGTTACATCTGGAACTTGCACTCAACCTTTTGGCTTGTGGGACTGCCAAATCAGAATCATAAAACCTCAATATTCTCTGCCAGTTAATTTCTTGTTAGTTTGTATCTAGTTCAATACTCTGGTGTTAAGCCCGTCTCACACCAAACGTGCAAAGCGTAGGCGGCCAACAGCAAACCCATTCATTGTGTATACTACCGCGGCGCAAGAACGCACCGCCCTGCACCAAGCTGAGCTGCACGCGAGGTGAGTGCCTGCCGGAGGTTCAGTTGTAGTGATGGGCTGCCTGAAGTTAGTTGTCATTATCCTGAGGCTTGGACCAACTCTCCCCAGCAGGCTGTTAAACTGCTCACTTACACGCAGGCTTTACTGCGTGTAAGCAGACTTTACTGTAAGCAGGACGCCTTGTCTAGCAGTGAGCATTAAATAATGTGGTAATCCATGCATTTCGCCGAAGACGAAATGCACACACGAAACACTTCAAAAGTTGCTCCCCTTTCATCAAGAATAAATTTATATCAGCTGCTGGTTGCTAACTTTACCGCTAACCGGAAATGAGGCGTAAAACGGTGCACTTCTTGTTATTGGTGCGGATGTGGTCCATCCATCCATCCATCCATTTTCATGTATCCGAGTCCGGGTCGCGGGGGCAGCAGTCGGAGCAGGGATCCTCAGACCTCCCTCTCCCCGGACACTTCCTCCAGCTCTTCCGGGGGGACCCCAAGGCGTTCCCAGGCCAGCCGAGCGACGTAGTCACTCCAGCGTGTCCTGGGTCTTCCTCGGGGCCTCCTCCCGGTGGGACATGCCCGAAACACCTCATGAGGGAGGCGTCCAGGGGGCATCCGATACAGATGCCCAAGCCACCTCAGCTGGCTCCTCTCGATGTGGAGGAGCAGCGGCTCTACTCTGAGCTTGTATCCGGGATCCCGTTCTTTCGGTCATGACCCAGAGTTCATGACCATAGGTGAGGGTGGGAACGTAGATTGACCGGTAAATTGAGAGCTTCGCCTTTCGGCTCAGCTCCTTCTTCACCACGACGGACCGATACAACGACCACATTACTGCAGCCGCTGCACCGATCCGCCTGTCAATCTCGCGCTCCATCCTTCCCTCACTCGTGAACAAGACCCCAAGATACTTAAACTCTTCTACCTGAGGCAGGAACTCCCCCCCTGACCTGGAGGGTGCAAACCACCTTTTTCCGGTCGAGAACCATGGCCTCGGACTTAGAGGTGCTGATTCTCATCCCAGCTGCTTCACACTCGGCTGCAAACCGTCCCAGTGCATGCTGAAGGTCCCGGCTCGAGGGAGCCAACAAGACCACATCATCTGCAAAAAGCAGAGATGAAATCAAGTGGCTCCCGAACCGTACCCCCTCCGGCCCTTGGCTGCGCCTAGAAATTCTGTCCATAGAAATAATGAACAGAACCGGTGACAAAGGGCAGCCCTGCCGGAGTCCAACACGCACCGGGAACAGGTCTGACTTACTGCCGGCAATGCGAACCAAGCTCCTGCTCCGGTCATACAGGGACCGTACAGCCCTCAGCAGAGGGCCTCCGACCCCATACTCCCGGAGCACCTCCCACAGGATGCCACGTGGGACACGGTCGAAAGCCTTCTCCAAGTCCACAAAACACATGTGGACTGGTTGGGCAAACTCCCATGCACCCTTGAGCACCCTGCGGAGGGTGTAGAGCTAGTCCAGCGTTCCATAGCCAGGACGAAAACCGCATTGTTCCTCCTGAATCCGAGGTTCGACTATCGGCCGAATGTGGATGTGGATGTGGTTCACACCAGAATTAATCCACTCTGGAGTTAGCTTGATAGCGGACCAGGGAACGGTTGTTTGGTCTGCGCGAGAGTTCGAGGCCAGTGTTCACACTGACCCAAACAAACCGCACCAAGGGGCAAATGCTCCACGGTTCGGTTTAACTGGACTTAACAAGGCTTGTGTGAATGCACCTTTAGAGTGCCCTTACAGACTTTACCCACATCAACCAGAGTCACTTAAACCTGGATGTGAATGCCGATTGCTAGTTGTTCAAATGGACTTAAAACAGTCTATTTGTGGCAGGACGAAGGAGACGGGGTTTGAACCCTAGTCTCCCGGGTAAGAGTCATGTGCGCTTGCCATTCAATCAAAGGGATATCCCTGTGGCCAAGTAGCCAGGGCACATGATCAATTGGAGGCATAGTGACAGGACTGTCAACTGTCACATCTCTCCCCCGCTTTTCACAAGCACGTCCTCATGCTCCACGTAGGCTGCCACCTATCAGGAATCCATGGACCCGCTAGTGCTACATGGATCCTGCCAACAATGCCAGAATGTGGCAGGATGAAGGATGATGGCCAAGTAGCCAGGGCACATGATCAATTGGAGGCATAGTGACAGGACCATCAACTGTCACATTCAAACTTGATAGAAAAAAGAGTGAGGCCATACTTCTGAGTGACGGTACAGCCAGTAGGCAAAAGGCAGAGGAATGGTTGTGGTATAGAATGGAGGGTTTGACCATGACTTGACAGTAGGAAGGAGCAGTTCCTTTCGCTGCACTGAAGGGTAATGCCCGTTTCACACCAAACATGGTTTGCGCTGCACCAACCGCCGAGTACAGCGCAGACAGGCGCAGAGCAAGGCACACATGCACATAGTTGGCGCGAGTTGCTAAGCGGCCGAACAAACAAGACAGGATTTGGGAGAGTATACAGTATGTTCACCAGGAGCTACAACACCATGGTGACCGCTTCCAGGTTTACTTCAGGCTGAGCAGTGAGCAGTTTAACAGCCTGTTGGGGAGAGTTGGTCCAAGCCTCAGGATAATGACAACTAACTTCAGGCAGCCCATCACTACAACTGAACCTCCGGCAGGCACCCAACTCGCGTGCGGCTCAGCTTGGTGCAGGGCGGTGCGTTCTTGCGCCGCGGTAGCACAATGAATGGGTTTGCTGTCGGCCGCCTACGCTTTGCGCGTTTGGTGTGAAACCGGAACACCAGAGTATTGAACTAGATACAAGCTGCAAGTGGGAGCCAGAATAATAAACATGAAAGGAGAGCGGTCAGAGGAAACTTTGGGACGATGAAAACCAGAAGGGCAGCAGCATTCGGGGCAAGCTCCAGGTGGTAGGCCAGGTGGTAGATGCGTCTCTTAAAAGGAGGGAGTTGCAGTTGTCCCTGCAGGAGCTGACAAGCACTATTATTAAATAAAGTGAAATTCTCCAGGAGTGTCTGAAACTAGGCTTGTGCTGATTAGCAATCCGATCCTCTATCGGTGATTGAGAGGACGATGGAAGATTTTTCGCTTGCCGATGTTAGCCTATAAAACACATACACACACACTGCTACAGCTCTGCAGCACCACATCCATTGTGCTCTGGCACAGCTAATCGGCGCTTCGACCGCAGTTAGATTTTCCAATTTTCCAAAAGAGCGCTCCTCTGACAGCTCATCTGTGGAGCTGCAGGTGAGCCGGCTGTAGGGCGCAGCAACTCCTTTTTTTTCTTTAACAGCGCCGTCCTTACAGGTGATGTAGATGTCTGTGTAAGTTTGTTGTCTGACCTTCTTTCATGGGGACTTCGCTGCATAACACATACTTTAATTCCTCCTGTGTAACTCGCGCACTACTCATGCATGCGCGTCTGTGTGTGTGAACGACAATAACGGAGAAAGAGCACTATGCGGAGATGAATGAATGTAACAATATTGCGTTGGTCGAACCAAAAGCTGAAAAATATGTGGCAGGCGTAATTAATCGTGACGGGCTGCCACGAATAAATGAATGTATGGGAATCACTAGTTTAGTGATAGGTGCCCTGCAATTGGTAATTCTGACAGTGGTATGTTCCTAGCATCAGACACTACAGGATTGTTTCCCACACATACTTCTCTTGGGCGTGCCACCAAAGTATATTTGGTGATCCATTGCAGCATTTTTTTAATCCATTCAAGACAATGGATGAGGATGCCGGCCATGATCATTGGCACGCCGCCGCTGCTAGCACCTCCGCTAAAACTTTCAATGCTCATTAATATCGGCAGACCACTGGTTATTTTACCCATGTGGTGTGAGCGCTACAAAATTATGTTGGGACTTTTTAAGTCACTGACAAGTGCATGAAATCCTTCCGGATCCTTTCGTTTTTTCAAAATTGGAGTACCTAGCTTCTTTAGACAAAATACAGCAGTGAGTAGCAAGCCCTCATCAGAAAAGTTACGCTGAGGGGTTTGCAGCTACCACCACGTGGGAGTACGTTTCAGACCTGTGGGAGATGCTGCAGTTAGCTGAAAGAGGTGCGAAAATTAGCATCCACACCCAGGTATTGTGTTCACATCAGTGTTGATAGGAGCAGGAGCCAATAAATACCAATGCCTACTGCAGAATCATTTGATGTAGGTGTGAATGCTAATAATACACATTTACATTTTTTTTTTAAAAAGCTGGCTGCTAGCATGTGTTAGCAGGTATTTTGACCAGTGGAAAAGGGGCTTACATTTTTTAAATGCTGATACCTTAAATGCGATATAATTGAAGTCACCAGCACAAGTTTCTGTTCTGAGACACTCTAATAATTTTTTTTTTTAAAACCTTGAGAAATAAGGTGATACCGTTTTTCTGTCTACTGCGATCAAAATAATAATAATTATTACGTAAAATGTATAAACATTCACCCAGTGTTGTGGGCCAAATATATCTTCCTGAGATGCAAAAACATATTACCTCTTGTAGATGAAAAGACAAACCACCAGGTAGATGTGATATCTTTTCAACTAAATAAATTAACAACAGACGATCATAAGAAGGGAAAGGCAGCCGTGTTGCTGCTTTCTGCTCTAACTGCGTACAGCAGCAGCAGCCATTTTGTGCTCTAGCGTTCACTGCAAACAATCCATCAAAGAGAAAGGAGTGGGGGTGGGGAAAGCGTAGGGAACGCTAGCTTGTTGACTAATTCAAGTCACTAACTTCAGGAAATGTTGGCTGTTTGTTATGACAGTTCGTCACAGAATAGCATCTATATTTCCTCACAGCAATGTTCTACGTGTGTTTTAGGCAGAGAGGAGAAAAGCAGCTTAAAGCACTGCACTGACCCTGCCATCAAAACATTACAAGTCCCTTGATTTTTACAAACATCCGAGAAATGCGCCACATAGAGAAAAACAAAACAAAACAGAAATCCCTTATTGCTACAGGGACAGAAGTTAAAATTTCATTAAATTGCTCAAGGGTAATGAGATATTTTTTTCAGGGCCGGGTGCGGACTATCTATCAATGTAGGAAAAGCAGGATCCACTAAAAATGGTTTCCTGTTAGACACAGCACAATTTAGTTTTTAACTTATAGCTACAAAGCTCAGATCTTTTGGAGAGCTTTGGATTTGTCATTCACCTCTCTAGCTCCCTCCCTTGTTAGTGAAAACACCCTTCTGCTGCAATGGTTTAATCCATGCTTGGCTGTAAAACTCCAGACAGGAGCACACTGCTGGTGTGGGGGAGGGGTGTTTGTGCTCTGTGTCAGGCTGTGGACTTAGATCTGACTGTGTGGTGCTAGCTAGAGCTCATGCGATATGACTTAAACTGTAGTTACTCCTTAGATGGCCTTAAGGTTGTCAGAGTTTGACCAGACAGCAAACATGAAGACATTTAATTAACCAAATGTGTTTTATTACTGTGTGCTCAGAAAAAAATGATCTTTTTTTCTCATGTTGTATTTTGCCATTTTGTCTGTAATGTGCTGGTCAACAGTTTTTTTTCCCCTTTTCTTTTTTCCTTCTTTGAAGCTATGCATGAGCCTGGCTCTGCAGCGCATGTGTAAAGAAGATTCACCATGTGCTTGCTTGATTCACATGGAAACTTCTGGTTTTGCCCGCCCCCACCCTCCCTGTTTTTCTTCCCTCTTTTCCTTCTACCCAGCCTTTGCTAGTCTCCACTCATTTACCAGGAGAGAAAAACAAATCACGCGTACAACGTTTGTGCAATGGTAGGCTAAGATGCACTGCTTTCAGACCATTGCTGAACAGTTCAAATGCATTTTGAGAACAACTTTCCTTTTGATAGTTTAATTTTGGCATATTTTAGTTTGTTCACCTGTATCTATACCTGTGTACCTTACCTACAATCTGATATGTCATTTGTCACTATTTTTACACTGTTAGCTTATGTAACAGTTATTGGGAGTGTAATCAACAGCATTTAGTCACTACAATTGTGTATCATAAATAGATATTATGTTTGGGGCCTTTTCTCTAGTTTAACATGTTAGGGGGGAAATTCCCACCTGACTTGATGGAAAATGGGACACAAAAATACACACAAAGAGGCATACATGAAGGAATGTCACAGACAAGATCAATAATTACTGGCTGCTTAGAATAACTCTTGGCTCCCTCTGGTTTCCTAGTTGTCAGATAGCAGGAAACATAAAAGTGTCTGGACACATGGGAAAGCATGAATCAAGTTTGCACTAGGTGTTCGCAGTGTTAAGTTATGAATCGCTGTATGATTTTTGCTTTGCCAGTGTACTTTTTATGCGTGTGTATCTATTAATTGAGGGTGAAGGCACAGGCAGCTTGCACGAGTTGTAACACTTGCTAGCATCCTGAATGTACTGTCAAGCTACTCTACAAGATAGAGTGTTTCCTGGATATCAAAACCTTACGCTTCAACAAAGTTCTCCTTTTTAGAGATTTTTAGACCCAACCGATGGTTGTGACATCACAAGGAGCAATAATAACACTGTATCTTTCTCACTATGTAATCAGTTATTTAGCAGTTTTAAATTAGTACCCACTTGTGCAGGTTGTCAGTCTATCACAGAGCTAGCATCTAGATAGGTAAACATCCTCACTCACCTCCATACCTCTATGCATTCAGAGTTTGCGGTCCATCTGACTTGGATATCTTTGGACAGAAAATGAAGCCTCCCAGTGAGAAATAAAAAAAGAAAGGAAGGCCGGATGTGGTTAAATCTAGTAGGTGCTCTCAAAGAGAGCCAACACAGACACATGCTAGTCACTTTGATTATATAATCAGTAGTAGTAGTAAAAATAGCTTATCAAGGTCATATAAATTACTTGACTAGCTATAATAATATTTTAGATATAAGCTATAATATTAAGCCAGTGACAGTAACCAGGATTCTGTGATCACTGTAGGAACAAAAACAGCCTAGCAGCTTTTGATTGGTCTAACAGCCACACACGTATGTTGCCTGTCGCAGGAGAATCGTGCGAAATTTGCCTCTGTTTTATCCAGCTACAAATTCTAGTGGGTCCATTCACCTGATTGAAACTTTCTGTGGTGGTCAATGTGAGCACTGTGCACATAGAGCTTATTTCCATGGTGTGGTGCTGGCTGGCATAACATAATGACATGTTATTTCTGCTAGATACAGCAGCCCCTAAAGGCTCAGTGTGGCTGCGCACAGCAGACCAGGTGGCCATTTTGAGTTTCACTGAATCCAGATGCAGGCGGTGGGGGTGGGGGAGGAAAGACTGCGCACTGTGCGCAGTAATGTTGGAATGCAGTCTCTGCTCTCACAGGCTGATATCCATTTTTCTACTAAGTGTCCTCCACAGAAAATGTAGCTGTTGAAGATATTTTTTTTGTGTTTTTTTAAATAAGGAAGACCAACAGCGTCCTCTCTGTCTGACAGCGAAGTGTCCGGTTATTGTTTGGTTAAAGTAGGCTGAAGGAGAAAAGTCATTTGTTTCTTACCCAGCTATCATCATGACTTAGATTCATAAAACATTTAGCAGCGTAGCTCTGAACTCACGTGTAATGAAAAAAACTAATTCGTTTTGCTAACTCTTCAGTCATAGCTCAGGGTGCTGCTGAACAGTGAACACAACACAAGTGGGCTCTGGCAGCAACAGTGACTCTCTAAACCAGGATTTACAAGTGATCACTAGAGATCACGCTATTTCTAACAAGTTTTTGTTCAGCTTTCCCTCAAGATCAACGTACGTATGGAGATTTCTGCAGATACAGTGGGGGATTTTTTTTCTAAGTGGGCGGAGTTTGTTACAGGATCTGCTCAGCCTGTGCTCAGCATGCTGCTCGCAGCAGCGCTGGTGGCCATTTTGTGTTTCTGCAGTAGCAGAGAGGGGGATGGGCAGAGTACGCACAGCGAGCTTTTATTTAGTCTCACGTCAGGGCTTTTGATGAAAACAGGTGAAGTTTGTGGGCAAAAGTTAATTTCCATCACAAAATACCTTACCTATTCACTACTTTCTCTTCTACTCCTACTGCTACAATTTATCTGTGTGTTTGAAAGTCACCTGTTTAAATCTGTAGATTACTAAATTTAACTCTTATGATTAATAAATCGGGGCAAACTTCAGTAAAGGTAGTTATGGCGCAATAACAATATTTATCTGTTTGTAAGTGGGTGTTCTTTGTTCCTCTTGAGTAAAGAACCACCCCCGTGCTGGAATGGTTCAGCCTGTTTTACAGCAGCCCTCCCTGCTGTGTGGGAGAGGCTGGGTGGATCGAGGCAGCTTAGTATGTCAAGCTGTGCTCTAATTTCTTGCTGTGCGCAGCTAGCATGACACTGTGTGGCTAAAAAGCGATATTTCTTGCTTGCAAATTATGCTTGATTCAAAAATACCTGATACAGTTTGCTCAGATTATCTTTCAGATTCCAAAGTTGTAATTGCAGGTAACCATGGATAGCAGTTATGATTTTGAAGTACTTATTTGGCTCATACCGAATTGTTTTGAAGAATATAAAATCAAAGCGCCCTAGCTAAAAAAAGAAAAAACTCATCAGTGCATCAGCATCATTTAATTTTTGGTGTGAAATCTCAAGCAAATAAAACGGTTTAAGCAAATCTGTAACTGTTCTACTTTTAACACTATGTTGGTATCTTCTATTGTTTTGAACGCCCCACCCCCACACTTACTTCCCCCCCTTGTCAGAATGGTTCAGTCCATGGTTGACTAGAGGCTGTTCCAGAGCGTGAAAGAGAGACAATGTGTGTGTGTGTGTGTGTGTGTATGAAAGAGAGAGAGGTGGGGGAGGGAGGGTGCAGCTGCCTCTGAGACGAGTGTGTTAAGGGTGTGCAATTTAGCGCTGGCTGTGCGCCGCTAGCTAGGCCTTGACTAAAGTGCATGTTGAGTTGCTTTGTCTTGTAAAACAGACTTTTTTTGTTTGTTTAAGTTTATTGTTTGTTTGTCATTGTTACTACATAGCTTCCTCAAACAGACACATTCTGTATTTTTTTTTTTATTTTTTACTTACATTCTGAACCAGGCTCACCACCCATTACCTTCTCTTCTCTGGCCTTTTTGCTGTGTAGCCAATTGATAATAAAATCAACAAATTATTTTCCTACCATCTAATCAATTCACCTTCTGTGAAAGGTGAACTGTTTAAAAACATATTCCATCCTCATTTTGTTGAACGTTGCATTTCATTCAGTCTGCATCTATTAATACCATCTCTCCAGGACTGGGAGATGGAATAATATGGCAAACTCTTTGTTTGGTCCAGTTGATTGGATTTTCAGACACAATTTACCTCCTGCAGTTGGAAAGTCGAAAATATAAATATTCCAAATCTTGAAAACGTGTGTTGATCTGTTTTGAGGGTGGTAACACAGTGGAGTTTAAATTACAGCATAATGGAGATTTTGCAAACCACTAGTGCTAATGACTTTCCATGACAGAAACTGCTACGACAAATAGAGCAGCTACCATAGCCAGATTACACCTGACAAAGCCTCTTTCAGTCAAAGCTGTTATTAGGTTATTTAACCTATTAATTGTATCTTCTTTATCCTGTGGTTTATTGTTCAGTTGGCCTGTAGCCTGGTCTGAACACGATAGATCATATTACAGCCTGAGTATGGTCCCTCTAGCCGGTCAAGAGGGATAATAGTAGGCTGAAGCTAACTCAGTACTCAGGTCAGCGGCAGCGAGTGCTCAGTTTATTCCACATAGTACCTCGGGTGATCATGTCACATGTCTGCAGTTCAGATCGAATCTAAAGATTCATGAGGGAGGCAAAAGGAGGTTTATTTACAGCTATTTCAGGTGTCTAATTATATCTGTTTTGACTATTCTTAAAATAAATAATTGCAGCATCAGCCATCTTAAATCAGTTGCATGGAAATAATCAACTGCTTAACATTCTGAACAGAGTAGTCAGGTATATATCTTAAAAACATACACATTGACAATAAAGGTGAAGTACTGCACCCATGTGATAGTTCTGTGTTTCTCTCTGTTTTGTGCTTGACCTTTTTTAATCAGAAAACGTTCTTTGCTTTAGAGGTTATTCAGAAAGAACACCCCCCTCTGCCCTTTGTCAGAATGGTTTAGTCCGTCTTGACTGTAGCTTTCCACACTGTGGACTAGTTTGTGCTAGAGTTGGGGGATGGGGGTTGCTAAGCAACAGCCTGTGCAGTGTACTTCCTCTCTGTCTGTGCGCTGCTAGCTAGGGTTGATCTTGATAATCATCACACTGTACTTGAAAATAACCTACTTTATATGAATTTGTTGAGCATTCAAATATAAAATGCACACATCATCAAGAGAAAAAATTAATTGAACATTTAATCTTTGTGTTTCAAAATTATGCATTGCATCACAATGCTGAGTCAGGAATCCACTTTTTGTGTAAAGGTTTAATTATCACCCACCACAGATTCAGGTAGGCCCACCCACCTTTTCAAAAGAACATACCCCTGCAAGGAATAAGATGGACTAGTCCGAACTGAGCCCCTCCTCCTTTTTTTCATGTTCTCTTGCTGGCCTTTCAGCTGTTCCTTGCTCCCACAATCAACAAATACATGGAAGGCCTCAATCCCATACATCCTGCTAAAGGTCAATGTTTCCTTCTTTTTAGAGCATGTTTAACATTTCTGTCTGTTATTTGAATCTGTCTTAGCTCTCATTGCAGCTTCACTCTCCTCTCAAGGTTAGCTTTTATACTTGTACATGGTATGCTAGATGCTAGCTGGAGAAGGCTGAGTTTGGATTGTTTTTTTTAATTCATTTTTTTTGTTTTCTTTGCATAGATAACATACATTTGAGGCATATTTGTCTTGGAGTTTGCTGTAAATTCTCACTTGCTACCTGATGTGCAATATCAGTGGGGACATTCTGTCACCTGCAACACTGCGTGATGCCAGGAGTATGCATGCTTTTTAACCATTGATTTTCCGCTGGTGACACTCACTCACAGTGGGCGCAGTAAATTAAGTTTACTTGAGTCATACAGAGGTGGCTGTGCATACGTTTAGATTTTTATCAGCATCCACCCATTTGTAGTTGTGCAAAACTGGCTTCGTCTGTGATTCTCACAAACATCCCACAGGTGTAAAGCATCTCCCATGAAAGTTTTTTTTTGCCCAGGTGTTTCTTTTTTATTTTTATACAGTATTGTCTGTTTGCGTATCAAACTGACAAGATCGTACTCATTCAGATTGCGGCGACTGTTATTATTATTTTTTATTAATGTCTGATGGCAGGTTATATAGTGTTGCAGGTATATTCACGTAGTTTGAAGCATCTGCGTGTATTGTTGTGGGGCCAAGCTTTAAGCACAACATGGGCCCCGGCTCATCATTCCCAAGTTCAACCCTGACAAATTTCAAGCAATAACATGTTAAGACTCGTAATGCACCTGCAAAATGGTGCTTCAATTTATTTTACCTGCTTGTTGACACTCTTGGCACACAGTGGTTCGAGGAGTAGGTCCCAGTATTTTAATGGTGAACGATATTTTGTCGTGAACAGATTGAAGGAGAGCGCAATAAACAAAGGTCTAGATATGAACCGGTAGCAATAGATCACAGACCGATGGATTTAAAATGCCTTCATTTGTGGTACCAGTCTCATTTGTTGGCCAGGGAACATCTCAAAAACTGGTGCCTAAGCAAAAACTTGTTTTGGCAAGTTGCACATGCATGTCCATGCACTGTATCCCCCCGCTTTAAGTTAGTGAGCAGCCTTACCACCGACTCCAAATGAGTGTTAAATCATATTGGGCAAGATTTAATGAGTCAAAGAAGAAGTCATCTGTAGAAACATAGTTGCATCTCAACAGATAATGTGATGTATTTTCCTTAAAGTTTGTGATGTTCTGTCTGTGAAGCTGCAATGCCAGGTCTTTGTTGTGACTTGGGTCTGGTTAGACGCCTGACTTCAGTGATCCCGAGTGGTCAGTGCTCAATGAAGGTGTGAACATCATACCAAGACCAACTGATGATGCATTTGAGATGGGTGGTGGTTTGAGCCACATGTGTCCACATTCCTTTTTGCAGTGTGAATGTAAATGCATCCTGGTCACGTTGAAGGATATCCTCTGCCACAGTTTAATTAGTCCCACCACAGTTTTATTATGAACCAAAAATATTCTAATTAATTTACAACTTTATTTCATTGTAAGAGCCGTGCGTGGTGCAGTAATTAGCTCATCCCCTCCTGCTCTCTCCCTCTCCCTCTCTCATTATCTGTCTTTTCACTCACTCTCACTCACTCACACAAGCTCCATTGGCTAAAAGCAACAACATATCTGTTTATTTGCATATAGAGCTGATAACAAGTGGTCAACTGGGTTTTTTTGTGTGAAAAGGAACGGTCAAAAATCCAGAGAGACGTGCTTTACCTCCTGTTTCTGACGTGTTCAGGTTAGCACAAAGGCATTTATGAGTAAGAATTCCTTATTGTATATCGAGACTAGTTGACCAAAGCCTGACTGACTAAACATTATAATCTGGGCAAGTTTTTTAAATAAATTGTAAAACCGTTTTGTAATTTATATAAGCAAAATCCTGCAAGTGATTTATTTGACAGAAGATGCATTGAGAAAGACAGAAATAATGGATGTCAACTCGACTGTTTTGAATTAGTAATAGGGTATAATATTACAGGAGACAATTGTGACTTGCTTGAAACCACATTTTGGGGTGTGACTTCAGACCCATGCGAAACCTTATTGCGAGTAATACAACATGGAAATAGATATTCCTACAGTCCTTCATTAGTTGTTTGTGAGAATTCAAGCACACAAGTAGCAGCTCTGCTATTACAGCAAGTAAGGTAACGATTTTCATTCCAAAAAATGATTAAGCCTCTGATGGACTAAATTGTGGCGGAGGCCACAGCCAGTGCGTGTTTGCCTAACACATGTGATAACTGCTTTCTGTATTCCTCCAAGTCAGGCAAAGTCGAGGATTCACCGATGTAGCTGCAGAGAGCCCCATTTCTAAATATGGTCTTATGAACTAACTTTAGTCAGACCTCTTTTTCTTACCACACACATTGTATAGTTATCGAATAAACCACAAAAAAGCATGACCTAAACGATAATTGCCTGTATTTTAAAATCGTCAACCAGCACAGTTAAAGTGGTTGTGGATTAGCTGTAGTTTCTATATTTGGAACTTGGTGGACAGAGGTGTTTTTGAGAGATGTTTAATTTGGAGAATTTTAGATGTTTGTTTTATATAACGATGCATCTTGCATCTTCTACATTTAGTTGACTGATTTAGAGTCGATGTAAAATTCTTGTCAATAAGGGTGATGCTGCAACGTGATACATGTCTGTTAGAGACTCCTGCTCAGCTAGCTACAGAGAGCTCAGTCTGGCAGCAAACAGCAGAGCTGACGGCCATTTTGAGTTTCTGCACTGAATCCAGACATAGTAAATGAGGCCGTAGGATGGGGGGTGGGGGTGGGGAGGTGGAGGGCATTGTGCTCTGCGCAGTGTGCAGTAACATTGGAATGTGAGGTGTACCAGTTATCGTGCTCACCATTTACACCACTGTTTTTGTTTGCTGACTTTTTCAAAGGTGTTTTAATTGTACCTTTTGGTGCAATTATGTCCACAATTTCTTTTTTTACAATAAGGAGTTTGAGACATGGCAGGGAGTACTTACTGGTATCAAAGCAGAGTGGAAATGGCTTCCAGTGTTATGCGTATGTGCGAGCATCTCAGTGCGCTCAGCTTTACAGTGTAAAGTATGCATTCAGCCCAGACAGATGTTGCACATTTTTTCCCCCATGCATGCCATGTGACAGGCTGCTAAGCTGCAAAGCATACATGGCTCAGTTAACCATTGTTGTTGAGATATCTTGTCAGTTGCATGCGTACATGTCAGAAAGCTGTAAAGGTAACCAGCTTTACAAATATGAAGTCGAAGCAGGTTAATGTTCACCAGATATGATTTTCAAGATAACTTGAAGAAGATCGTTCTGGGTTCTGTTTCTGTGCTGCTGTGATTTCACGACAGATAGTATGGATGTACAATTTGAATGTCTCTGCTTTCCGTTATAACATTACAAGAGTGTAGACAGACTGATCAAGCAATACAGTCGAGTCGCCTGGCCTCTACTCGTCCAAGTTCAGATTCACTGAGTGATTTCTGTGAAAGTCTTGCAGTGTGGCGTGGCGCGTCTCTCTCTGTCTAGCATTTTGTTGTCTTTTTTTCTCCTCACCTTTGCTCATACTTTTGGTAGCATGTCAAGTCTAATTGGTTTCTCGTAGACTGGTGTCTTGCCAGCAAATAGCTGAGTACCGGTAGTCACCTGATATATTTGTCATTGTTGATGTATTATCGATCTTAGCTCGATCTTAATTCTAATGCTAAACGTCCAAGAATCTTGAATAAAAGCATTGTCTAAATGATCAGACAGTTAGATAGTACTGCTAAAACAAAAAGCAATAGCTATGGTGTGAACTTTTGTTGATATAATTATACTTCTAGTGTGATTACATTTGAACTAACCACACAAATAAACCTTGTTTTGAGGCTAAGGGCTCAATTCCAGCTCAGGGGATAGAGATAGACTGCTCAATTCAGAGGAATTGAATTTACATTCAGGGTTACATTTTGATTTGCATTGTCTGTCTGGGTTTTATGCTTAGTTGACTCTATAGACCAAGCATAGAAGCATTTAAGTGCAGTTTACTCAAAAGAATGCATCTCTTTGCCCCTTAGGTTGCCGAAGACTTCTGCTGTAAGTCCATGACCAGGGACCTTTCAACTTGAAGGTGAGTTATTCTCAGATGTTTTAATTAGTATATCCACTGCATGTTAGTCAATATCCCGGCACATTTCTTGTTTTGCTACTAAATGTAAAATGACAATTTGTATGCAGCTAAGCACAGGCTCACACACAGCTTGTAACTTTGTTTTACTCCCATAAAAGAAGATCAAATAATCACATCCATGCATGCATGAATTTAGATGATGAATACATATGAAATAAAACAACTAGCCTCAACACTACAATTTGTGCAAATACAACTATGAACGGAAAATCAGTCATGTTTTGCACAACCTCCTCACTGCTGCCAACAGAGCCTCAGTTTTTCCGTTCTGATTCGCTGAGGACAGAACCAATAGGAAGGTGGGGGGATGGGAGGAAGGTTGGGTTGCTGCTGTCGTTAACTTCAATGTCATTCCTTTTCTCTGGATCAGGGCTTCGGTAAACATGAAATTAATAAGTTAAAAAAGAAAATTAAGGCAGAGAATTTGTCAGCAGTTGAAGCTTTACTGAGTGACATGAAAAAGGGTGTTTCTGGCTCACTGAGCTGCACCTAGACACCTACTTTAGGACCGATGCAGCAGAGTGTAACCAGGTAGTAAGGATGTGTCTGGTTTACTTGGATATTAGCTTGAAATACGTGGTTAAGAGACAGAGGGTGTTAGGGAACCGGCCAGTTTGGTATGCAGACCTCTCAGAAAGAAGAACCTTCTGGAAAAGAAGAGACATAAAGCCACAGGGCTCTACAGTGACCCCTTGTGTTTCCTCTGAAACTCTGCAGTCACTTCTTTACTGTGCAGTGCGTAAGGTTCAGGGCAGGTTCATAAGCGGAAGAGACTGTGCTGTTTACTGCTCTCGCTATGTGTCGTAGGTCTTTTCCAGGTTCATCATACCCTTTCATAGCATCTAATCTCTCCTTGTCACTCCACAGGCAGCAATGGAAGTTGTTGTGGCAGAGGAGAAGAAGAAGATTTTCCGTGCCAGGAAAACCATGAAGATCAGTGATCGACAGCAACTGGAGAGTCTTCACACCACTTTGTTGACATCAACTCCAGGTTTGTCCAACCCATCTCCACCACCCCTAATGAATGGCACACACAAAGAGGATGGACAGAAAGTGGGAGACAAAGAGCAAAACAACATCTCGGACTCAAACTCCCCACACGCTACATCACCAGCCTCTCCTGCTCCTTTCTTGTCCTTGAACCTATCACCTTCCCCAGCCTCTTCACAAAGTCCAAAAGAAAAAGAAGATGCTCCCTCTCCCACGTCGCCATTCCACTCTCTGAACTTTGAACTGAAAAAGATGGAAGAGGGAGGGGAGGAGGAGGAAGGGGAGAAGAAAGGCTCCTCGTCATCCTCATCAAATGAGCCTGTTACAACGGTATCAGCAGAATCCAAGGAAAAAGACACTGAAGTGATTCCAGAGGTGGAAAAGAAAGAGGTAAATGTTTCGGTTTAAAAAAATGTACATTAAATATTCATTTACTCTAAAAAGTAACATCAGATATGTAGGTTTATGATAGAGTTGTTCAGACAGTCCAATAATTGTCTATTTGTGGTCTTCTTTAGGAGGAACCTACTGCAACAGTTAACACAGATGTGGATTCATCGAAGGAGTCCGTTAAAGGTTTGGTTCCATGTTCGCCTGTGCCACCTCCGGTTTCTGACTGCCTAGAACCAATGGATACAAATACTGACACTACAAAGGCCAAGGACCCTGAGGCCTCCATGGCCAAAATAAAAGATGAAAAACCTTCTTCACCTAAATCTATAACTTCAGATTCCTCTCCCCCTTGTCCTTCCTCGTCTCATCCAGCTCCGTCTAGTGCGGATGTAAAACAAGAGAAAAGCAAAGAGGGAGATATAAAAAAAGAGAAGAATAACAAAGAAAATGTGAAGAAAGGACCCATTACTGAGGAAAAGATGGATCTAGACTTGGTGAAAGTTGAAATAAAAAAGGAAAAGCCTGATGATGGAAAAACCACAAAGCCATCTCGGCCATCATCCACTCCACCATCAACTACAGGTATGTGAGTGCATATTGTGTCACATAGCCTATTTACTGTAGATTTCTGCTGATCTTTGCCAATATAGAACAAAGGGAAATGAGCCAAAAGCAGTATAATTAGATATGTCCTTCAGTATTACACACATGCAACGGAAAACTGGAAGTTATTACAAAAAGTCTCCTGTTGATAAGATACAGTCAGAATGGTACTCAGATGGTTTAGTCTGTAAGTTCGGCAGTTATTTATTTATTTATTAGTGATTGATTAGATGGGCAGACAGAGGTATCCCTTTGTTATAAGTATGGATAAAGATCCTTAAACTGGGATTTTCCTCTAGTGTTGCAAAGCATACTATGGTACTGTTTTCAGGTTCTCTCTTATACCCTGTGATTTGTAAATTGACAAGTAAAATTGACTTAAACTTTACGACACTACAAAGGAGGCCTATAGTTTGCAAATCTTAAGTTCATTAAATCATAGAATTTTGGATGTATTTCAGTCTGAAGCCCGAAAATGTACCTTAATCTTAATCAGGTATTCATCCTCAATAATTCAGCTCTAAAACACGATGTGTCAATTGCTGCATTTTATATTATATTTATAGAAATGACTCACCATCACACTTCAAACATCAAACTTCTCTGTCATGATAAATTACCTTTTCTGAATTTGAGATGGAACACCACAAGCACGTTCCATTTACATTAATGTGTCAATGGCCTGCAGTTTCTGATAGGAGGTTGTCATTGCGTACTTGTCAAGTTCAGATCAAACATAAATTGGACTTTTAATAACTTATGTGGCTTCATGCTAGGCTATCTGTTCTGCTTTCATAAAGGTAATGGTCTGAGGGGTGAAATGGCGACAAAATATAAATGAAAACTTTTAGTCAAACTCAAAGCTCTGAGTCTTGAGTTCAGATACAGGCTAATGAATGGCAAATAAGCAGGTCTTTGTCTTTGTGTCCCAAATAGTGCAAGAGGACAAGGGTTCGACCTCGGGACTCAAACGCACTTTATCAGAGGGTTCAGAAAAAGATGGAGAAACCCAGACAAGAGACGGGAAGAGGCCCAAGGTGGAGCCTGAAGAGTTGGAAGCACAACTGGAACTTAAAATTACTGCAAAAGCTGGGAGTCACCATAAACTTGAAAAGGTGGGTCTGGATTTAGTATCCTGCCATGCTCGATATTTTTTCCTCCTAGTTTAATCTAGCTGAATTCAGCTTTGATGGCAATAGATATTGAAAACATTTTTTTTCTCCTTTACTTGATATTCTTTCTCAGATTGTCCAACAGCTAGTGGATGAACGGTTGAGGGTCTTGGAGCTAACGTTGTTTGAAAAGCATTTCGAAGAGCTTAAGGATCGCGTAGATAAGATCGATTGTGCCGCCAAACACCAAACAGCCATTAACACACTCCAAGTAAGTAGATGGCGTCATTGCAGTCTTTGGAGCTGCTTCCCTCCTTACAGTTTCCAAGGATCAAATGTAAAGACCACTTCCCTCTCTCCTGTTTTGTAGGCCAAAATAACCCGATTAGCCAAGAAGTTTGGCGCGGCTAATCAGGCATCAGAGAACAAAAGGAAACAAGAGGTACAACATGTTTTTATTTTATTTTATTTTTTCATGAAAATACTTCTTACTTAAATGCAAGCAGTATTACATAAAAATGTCCTCAGAGCATACTGTCTTATTTCCACAGGCGCTTGCTGCTGCTGCCGCCGTCGCCGCTGCTACTGCTAAGACTGCAACTGTTGCAATCAGCCCCCAAGCTCAACGGTAAGTGTGACCATGCTTAGAGCAGTTTCTCCTCTGGATTCCTGTCAACTAGACTATGTTTTGCAGTTTATAATTTCACATTAAAAACTTAAGGGATTTTTGTTTTTTCTTTGTTGTTGTTGTTCTTTTATCACTGCAGGCTGCAGGTTCACATGTTTGTCAAACAACTTCATCCTGTGACGGATGAAAATTGTTTTCTCTAATTCTACCTCTGAGTTTTCAAAATTCACAGCATCATTGTTTTTAAACATGTTATTTCTGAATACAGCAGTGTGTGCTCTTTGGTATTGTGTGGATATAATTTGGCCTTTGTATGAACGTGACAATACCGGACTGAAGCCAGTACTACACACTGAGCCGTTCACAGCATCAGTAGTTGACATTGTCCCAGGTTGCTATCTGTAATCACTACAAAAAAAATGGATAGAATAACGAATCCTTACATCCTCTAAATCCATACCTCTTTTTGGAAACCAAGATCCCATGTCTCTTGTTCGGTTTTCCCGGATCAGCTTTTTTTAAGCTCTTAACTTCACTCCAAATATTTCTTAAGACTGGTTTGGAATAAACAAACACGTGCCAGTCTGTTTTGCACCTGCAAAGTAACCCTGCATGGGTCCAGGTCCTGAGTCTTGTGACGTTCTACAATGTGAAGCCTGAGCGTTTCCTCATCCAGTGCAGAGTGTAGTTAAAACTGCACCTCTCCTCCCAACAGTGTGCTCCGTCGGCAGACAGTAGAGCCACACCGTGAGGTGCCCAGTGATGAAGTGGTGTCCTATGTTGGTAAGACTCCTGTCAGGATGGACAAGGAAGACAAGAAAATGGAGGAGGAAGAGGATAAAGATATGTCACGTGACATTGCCATGGCAAACAAACTGGCAGAATGCAGTGAGGGAAGATGCAGGGCAGACATTAAACTCCGTGCAATCACTTCCCAGTTGGAGAAGGTGCTTTACCACAACTGCAAAAGGAGCTCAGGGAGTCCCAGGCCTGACCGTTACGCATCGTACATATTCCGCTCCTTAGTCCCATATGATGTCTACTGTGACTGGGTTGCAAAGGTCAATTATGTTGGATTAATGGGCAAGGACGCGCTGCCCATGAACTTAAGGAAGACGATGAGGATTCACATTGAGCGTCGGTTCCCTCTACTGTCCTGTGAGAGCTGGAGAGAAATTCGGGATGTTATCAATGAATTACTGCGAGTGAAGAGAAGACCAGAATTTTTTCGAGAATATGACGAAAGAACATCTCAAAGAGTTTTTATCTGCTAACACTACCTTATCTGACTGTCAATTACGTTTTAGGAAAAAGACAGCACTTCAACATCAACTACAGCGGCCTTAAAAGTAGTAAATGATTTCACTGAATCCTTAGACAACAAGCAACATTGTGCAGCCCCTTTTATTGACTTGACGTCTAAGGCTTTTGACACTGTGGATCATGCAATATTGAAGTAAAAGTGTAGGACGGTCAGAGCAAACTTTCCATTGGTTTGAAAAATGTGTCAGGCAGACCTCAGTGCATGCAGGCATAAGATATACACTTGTAGCTTTCATTGCGAATCTAAAGGTGTGCCCCAGGGATTGGTCCTGGGACCACTTCTATTTAGTAAATATATATAAAGGCTTGATTAAAAAAAAATGCAAAAATCAATTTTTATGCAGATGACACCACTCTGCATCTATGTCAAGCCAGGCTCCATGTCAGCTTCATCTAGCTTTAAACACTGTACGATGTATCTTGCTTGAACTAAATTTGTTTTGAATGCTGACAAAACAAACAATGTTTTATAGTACAAAATCAAAGCCACTGAACCCTCACAAACAGCCATAACAGAAAGAATTAAAGTTGAAATTTGGTTTTCCTTTTAGAATTGTTAGCCTCCGCTCAATGCCAAAACAGTTGTTAACTGCCACCTTTATATCTGTGCTGGACTATGGCAATATCGTGTACATGCATGCATTGTTGGCAGTACTTACATGCGCTGGGTGCTGTCTGCCATGGAGCACTGAGGTTTATCACATGCCCTTACTCACCATTGCTTGTATGCTCAGGTTGGATGGTCTGCCTTGTTCACTTGTAGACTCAACCTGAAGCTTTTTCGTATTTGTACGTTTTTTTTTTTTTGTCCGTTTCCATCTCACCTCGACTTCTATATCCTTAAAAAAAGTATGGGGAAATTACTGTCTCGGCTTCCTACCATCTTTCCCATACTGGACTGCAGAAAAGGGTGTTGCTCCCTCTGCTTGGAATGAGTAGTAAAATAACCAGAATTTTATGGAGCTGGTGTCATCGGATGTATTTCAAGTAGTTTTAAATGAATTGGAGGACTGAACACCTGGCTGTATATTTTTTGACTGTTGACTGATTCACATTGGCCGTGTTTGATCCCCAACGCTGACGAGTTGTGACAAATATGATGAATATTTTACATTTCTGTAATTTTTGCTTTATTTTCGTCGTTAGTTGTCACATTTATGTATGCAACTCTGTTCATTGTGCTGCTGCCTGTCTCTACCGGGACGCTGTTAAATAGGAAGTTTTTTGTTTTTTTTTGACCAGACTTTACCTGGTTAAATAAAGTCTAAATGAAAAGGAAATTGCTGTCGTTTTTAGGGTTTCATATTACAGCAACAGAAGCATACTGGGACAATTGTCATTATGTGTCATTGAAATTTTCAAAACATTTTGTCTAAATATCATTCTCATTCATCCTGGTGACTTGTACACCAAAAATTGTTGACACCGCACTTGAAATCATTCAACTATAATTGCATATTAATGCTTTAATGAAAACAGCACCTTACCATATTAAGTCATCTTCCTGTCATGGACATGAACGGTTCAAAGTGTAAACAACTCTAAGCATAAGCAATCTTTCTGAACAGGCCAGTCCGGACTTCGATGGAGGTAAAGCAGACTCCAACAACAGTTTCTTCCTCCAGCGCACCTGGTGAGTTGTAGGATTTCCTTTTGTGTTAGCCATTTAGTGTTGGTCACTCTTTTTAATTGAACATTTAGTGGCATAATATGAAGCAGTGCCACCAACAACAAAGTTGTGGATTTTGACTTCTGGTCCTGTTTCTTTCCATTTGGCGTTTGCATGCGTTTTTGTCTGGATTCTGTCATGTCCGACTGTAGCAGGAAGAAAAAGACCAAAATATTTTAAATATTCACAGATAATCTGAATCGTTACCTAAAATGGTCGCTGTCACAGTTCAGTCCAGTTTGTGTTATTATTTAGAGAAACTACAGTGCCCATGTCATATTTATTTGTCAATCTATATTTCTCTGAATATTTTTTTTTCAGCTTTATGAGGCAAACAAGTCCTACATTTAAAAAAATAATAATATATGAATATTAAATGTTTTTTGGTAACAAATACATTTGGAACTGAATACCTCAGGCTCAGGAACATTTTGGCTGAACATACTGACAGTAATGGACATATCACCAGCCCTATTTCAATTCAGTTCAATTTCCTTTTATCATCATCAAGCGATAAAGCACAGTGAAATTTAAGTGTATCTCTCCTTGATAATTTAAGGGAAAAAAAGGAATAGAGATGAAAGAATAATACAAAGATTATTTGAGATATATTAAAAAAAAATTTAAGAGGAAAAAGTGCAAAAATATATAAATATGTAAAACAAGTACATGATGATCTACAAGTGTGCTGCAGATGTAACTTGTGCAAATTCACACATTATGCTGTATTGCACATGGGATGAAGCTGTCCCTCAGTCTTGAGAGCGTTGCCTCACAAAACGGGTATTCCGGGTATGTTTTCAGTCCTCTGCAAGTGTGTGAAAGTGTGCGAATTAATATGTCTGAGTGTTGCAAAAGGGCTGTTGTTTGCCATTTTCATGCTGGGATAGGTTTTAACCCTCATGTACATTTGGGGAGTTTGGGGAGTGTGTTTCACTCCTAATTTGGCCGTAACTTTCACTGTTCACTTATTTATCTAGAATCTCAATTTTACATAAATTTTGGAAATTTAGTTTAAAAAAAATGTAATAGGTCAATAATGCACTGCAGGCAAAACAGCCCCTAATGTACAATTGTTACACCAGTGGTTTTGTATGAGAGTCTTACAAAATGGGTATGTATTAGGACTGAAATGGTACAAGTACCGAACTGAACCATTTTGGTACACACTGTTCATTTGGTACATGGCCGTACAGAGCAGTGCAGTACATTTAATTAAAAAAAAAAACACGTTCAAATGATGCAGAACTTTAAATACACAATGACATTTTAAAACAGTGCACGTTTAAAACACATGTCCACCAAACTACGCTCAGCACCACACACATTATGTAAATGGTAAAACATAGTGACAGAGGCAGTTAATTCATTCAACACTACACAGCACACTCTGCTGTCTTTTAAATCTCACTCACTCACTCACTCACTCACTCACTCACTCACTCACTCACTCACTCACTCACTCACTCACTCACTCACTCACTCACTCACGCAAAAAAGTTTCTGTTAGCTGTTGTGGTTTAGTGGTTAATTCTGCAGTTAATGCTGCTCTTCAATTAAAAAAAAGATAGAGAATTCAAGTTTGCACTTTTGTTGATGCTGCACTTTAATTCAGCAGTTTTTGCTACACTTACTGCAGAATGTGAGCTGACAGAGCTGTGATTTGATATTTGACCTTTTTTAAAGGTCTTTGAAGTCTCTTTCAAAGGAAAGTGCAATACTAATGTTAATAATAGTTTTAAAGTATATATTTAGTATTTATTCAATTTTCAATTTTATTTACCGTATTTTCCGGACTATAAGTCGCGTTTTTATTTCTAGTTTGGCTGGCCATGCGACCTGGGATTGCGGCTTCCAAACAGAAATACGTTCCAAACTGTATAGCGGTTATACCGTTGCAGCCCTAGTGGGGAGTGCGTGGGGGCTCATCCTCCTCTCTTTCTGACACCGACTCGGCACAGTCCGAGCCTGACTCTGTTGTGGCGCCCTCGTGGTCCTCTACAGGGGACTCGGGGCAATCGACTTGCTACGCCAATAAGAGGGTCCACAGCGTTGACTGTGAATTCAGCTTGTTTTTGACAGATGAGATGATTGACCTCATCGTCAATATGACCAACCTCCACGGTCACCGTACGGTCACAAACTGGACCGAGGTGGACTCCAAAGAGGTCCGTGCACATGTTGGACTTTTGATTTTGGCGGGCATCGAGAAGTCCAGAGGCGAGTCCACCCACACCATGTGGAAGGAACACAAGGGCCATCCCATCTTCAAGCATCTCTACAAGCTACGGAGACCAGCTTGTCATCAGGAGGACTAGCTTGCCCCCTCAGCCTGTGGGAAATGTGGACGCGTCACCTTCCCCTCCTTTTCAACTCCGACAAAGATGTCACAGTGGACAAGCAGCTCTTGCCATTCAGAGGGCAATGCCGATTTCAGCAGTACATGCCAAACAACCCAGCCAAATATGGGATATATGGGAAAAATTTGGGTAACAATTGACGTTGCCACATGCTTGGATGCGAGGTGCGACATTTACTTGAGAGAGACTCCTTGCAAACCTGTGGGAAACACTGCACTTGCTCAGGACCTTCTGCAGAAGGAAGTGGCCTTGGTTGGGATGATCAGCAAAAACAAACCAGAGTTGCCACCCAACCTGGTGCGGGGCAAAGGACAAGCTGCCCTCTCCTCCCTCTTCACTTTCCCGAAGAGCACCACAGCTGTAATATAAGTTACTTGCCTAAAGTGGGGGAGGGATGTGGTCCTCATCAGCACCAGGCACCGGGAGGCAGTGGTGACAAAGGGAGCAAAGAAGAAACCTGAGATTGTCGCCTACTACAACAACTGCAAGGGAGGTGTCGACAATCTCGACAAGGTGTGTGCCATTTCATACTTATTACTACTTGTGTCCTATTGTTTATTTTTTCTGAATTTGTATGCTTGTTAGAGATATATTTGGGATGGATATATATATATATATATGTATATATAGTGTTGGATTATGTATGTAGTAGTATTCTCACTGTCAGAAGCAGCTTTAGGATAAATTTGTAATACCATTTTTCTCGCCCTTTTTTCTTTTTAGGGTCTTGGCACCTACAGCTGCAAAAGGAAGACAAGCAGGTGGCCACTAATGATATTTTTTTAACATGGTGGACTGCCCGTCATACAACTCATTGTCATCTACATGGCTGTGGATCCCTCTTTGAATCAGGCAAAGAGTTTCAGAAGGAGGCTCTTCTTGGGGGAGCTGGGAAATTCCCTGGTCTCTGCAGCGATTCTGAGGAGACAGCGCTTCATTCGCACACCAGTTGCTGCTGCTATGGTGAGAGGGATGCAGGCTTCTGCAGGTGCCCCTACAGAAGCCATCTCACAGACAACGGAGGACACCAGCAGTTCGAGAATGAGGGGAAAATGCAAATTGTGCCCAGGGCAAAGAAAAAGAACTGCCAGCTCTTGCATTTGATGTGGTGGAAACAAATTATCAAGTGACATTGTCCTGCTGGAGAGACTGAACAGATTTTCACCCCCATCCACCTACAGTACGCATGCGCACACACAGCAAAAAAGTTTAGTTCTGTATTCATCCTCAACTCTGTAGCACTATTGTTCTGTTTTGTTTTGAATGTTGAATTTTGGTTCATAATAAATGTTGACATTCATAAATATTAGGCTGAGTCCTTTTTTTCAGGTAAAATGGAAAATACTATTGTAAGAAACTATGCCGATAAACTCCACTACAGTATAAGCCCAGAAACTACTACTTCTTTGCACAGGCCTGGATAGTAGGTAAATGGTGCCATCTGGTGGTCAACAGTAAAACTAAAACTAATTTTACCTCTTTCCTACAGGGGGAGCCACTGATATTGCAGAAATGCAAGATTGTATACTGTTATGGCTCTGCAATTAAATAAATATGTTTATAACAGAAGTCTTTGGGGAAGTTTTATGAACTAACAGCAAATCTGGGTGAAAAAGAATCTGATATGTGATGCTACACAAAAACTAATAATGCATCAAAGTAAATTTTGTTACACACTCATTACATTCTAAAAATGAAAAAAAAAAAGTAAAAAATAAATCATTTTAGTAGTTTTGCTCAGGACTGAGGCTGACTGACAGATTTGAGCAAAAAAAGTTTTTACAGGAGATTTTTGTACTGGATGTTTTCATCTCGAACTGTAAATTAGGGGGTGTTTTCTAACTGTACACAAGGGTCTGAACTGCCATGATCCTTTCTGACAATAATCAATGAATGATTCTAATAAGGGCTAATCTGCTTCTGGTTAGGCACCCTTTAGTTGACTGTACGTAAAGAGGAGCAGATGAGTATAAGAAGTACAGAATGCCAGTCATTTGAAAATCTCTTTGACACTTTCCTATTTTCCTCAGCAAATCCAGCCCCACCTGCTCCTGCAGTTCCTGTCCCAACACCAGCTGCTACATCCACCTCCACAGCCATGGTTCAACAGGCTCCCATCCTCCAGCTGATCACCTCCACCGCTAATGCTGCCTCCACCCTGGCTACTGCCATTACCACTCAGAGTCCCACAGGCACCCTACTTCTGAAGACGGCCCCTGGGAGTGGCATGATGGCTACAGGCCAGCCACTTCTCATCCAGCTGACTAATGGCCAGGCAGGAACGCTGGTCAACATCCCTGTCGCCTCTCTGTCTGCAGCCAATTCGCTCAACAAGGTCAAAACCACTGCTTCCACCGCCACTTTTATACTCAAGCCTGCTCCCACAACTACCACAGCAGCATTGTCTGCCCCAGCTGCTGCCACTGTCCCAGCCCTACAGGCCTCCACTGGTCAGATGTCTCCTGCCCAAATTTCCCTTGCCCGAGCCGTGTACCAAGGGGGTGCCGGGGGGATAACCACGCCCAATGCTGGGGTGTCTGTTACCACAGCCAGGACGCCGGCTCAGTCTGTCTCTGTAGCTGGAGCTATGTCATCAGCCTCTTCACCTGCGACGTCCGGACCAGCAGCAACAGGTTCCACTGCTCCAGGACCGCCACAGGGAACGTCCCTTACATCAAAGACAGGTGGGGGTTTGCATTAATGACAAAGGTTGTTTTGTGTGTTGGGGTTGATTAAAATGTCATCTCTGCTGTAATTTGCAGATTATAAAACTGTACTTGTCTGTCAGTTGGGCTTGTCTCACAATTGTCAGAGGGTGGTGGAGAGACGAGATGACATTTGATTTTTACTTAAAATCTATGCTATCATTGTTTAAATTCTAATGTGCCTCTCTGTACTATCTGATTGTTTTGTTCTCTCAATCAACTTTTATTTTTTTATTTTTCTCAGACAACCAAGCTGCAGGACCTGCAACACCCAAATCAGCCACAACACGACCCAAAGGCTCTGTCATTGATCTCACTGAAGATGACGATGATGTACAAGGTAAAGCTGAAACATACCTGGTTTTCCCGTACATTAAAGGCCCATATGGCCCATTGCCATAATCCCTATGGTGATAGCAGTAGTTGGCAATGGGCCAATTTGCCAAAATGTTGAACTATCCCTTTAAAATAGATTTTAATTCATAATTTGTTTGTTCAAATGCTGTACTGAAAAGAAACCTTGAGTCTAATTATGGTGTACTGCATGCTCTGTAGTGACAGGAGTGAAAAATGCCACCATTGGAGCTCCCTCACCGAGCCAGCGTCCCCACCCCGTCGTCAGCATTCCCAACAGTAAGACTACCACATTTTATTGAGAGCATGAAGGAATGATATAGTGTCATCTCGACTGCAAGGCTCTATCATGAAAAAATGTTTGTATGTCAAAGCAAGTGTGTGTACAGATTGCAAGCTGCAAATATAAATTTCCTATCTGCTCTATCCTCAGGTGCAGGAGCAAGGTCATCCCCACAAAGCAATCAAAACTCTCCCAGCAATCCACAATTGACTGTCCACCACCGACCCCCATTGGTGAGGAATTTGAAATGCATTCTTTATATTTTGCACACACCAAATCTAGCCACTAATCTATTTTTTTAATGAAAGTGAGATAAAAAATTGCAGTTTGAATGGGTTTCAATGGCACATTTTTTGCACATAACAGTATGAGTGAAACACTTTTTGTTTGTTGCAGTGTATTTTTCGTACTGTAGGAGCTGAGCTGGAAATAACAAGTTCAAATAAAAAAATACACACAATCTTGCCATATGCATGAACCCGGCCAAATTTTAAAAAAAAAATTAGGAATGAAAAGCGCATTTTTATTTTACCTTTATTTTACCAGGCAAATTGCTTGAGATAAAAAAAAAATCTCTTTTACAAGCATGGCCTGGCCATAAAATGTCCACAACAGTCCCGAAGGGTTAAAGCATAATACATTCATTTTATTATATCCAGGTGTCAATCTGGGCTTTTGCCTTGGAATTGATGATTTTTACTACTCTCCACTAGATGGCATCATTTTTACCATATTCGGCAAATGGAGAAAAAACATGCTATGTCCACTAGATGACACTGTCACAATTCCCTCCTCCCTCTCATGAGGTGTGTGTGTGTGTGTTGCACATCATGATGAGCAATGGGCTAGGGTTTTCGAGTTCGAAGGTCGCTTTCACACCAGAGCTGTTTGGTCCGCTTTAAATGGACCAGGGTTAATTTCCTGGGATAGTCCACTTCATTTGGGCAGGTGTGAAAGCTCATCCGAACTCTGGAGCGGATCAAACGAGCGAACCCTGGTCCGCCTGAAAACGTGGGTCTCGGTTCGCTTTCAAGTGTACCGTGGTGCGGTTCGTATACAGTATGAACGCTCATCGGACCAAACACAGGACCAAATGTAAAAAGTGTTGCAATACACAGTGCGTCTGTACACAGTGAGTCTGTAGGCGTTAGCAACACATACACCTCATTGTCCGTCATCGACTGTATTTTTCCTCCGATGCCGTTTTCCTTTCATTTTCTCATTGTGAGAGTGAAATGTAGTTGCCCTTATTTCCCGGCGGCGACGACCGGAGGGGAACCGTAAGTTTCGCTTTTACCCACCATGTCTCTGCCTCGACGCAGAGGGGAGGGGGGGAGGAGAGGGGGGGCGGTGATTCGTACCCGTGCAGGGAAGTTACATAGTGCAGTTTCAGCCGACGCGACCCCGCTCAGGCTGCAGCGGCAGCACCATTCATCCTATTAACCATTTTTCTACCATTGCAATGAGTCTGGAAACATTATTTTAATACCCAGGGGGCAAAGCAAAAAAACGGACACGGAGCGTTGTAAAAGGTTTGACACCAGAAATGATATCTAGGAACTTCAAGGATTAAAACCTGGGTGGACAACCCGGTCAACCAGCTGCTGGAAAGATACAGGGGGCTAAAACCCCGTTTTGGGGTCATTTTGCTGGCGAAATGATGTAAATGCAAATATTTAGGTACTACAATGGCATAAATAGTCATACAACTATAACATTTGGCAGAGAGTATCTTGACACATAGGGGGAGGCATGAAAAAAAGATTCTGGGGTTTGTTGCAACTCAATTTTAAGATATCTCCCTCAACATCCCAAAAAAGACCAAAAAAAGTACTGTTCGCCTGACAAATTCTCATGAAAATTATTATTTTTCAGCACTTTATGGAGAATATCTATGCTTAACATGTATATAGAAAATTTCCTTAATTCATAAGCTTCCATTTGAAACCAAGCTAGCCTTTCTATCTCAAAAGCCCCACTTGCTGTGGCCAACGGTCTTCTCTATCTATCTGTTCACTTTGGGGAGACCAGAAATAGAATGGTTTCTGATCATGCCAGTTAACATGCAGTTTTTCACAATAGGTGTTGCATTGTTTGGAGGCAGCCTGTAGCTTTCCAGTAGCTAGTAGAAAGGATATCTTGGACTCAAATGGAAGCTTATGAATTAAGGAAATTTTCTATATATATGTTAAGCATAGATATTCTCCATAAAGTGCTGAAAAATAATAATTTTCATGAGAATTTGTCAGGCGAACAGTACTTTTTTTGGTCTTTTTTGGGATGTTGAGGGTGATATCTTAAAATTGAGTTGCAACAAACCCCAGAATCTTTTTTTCATGCCTCCCCCTATGTGTCAAGATACTCTCTGCCAAGTTTTATAGTTGTATGACTATTTATGCCATTGTAGTACCTAAATATTTGCATTTACATCATTTCGCCAGCAAAATGACCCCAGAAAGGGGTTTTGGCCCCCTGTAGCTTTCCAGCAGCTAGTTGACCGGGTTGTCCACCCAGGTTTTAATCCTTGAAGTTCCTAGATATCATTTCTGGTGTCAAACCTTTTACAACGCTCCGTGTCCGTTTTTCAAAAAACTGGGATTTTGCCCCCTGGGTATAAGGCCGAAAAACTCAGCAATGTTACTTTAACACGCTGATCCATTTTTGCTGTTTGTTTTTGCGGGTCAGGATTTCCCCTGCAAATGTGCCCAATTGATGAGCGCCCTTTTCAACTGTGTGACGTATTCGTGTGACGTATTCAGAAAGTTTGGTGTGCTTCAGAAATGGCAGCGTGAAAGCAGAACCGAACCCAGTGATAAATGCGATGTTAAAACTTTCAGCTCCCCAATCGAACCGAGTCCTCTTGGTCAGGTGTGAAAACGAGCTAAGATTACTTTGTATTTATGCACAGTTGCAAACCATACAAACCTACAGAGGTTCATAGTACACACAAGCATGCACTGCTTCAAATAAATTAAAACATGGGCCATCTTGAATCACATGAATGATGCAGCCGTTGAGTGTGACATAATAAACTCTGGCTTTTTATTGAGTTGTTTACACAGCTGCGATTTCAGCCAAAGTAAAAATGCAACTCTCTCTCTCGGACACACATTTGTTGCTGTTACTGAATGTTATTGAGCCATTGTTGATGTTCCTGATTCACTGTTCATAGTTTGTTGTTCATTGCTTCACTTCTGGATACATTTTTTTTTTTAAAGTCCAGTAATTAAAAAGTAGTGGAAAATATATATTGGCTGATGTTGGTTTAAAATTCAAGCCTGAAAAGCTGGAAATGATATCAATGTTTAATAATTTTTTATAGCTACCTTATCAAAAGCACATTTTTTGTGCTTAGTGGTATGAGTGTGAGTATTTGACTATGCGCAGAAAATAATAATGCATAAAAATCTGTGTTGATGCTAGTCACTGAAATATCCCAGGCTGTAATAATCCAAAACAAAAAAAAACTGGGGGCGGGACTAGATAAGCTTTTGCTTCTCCCGCTTTCCCTTTCGGCCATGTGTATTGTATTATTTGAACCAAGATGAAGTGTGATGATAATTATTTAAATTGACATGCCCGAAATAAACAAATTGATTGATTGATAACTACTTTGCATGTAGTATATTATAAATCATTTCTCTCTTTTTTTTTTTTTTTACCTGTTAAGTACTGGTTATTTGTTATTTGCATGGCCTTGTTAAAACCCTAAATATGTAGATGTTATACTGAGAGGCTACCATCAGTGGAGCTGGCTACACATTTCTCCATTTATCTCAGTTTTTAACCTTTGGGGACCCATTTTCATTTCACTTTGAATTATATTTTTTTCAAGACAGATTGGTTATGATCATATACAGCCTTTCTACATGATCAACTTACGACAGTTTCCTCTTTTGCAGGACTCTCCGTTGAAATCCCGTGCTGTAACCACTTCTGCGCCAGCCCGGAGCTCCAACACGGTACTGCCCCCTCTCCCAGTAGCTCCCGCACCTGCTCGTTTACCTCCGGAGGCCGAGCGCACCTCACCTCCTCAGCAACCTCAGCTGAAGCTGGTGCCAAGTCAGACTGGTATAGTGCTGTCCTGGTGCGTGGCAGAAACTGATCGGACCTGTGCAGCTGTAGATAGCTATCACCTCTATGCCTTCCATCAAGACAACTCCAACAACAATGCAGCGCAGCAACACTGGAAGAAGATTGGGGAGGTGAAGGCCCTTCCTCTGCCCATGGCCTGTACACTGACCCAGTTCCAGTCTGGCTCAACTTATCATTTTGCCGTTCGAGCCAAAGACATCTACGGGCGCTTTGGCACTTTCTGTGAACCTCAGTGCACAAATGTCATCAATTCTAGCTCAAGTTGAACAGTAAAGGAATTAAAACATTTTTTTGCATTTGGAAGTTCATGACTTCCTTTACTTCTCTTTGTGTTAGGAAGAGATACAGTATCTGTAAATATCTACAAAACAACTTGACTTTTGACTGATTTGGGAAAGTTGAAGCAGCAAAGTTGGTTTTGTCTGGTTATTGTATGTATTGTATTTTTTGTGACTTAAGCTGTTGTACATACTTGATTTACTTTGCCTCTCAACCAAGTCAGATATTTATGTTGTTGACTCTTGTTACTCTGACCCAGATGTCTTTTGCTTTACTTGAGAAGAGGTGACAGGATTATCAATGTAAACTCAGAATTGCACAGAAATGTATAAATGTGTGGTAGAAACTGAATGATAACTTTTGTAAGTTTTGTCTGATAACCAGACTTTGACAAACACAATAAAAGGTTTTATTAAAGTCTTGACTGGGACTGTATCTGCTATTGTTAGTTCCATAGCTCTTTCATGCTAATATGGACACCACCAGTCTAACAACAGTGGCACTTTTGTAATATTTTTGAGAAACTCCTATGTTTCACCAGTTCAAATCAATGTACTGTTTGAAGTTTTATTTCCACAGAAATCTCATAGCAGCTGGCTCTCGTAAATCTGGCAGCTAGTGACGAAACACAGATCTGCCAACATTAGTGATAACATTAACTATAACACTCATCTTCTAATTGTTTCACACAGACAGCAAGACAATGTTAGTTTCTAGCATAGCATTGCATTTTCTATTTGTTGCTTTAACAGAAGAGTCAGAGAATGGAAAAAGTATATTTGTTATGAAATCAAGCAAGTCTGTTACATAGATGCTATTTGAAGAATTGCAGGAAAAAACCCAGGGTCACACAAATAAAAATGCTGATTAAATCTCATGGATCAGGAATGTGCACAATAAACCATATCATCTAACACTTAAGATCAGCGGATATAATCCTTTGAAAACAAAGGGAGCTCTGATGGAGGTGGTAATGGAAAACCAAATCATCTTCAATTGAAATCTGAGTCTGGTCTGATGGTGGTGCTAGAGCAACATTGAAATGTTCCAATATTTAAATATGTTAAATATTGGGGCACACCCTCTAAACCAGTCAGGAGGTTTGCCAGGGGACAACATAAACAGATGGAACTACTAGAGCGAAAGGTGGCATGCATTTGGGGGTGGCCAGATGGTCCATGGAGGCATCAATGAAGTCAACCACAAAGTCCCACCAAAACCAAGGAAGAGTCCTGATGCCAGAATTCCTGGTTCATCTATTCTTCTGAAAGACAGGATTTGGGATAGTATGGACTTCAACTGTGATTCAACCTAAGATTGCATTGAAGACTGCTCGATGGTCTATAGTGCAGGAAACTGGATGGAAATTGCACACAGAACTTATGGAAATTGGGCTACCACAAACAACAGAGGCTAAACAAAAGCACAAATTAAAGGTAACTGAAATGGTTCTGACAGAATGGGATGCAGAAATGACTAAAACAGGTAGATGATCTAAATAGAAAGGTGCAGGCTATGACAGAAAGACAGGTTTAGGTTCTAAGGGTACAACAGAGCTTTGGAGACATCATAGAAAATACCATGAGGCAGCAGCACTCATCTTGAAGGAACCTCTTGAGTTGGTAAGAAAAACAGAAGTTAACCTCACCTCTAACTAATGAACTGTTGATTACAGTAGAATGGAGCAAATGTGAAAGCAAGGAGGAGATAAGACGTCTTGTCTTTTATTGTGTGTCTATGTGTTTTTAAGGTTTTGATATTGCATTGACATAAGCTGTAGTAGGTGACGAGGCAGTAGCTCTGTCATGGTGCTGGCTGCAACTTTTTCCATTCTCGATTCAAGTTTGACTGGTTCAGAATTCCAACTTATTGGTAGGCCCTGGATTTCCAGACAAGAATGGCAAACACTTAACAGGCTGCTCAATAATCATCAAGGGAAATGACCATCTGGCATCAAAGCAGGTAAGAGGTCTCGCACAGGCAGAAACTTGTATTTCTAAACGTCATGCCTTTTGGGGACTTCCAAACGTCAGCTACATTAAGTTTGTCTTTCCCAGGGTGAGAGACAGCAGCAGGGTGCTGTGTTGGAAGTTGTCCTTCAGAACAAGAGGGCCCCTTTCTGGGTATCCACATGGCCTAGACCCTCTAGGAGCTGTGTCTGCCCAAAGGGGTCTGCAGGAGGGCTGCCATCTGGGTTAGGGTAATACCCCCCAAATGCTGCCTATTGATACTTGTTCACTTGCACCCCAGTGTTAAATCAGTGTTGACATTCCACCATTAACCGAGGCAGTGGCATATGCCAATATAGTCTCAAATCCTTAAACTTTTGCACCACCACTGGGGATTTAGCCTATGTCAATCCAGACTCTATTCTAACTACTTTCCAGCAGTTTGTTGTCTACCCCTTTTGCATGCCTCAGAAGTTAATTAACCATTTATTTCACTACCATTTCCCTGAGTCTGTGTCTGCATTCTTCTGGATGCTGTTGAAATGATTGGGATGGGCTCAGGGAATGATATTACTCATTGTAACACAGAATATGTTAATTATGTGAGGATGCAACCAGGAAGGTACGATAACGATAATAAACAAGCCTTAGATCAGCGACAACTTGAAGGTCCTGCTGAATAAATACAAGCAAACCTGGTGACAAGGAGGAACTGAGATGTTGAGGGTATAGTGTGATGCCAAGTTGAAAGGATTCTTACTAACAATAAATGAAGAAAGGTATGGGGAGTTGCAGGCTCAACACATCATGAAGATCCTAGAGACTCATACTAGATCAGCTCCATGGTCAGACTATTGCCCCTTTTATTGGAATTACTCAAGTTCACCTACCAGCTCTGACTAAGAGTTAAGGATGCCATCATCCATGCCTGCCTGGACAGGCCAGTGAGCACTCCTATGGTTATATGTTTTTGTGACTTCTCCAGTGTGTTCAGCACCATCAGACAGGCTCTGATGGGTGAGAAACTGACAGAGATGCAGGTGCTATCCCACTTGTGTCCTGAATTGTTTATTGCCTGACTTGCAGGCCATAGTATGTGTGCCTACAGCACTGTGTGTCAGACAGAATTATCAGCAGCATTGGGGCTCTGCAGGAAGTCCTTTCTCCCTTCCTCTTCACTCTCTACACCACAGACATCTACTGCTCAGAGACCTGGAAGTTTTCTGATGACTCTGCCGTAGTTGGACGTGTCACAGAGGAACTGGACCCAAATTCAGACGCAAAAGGACACAGGGTAATGGGTAACAGGCAATTTATTGGAAAAAAAACAGGGCAAATGCAATAAGTCTCTGAACAAAACAGAACCAAAGTATCAAAGAAAATGTCAACAGGCCTAAGTCCCCGAATAAACACCAATGGAACACAAAGTGTCTATCACAAAATACCAAATATGAGAAGATCCAAAGGCGAACTGGCAACAAGAGGGTAGAATATGGGTATATACGTAAATACATAGACAGAGGGAAGACAATGGGACACAAGCAACACATTAGGATGGTGCAGGTGCTGATTAAAGGAGGGAAACACAAGTCAAGGGATTTTTCAAAATAAATGGGAAAAACTCTGATGACAAGACTAAGCACATGGCTGTGTTGCACAAATTTGTCACTTGGCGTGAGCAGAACCAACTGCAGCTCAACCATACTACAGACAAAGGAGCCGGTGGTGGACATGAGGAGGTTCTGGAAACCCCCATGTCTATCCATGGGGTCAGTGTGGACATGCAATTACTAAGGCCTGCTGAGGTCCTTCAGCATCTGCCAGATAGATGATGAGTTGACAATGTCGTTTGAGTCTGTTGTGGACAGTGCCATTGTTACATTGTCCTCCTCTGCTGGCCAGGTACTAACATTTCTCTGTGCTCCTTCTCTTACAGGTGTGCAAATTGCTGGGTGTATATAAGGGAGGAGGACTTTTTGCTCTTCTCTCTCTCTCCTCCCCTGATCCTGCGCTCCACCATCAGGCCACTCCTTCCTGCCCAGGGGTCCAGGAATTCCGCTCATGTCCAGCTTGCTCTGGCAGACATTGGTTTCTGTTTCAGTTATTGATTTGAGGGTTTAGGTTCGTGTTACGTTGGGTTTAGGGCAGAAGGCAGGTCTGACGGCCCTTTGTGGGCTGGCCTTTCCTTTTGCTTTCGTTCTTTTGTTCTGCCAGACCAGTTGCCCCCGTTGCTCCGGAGTGTAAAACATCATGCTCTTCACTTGTAAATAAAAAACTCCTTTGTCCTACAAGCTACTGTTTAGTTATGTTAACCCTCCCGTTGGGAACGTTTAAGATGGGAAAGGGGTCATAACAGTCATCTTTTGTGTTGTTGTGTGCTGGGAGTGGCGGTCAACCGAATGAACTCATCCAAGTCCCACCATTTTGTGGGAAGGGAGCTGGCGTCTCACCAGTGTTGGAGAGGAGAATGTTGTCCAAATAAAGACAGTATTGGACAACAATTGACACCCTCTCCATGACATGCTGGTCAGCCACAGAGGCACGTTTAGCTGGAGACTTATTCCCCCATATTGCACCACAAAGCGCCAAAGGGAAATCATGAATGTATGGGAAATGTGTACCGTATACAAATAATATGAAGCCTACATGTTTATTAGTGGCAGAGTGTGTTTTTATATATATACTTTGCATATAGGGGTCATATTATTATTTTTTAGTTTTCATTATTCACATTTGTGGAATGGAAGACTCAAACATAACAATTTCAAGTAGGCTACTTTGATTTTTTATCTTCAGTAGGCTATTTCTAATCAGAAACCCACATACTGTTGACAGCAATACTTTGAGTCACCACGTAGGGGCGCTGCACCACTGAGTCAGAGCATTTGAAGACAAAAGCTGGGCTACATTGAAATATTTTTAATTTACCGGTAAATATTTTTTTCGAGAACTTATTTAAATCAAGTAGGCTATTTCTTTTATCTCTTTTTTTTTGTAAAAACGTGTCAGTTCATAGCCTTTTCTTTTTACGGATTAATTGATTGTGACGAAACTAGCCCGGCCTCCTCCACCACAGCCGTTCTTCACGTCGCCGTGACTTTAGTAAAAACCATAGTGGTAAAAACACGCTGTGCGCTGTGTTTTCAACCTCTTGTGATGTGTTAAGATGAGGCGTGAACCCCACGGCGTCCCGCTGAGCTGCTGCTCCGCCGACATGGTGAGTTTGACCCGTTTCTGACCAGTTATTTGCTAAAACGGTCGTAACTTTTATTTGGTGACAAACTCAAACCGTTCACTATATCGGTTTAACCGACACACGTCACGTGACCCTGAGAAAATGTCAGTCGCATCGTGGCATTTCAAAATTGACACCAGCACAAGTGAACTAACGTTACATTAAATATGGCGTGGATTTATTCAGATATGTCACTGTAAATTAGCCTACATTTTTTGGCTCCCAAAACTTAGCTAGCCTAGCTACAAAAGCCTAGGTAACGTTAGCCTAGCAAGTAGGGACCATGGATATAGCTAATAAGTTACATCCATGGTAGGGGCACCTCAAAACGTTTTTTTTTTTTGTTGCTAATATTTAATGCTAATATTTACAAATAAAAATGAATAAATATATTTAAAATGTAAAAACAATTGGTGTATCTCATGCAGCTAGTGTAGTAACATGATCCCACACTGAAGCTTTACTGAGCTAAAATGCTAATATTTACAGATAGACCATTGTTGTGAGGTCGTCAGACGCACCTGGATTAATCAGTTTGTCCAAGACAGGAAATAAAGGAGCTGGCTAAAGTTCAGGAAGTAGTGGAGCTGTGCATAAAGCCTATTGACTCAAAAAAGTTTGGGATCATATTACACTGGCTGCATGAGATACACCTCTTGTTTTTACATTTTAAATCTATTCAGAATTTTTTTTATCTGTAAATATGGGGTTGTATAACTTGGTGTAAAAAGTTTGAGTTTGTTGGGGGGGGGGTTGTAAGCGTTTACTCTGCCTTTAGGCGAGGGATGAAGATGACATTATACAATACCAATTACTATTTTGAGGCACTTGTCCTTTATTAGAGGGAAATATTGTATAAATTAGCTACATTTGACGGCAATAAGAGTGCCGAGAATAAGATAAGTCAATTACTTGATTAGTACATCAGCCAGAAATAGTTGATCAATTAAATCAAATATTTGTTCGAGCGAAATATTCACTCATATTCAACCTGAATCTCAAATGTGAGAACAACATTGTTAGGCTATTTATTCAGATATTTGACAGGCTACTTAATTTATTGATTCAAGAGAAGTGAAAATAGTAATTTGCTGCAAATCCAGTTAAAATGAATTAGCTAGTTCAACTCAAAGCATCAGTAAAAATATTTCCATATTATTTGACAGTCACATGCAGGGGCAGTTTTCCAGCACTGACTACTTTTGCTTGTGATAGTTTAACCATGCTACTGTGCTTTTACTTGAGTAACATCTTCAGTGAATGATTTTGGACTGTTTTTACAGCTTGGTATTGCTTCTTATTTAGTTTTATCCATGAGCGCAGGGCAACAGAGGGAGCCATTGCTTTCTTTATAGAGACTACTTTCTTGACAATTGATGCAACAGCCCCTCTTTACTGTGGCATCTCTCTAATTCACACTCCAACAGAGGGACCCACCTCCACACATCGCTCTCTCTCTCTCTCTCTCTCTCGCTCCCCCTCTCTCTCTGTCTGTAGCTCACCCCACCCCACCTCACCCACCCCATCCTTCTTTCTAGAGCAAGGGGAGAAGAGCGAGTGAGTGAGCGAGCGAGCGAGTGAGTGCAGTTTGAGTTGTGCTTTGCGCTCTACGCCAGCCAGAGGTGTGTTTTCGGCTCCACACTCTGTATCTCTGGGTAGCAGCACCTCACCATGCAGCCAGCCTGAGTGCCATGTCTAACAGCTCTGTTGGCAAAGGGTTACAGCTCATCTGGAGGGAAGGTAGCACCTTGCTTTGAGGAGCACAGAAGATAAAAGAAGACTGACCAGTTGCAGAGAGAGGGGGGGATAAAGCTGAAAGCCCCCTCCCTCTCACTTCACAAAACAGAGCAAAAACGGAAGGCTTTGGAGTATTCAATTTTTTCTTTCGTTTTATATTTTTCTTATTCCTCATCGCGGTGCTGGGAGGTGCTTCATCTTTTCATATAGTCTCTCTCTCCATTATTTGCCTTCTCATCTACTTCTCCATCTACCTGGTGTATAATTTCCTCTATTTATGAGTGAGAGAAAAGAGAAAGGAGGGAAGAGTTTTTCTTAAATTTTTATCCTTTCTTTCCTCCTCTCTTCTCTTTCCTCCCTTTCATCAAACCACATCTTACCTGTCAGTCCCTCTTTGCCATTTCATCTCTAACTGCTGCCATCAGTTCCCCCATCCTATGCCTCTTTCTGTCTCTAAACTCTTGTTATATGTTTTATGAACTTGGATGAATTTTCTTCAAAGACAACTAAAAAAACTCCTCATGAATGACTCTTTTTTCCCCCCTTTTCCTTCTCTTTTGGTCCCTCCACACCCATTTTCTTTGCATCATACTCTTGCGGGATTCTTAAATGTTACTCTAGGTAGGTTAACTATTGTTTAGTGTCTGTCTATCTGTCTGTCTGTGTGTATTTGTGTGTGCTTTACGTATACATAAAACACACATTAACACACACATGCACTCGCACACTAAACTATGCCTAAAAGGACAGTGTTCAGTGAGTCAATATTGGTCTGGTCTCGCATCGTTTTCACATCCTCCCCTCATCTGTCAATCTCATCATCGCAAAGTGCACCCATTTTTAATTGTTGTCTTTGAGAAATCTTTTTACCTGTACATCTGCCATGTCCCCTTTTCAATTTAATAAAGACATTAATTTGTTTAGCAACCTGTTGTAAAGCGGAACAAACGTGAAATCCTGATTGTGATTTGTTAAAGTTGGGAATATTTACTTTATACTCGATTAATGTTGTTTGCTGAACTGCATTTAAAGCTAATGGCCATCTTAAGTCACTAAGAGTGTATCCCATTTCATGCTTGATTTGTGCTTATTTTCATCCAACCAGTCCATCAGCAGCCATTAGTTATTTTACGTCCACTTTTCTTATACACCACTCAGATGCACACACATCGACTAACAATCCTAAAACCTAAATTTCAAAATTGAAATCTATAGCTTTTGCACGTTTTCAGTTTTCCCTTCCTTCACTTTGATCGTTTTCTCTCTGGTTGCTGGTTGCTTTTCCTCCCTGATGCCCCCCCCCCTCCCCCTTCACTTGTCTTCATCCTCATCCTCTACCAGGCAAGGAGACCGAGAGTTGGCATTAGTTGGATGTTGAACAGTGGATTAGGCGGGTAATGCCTTGCCGCGGATCTGAGGTGTAACAGACAGCGTGTGCAGGTCGTAGATAGAGACAGACTGATAGACAGAAAAAATAGATAGAACTTGATATCCCATCTCATCACTACCCCTCTCTCTCTCTCTCTAACCTCCTCTGTCACAATTTCCTCCTTTTTTTGCGTTGTTTGATGCTTTGTCTCTACTTCACACTGCCACACCTTTTTGGGGCCACTGTTTCAAACCATCACCACTGCTAGTCTGTTCTCAGTTAGTTTTTAGCCTGTATATCCATGGACATCAACCTGAAATTGCCTGTGCACTCACCTTAAGGTGAAAAATTACACCCAGTAGCATAGGCCAACACCAGCCACTGTAGCCCCCGCCCCCTTCTCTTATGGACTCATAAAGGGGCTTAAGTAATCCCTCTTTCTTGATTGTTCTGAGAGTGGGATGTCGTCATGAAGGAATATGAAGGACCACTCGTTCTGCTCTGTCTTTGCTTTTGTGTCTCAACTCTGCTACTCTGTAAAACATCTCCACTACAGTCTATAAATTATGTGTTACAGAAAAGAGTTAATTAGGTGAGTAGTGAATTAATATAGCACTCACTTTTTCCTTCGCAACCGAGTGTATGCACATGCATGAACAGTAGGTGTGTGTGTGCACTGAATGTGTGAATGCAGGAGTACACTGAATGGAGAGTGTTGTGCATGTGTTAGGGTGTGTGTGTGTTTGTATTTTAAATGTCTGCATGATGCAGATGGCAGTGTATTCTGCATGAACTTTCATCAGCAGGTTCTCTGTAAAGGGTGTTTTTAAATGTGTATCTTCCACCACATTTGCTCGCACTGTTGAACCTTCTTTAGCCTGCTGTGACTAATTGGCTGTTTATCAGGCCATGCTTTTGATCTCTTTAACCATTGTCTTTAAAATTGCTCTTCTATCTCTCTGAAATTATTACCCCTTCTTTAGAGGGTGATTTCGAGCAAACACTATTTCAAATTTATGGCAGAAAGTTAATTTGGTTAAATCTGTCATCAGGTGACTCACTCAATTAGTCCAGTGCACTGTGCAAGTGCATGAATTTACATGCATTTATCTTTTGCTTCTCTCCTTGTGCATTTTACTTAAATGTGTGGTAACCAAAACCATGCTGATACCTTCCTCCTCCTCCTCCTCCTCCGCCTCCTCCTCCTCCATTACATTCGTTTCTGTTTCCTGCTTGATGGATCTGCAACAGATCTCTGAAAATTACTACAGATCTAATGTGACTCATACACCAGCTTTACTGTATTGGGCTCTTCAGCATGACCTTAATGAGCACACTGTGCAAAATAGATGACATACTACGCTGTATATGTCTCAGAGTGCATCATATAGGCTATTGCCTAAGTGATCCACTGCTGTATTAGCTTTTACACAACCAGAGTCTCAACTGTGAGGTCTTATTTTGTATGAGAGATTTTAATGAATGAATCAACTAAATAGCTAATTAACAGTGACATAATTATGTTAAAGATGATTAAAGCAAATTATTCCACATTTCCCAAACTGAACTATGAATCCAGTCTGTATAGTATCTCTTGCCCATGCCCATACCTTTCTGACAACATAAAATACTGAAGCATCATAAGATATTCAGCAGTCACTTCACATTTGAATATATCATCAAATGTTTACACATATACAAACCTAAAGCATCGCAAGGGTCAGCTCGCTCTTAAATATTCCCTGTTAACAGAGGGAAAGACTGGGCTCCTGCCTTAAAAGTTTCAACTTGATTTTTTAACTGAGTGTCTCTAAGCACAAACAGTCTTAATTAAATTATTTTGGACATCTTTGAAACGAGTGGTCGGACACTGCCATGCTGCCAGCACACAATAGTTTAAATATAAAGGCTTTAAAGGGCATGCTCACCTCTCGGGTTTCAGTCTAATGAAGGATTTATGTTTAAAAGAGCACTCATTAAAACTGTGTTAGGGCTGTTGAGATGTTTAGATAATACTGTCCACACATCAAAACAGAAAAAAGAAACATGAGTATAACTAAACTACAAAAAAAACAAAAACATAACTTAATTTCATTTTTTAAGGAGCCAATTGTATTGTAAAAAAAAATCACATTTGGACATGCACTTCTGCGTTTTGATTAAGAATTGTTTGAATACATTTAAATACATGTACAATAACATTTACTAACCTTAGCTTCCTTAGCTTTCTGGAATAATTCAAGCCAAACAACATAATTCAACATAATTCAACATATTGAAAAGCTGTTGGTTCGTAACTTGGATAAAGGAACTGAACAAACAAAGAAGACTCGGTTGTTTTCTGCAAATGTTTATTTAAAGATAATTCAAGGTAACAGTGGCATTTTAATACTACTATGAAAGTCAGAGATAATTAGACTTTGGAGGAGTTTGAGAAAAAGATGGATTTTTGTAAATAAAATTCATTGAATGAATAATTCATTACACTGCCAGACAGGATTAAAATTCCTCACATGCAGATATTCTCTGACTATTTTCCTAAGGCTAAGCTGCACATACCTACTCTACTTCCTCAAAATACACAGATACACACACGCATTAACCAGATAGACATATCCTTGTCAACATTATACATAAATGAATATTGGAGAAATCTTTGACAAACATTGGCTTTTTGTCTGTAGATGGTAAAAAATACAAGCAAAACCGTTGCTTTTAACACCTATTTATTTGATCTATAATTTGATCTTGCCCCTTAGGAGGTCTTTCACCTCCTACCAGGCCATTGCCTTAATAAGAATGTATTCTTAGCAATTCTTGCCTGGTAAAATAAAGGTTTACTACATTACTACATCTATAAATTGTCCATTGTAATTTAGGATAATTTAATTTTAAATGTGTGTTTTTTTTTTTTTTAAACGCTCATAATTTGTATTGATGGATTATTCAATCAGTCAAGTTTTTTTTTTTTCTTCAATGTTTTTACCCTTCAAAATAGATTACACTGATGAATCAAAGTTAACACAGAAGATAAATAGTTGAATTGAAAGGGACAACGAGGGATTTTGGAAAAGCGAAGCGTTTTCACACTACATTTATGAGCCTCCGCACGCACCGTAAAATCTTTTGACCGGTGCAAGACAGACTCATGTTTTCATTCATCAAGAATTAAAGTCAGAGGTTCAAAGAGGTTCACATACCGTTGTAGTTCCGACCATAAACGGCGATTCAGCTACGTTATTCTCATGACTCGTTGCGAAACCGAAAGTAAGGAAACGCTGGTCGGCTCGACCAGCATTTCCACCACCACTAATAATAACAAAATAACGATAGAGACAAAACGATATATTTATCGAAAATTGACCCATTAAGAGGTGTGGGTAGCAGAGATTCATCCACATTAACGTGAGACTTTTTTATAACCAAATAGAAACTCCTCGTTGTCCCTTTAATTTAATACTATAAATAACAAGTCCCCACATTAATGGGAAAACAAGTCAAATGTTGTCCTGACATTTTGCTAAAGCATATGCAGTCTGCAATTGGTCTGATGACTGTTGATCACCGATGCCATTGTCCATTGGTACAAGGAGGCAAATTCTCTGATGGTATATTGACTAACCTTGTTAACCCTAACCATCTCACTGGATAGGGTGAGCTATCATCCCTGACTGTATGTGAATGCACATGTCAGGACTCATATTAGAAGAATGTAAAAAAGTAAGGTTGCTGTGCAACAACACCCTCAAATTGCAGTGAAAGTGGGCATGTAGACACAGTGGCTTGGCTAAGTTAAGCCTTGACCTCAGAGACAATTGACACGTGTGGACAGTGACATTCAGCCCTCACCAACAACACATCCATCTGCATCCGTACTCTGCTGTCTGACTCTGCCCTTCTCTTCTTCTTCCCTCCAGACTGAGAGAGAGAAGAGCGCAGAGTGGCCGAGAAAACTGATGATCATGACTGGCTAAAGCAAGCAAAGGCACTGAGAGAAACAAAGCCAAAGAAGAAGGAAGGAAGGAAGGAAGGGAGGGAGGGAAGAAAAAGAAGAAGAAGAAGAAGGAGGAGGAGGAGAAGAAGAAGAAGAAGAAGAAGAGGAGGAGGAGTACGCACACACACACATTCTGATGCTCATCTCCTCATCTCCACGGTAACCGTGTTCACACGCTTGCAGACTTCTGGAAGGAGACCTCGGCGAGCTGCATCACCAGCGTTGGAGGACGGGGATGGAGAGAGGCAAATGAAAGAGCATCCCTCCATCACTCTCCATCCACCATCTTTTAGTCGTTTATTAAGTTCTCACTGACATTTTGAGTTAATGCTCAAATTTCAGGTTCTTCTAAAATCTGAGCTGAAACTATATTTGAGCCAGTTTGAATCTGGTTCTTTGCAGATTTAGATTTTTTTTGGCACCTTACATGGAAAACCATTGTTTTGAAGAAAAGCACTGCCCTCCAAGACATACAGTCTTTACATATACACTAACAGGTTTCTAATGAATGATTTAGTTCCTATAATTGTAGATTCTGTACATATTATTACACTTAAAAACTAACTCCTACAACATCCACACGCTGATAAGGCCCCCAACGTTGCCCACCTCCGCCCTCCTGCATCCTTCTTCCTGCAAGACCCCACCTCAGTCTTCTGCGCGTGACTTCATCTGTCTACCATCCCTTCATCCGAGGCTATGAGAGGAGGAGTCGAATCCCAGATCACTCCATCATGCCAGTTCTGAAGAGTAGAGAGGAGATCCGGGCTGGCAATGTTCAAGGTAGGCCTGCGATTTGAGTAATTGTGTGTTCATGAGCATTTTCTGAAACTTCCAGATCTACTCCACACCAAGGTGGATTTGAGCTGAACTTGAGCAAAAATGGTCACAAATATTTTAATCACCATCTTTTTTGATGAATTGATTAATCATTTAGTCCATAAAACTGTGTAAAATGTCTGTCACAGTTGTTTGTTTTGTCTGACCAACAGCATAAAACCCACATATATTTATATAGTCCACTGCTCATCACAGCTCTTAGCATCATTTCCCATGTTGAGCCACCATCATAACTATTAATATGCAACAGTTGTCAGTGTTTTGTTTCCTATGTTTTCAATTAATTCAGCCACAGAAATTGTCCTTACTCATAATTATTTCAGGTCATGGAAAATGACAGCAGAGGTGGAAATAATGGGTCTACAGATGTTTCATGTTGGATATTAGATAATAATGTTCTCTACATTGTGATGGCACATCTGGTGCTTCTCGAGATAATTGCCTCAAGGATCTGCTTTATGTTTTTCATATGCGCTGCACTTTATTTTTCCTGGAAAATAAAAACTATGGAGATGTTTATTGGGCTGTACAATTCATAGTCAACATCTCTACATAACAACATATTCTTGAAATTTGCCTGAAACAAAAAGTTACAGAGAAACTCGGATCTGTTAAGTGAATTGTTTGTAGTTGCATTTTTCAAAGTTGGTAAAAATGTATCAGTAGGTAATTTCACAAATAGGGCCCAGTATGTGAAGAAACCTTTGTTTTGAAGAAGCACATCATCGTTCTGGATTTGTTTTCATTTTGAGTGAGAGCAGGAGACGGGGAAACGGGAATGAGAGGGACAAGAGGATAAGGGCGAAAAATTCAAAGTGAAAAAGAATGTAAGAGAAATTGACTCTTTTTTTGTCACAGATTCTTTCTTACTGTGTTTTGTGACAGAGCCGCGAGGATAACGAGGCACTAGCTTCAATAAGCTCATCAAGTTGTGCTGCTTCACGAGGGAAAACAGGTCTAGACAATAGTAACGGTATAAAGCAGGAGAGCGGAGTGGCTGGATTCAATTTTATTGCTGAGCTTGTGCTCTTTTCTGCAGCTGCTCAGGAGTGTGACGGATAAAAGGCACATTTATAAGTTGGAAGGACGTGTAAAGATAATGGAAGGACTTGTTAAAGAGGCAGTGTGACAACAAGAGTAGAGATAAAGTCGAATCAGCTCAAAACGCAAATTCATACATGGCAATCATGAGCACAGAATGAACCTTTAGAAAAAGTGTGTTTGAACTTTTGTACAGCCATTTTACTTCATGTACGTGAACAGTTTTGAAACAGAAAATGTGTAAAATCCTGCCTTCTGTCACACTGTCCATCTCCTGCCAATGGAGCAGCTCCAGGCTTTGTCTCCTGGTGGCATAGCGGATTAGGTTCTTGGCTGGGTTGTTTCTAGCTTTGGATGAGACTAGTTTACGATCACAAATCTAAACTGAGCTTTTCCACATTTGCATTCATAGACTCGCAAGATCTGATGTAACTATCTAATTATGATGCGCCTCTTTGTTGAAGCGTGACTTAGAGAGGTGTGTGACAGCTGGTGTGTCCCTCGCTCATAACACAACAGCAACAGCTTCAGCACCGAACAGACCTACTGTATTCTGCTCACTTGCTCACATATGCTGCACAGACTCTGCACTCTACTGTTCCCAAATTCTTCCCCGAGATATTTCAATCAAAAACTCATCATTCATCTCAACAGTTGGGTATTGGCTGACACTGCAGGCTTGAAATGGCTGCATGTGAACTGTGTTTCTAGGGCAGATTTTCCATATCAAGAAAAAAAAAAGAAAAAGACGGGAGCGAACATGACTGAACAAGCGAGGGGTTAAGGCGTGGCAGACAGAAAAAGAGACAGACAGGCAAAGATCCAGGCCCAGGCGGAAAATCCAGTGGGAGCCTCACTGACAGTGGATGAAGGAGGCAGCTTTGTAGACAGATGTAGCTCTGAGTGCGTAAGCAACAAGGCCTGGAAGGGGCGTGTTGCTGCTGCTGCTGCTGCTGCTGCTGCTGCTGCTGCTGCGTCGTGAGGCTGCATGTTTCTGGAGAGTGGGTTGGGTAGAGGGGATTACTGGATCTGAGCGTTGGCTCTCTTGTCAGACGGGCGGCGTGGCCCCCCGCTTTTGATTGGTGGACTGTGAACAGAGTGGAGGCAGTGAAGTGCCATGAATATATGGGCGTTGAGATGTTGACGTGGGGACTCGCAGCCAGCCGGCTGAGTCAGTTTTGGATACGAGCCTCATGTGACCAGCTTTACAAATGTTGATTGAGTCGTTGAGAGATTACAGGTGCTGAGCAGCCTGGTGTTTGTTGTTTACTCTGAGCCAGAGAGAGAGAGAGAGACAGAGAAGTGCAAAGTAGTTTGACATCACCTCAGAAATACATCTGTTATTCATGCATCCAGTTTTTAAAATATGATACAATACAATGTAAAAAAAAAAGAAAGAAATATCACCAGTTGTATGCCAGTTTTGTCATTGGGAGATGTCCATATTGCTTTTTATACTTGGTTATGCAACCTACCCACAACCCCTCTCTATACAGGTTAACAGAGGCATAAGGCATACCTTGGAACATTTAGGAGGGGTTTTATTTTGTTGATCAAATTTGTAACAGTGAGGGTTGACTAAATTGAAACTTTTCTCAGTATTAATTCAACAGTGCTACAACCTGCAGCTGCCAAATTCATCTTAATGTTAAATGTAAAATGTTCATAAGATGGATCAGGATTTATTGTTGTGATTTATTATTGTTATGTCGCAAAGTGGTGAGTTTTTTTTGTTGTTGTTACGAGGGACAATGAAGACTCTTTGTCCTCCAGGTGCGTGTCACTTATTGCTCTTGGCTGAAAACCAATCGGACAAGATGGGGTCCGCCACCCCAGTGACCCGGCTCTCCTCTCTGTGCACTGCGACACAAACGCGACCCGTAAACCATAATCTCTTGTTTATGACTGATTAAACTACACAACTATACATGTCGTATATATAACGGCATGTACCGCGCCATTGATTGATTTCCCGCTGGCTTCGATGTAAACAAATGCACATGGCCGGGAGGAGGGTTAGAAAAACAGTGGAAAAGTGACCGGACTTACATAGTTCCTCTTTAAGGCTGCTGAATTTTGCCAAGTCAGTGAACAGCCAAATCTTTATCTGAGATATTTCCATTCATTTTTTGCACAGGCCTTTCTTCATGTGAATACTCAAATAATTTGGTCTCATGCTTTTTCATTCGCACAGTTTGCTAGTTTTCTCCATTATGTGCCAATGAAGTAAACATCGACATGGGTCAGAGGGACACTGCATTTTCTGAAAGCCCCCTGCTGGAGTAGCCTGTTGCACTTAACATGCTGTGAATTTGGACATTTCAAAAGATGGTTACAAATGAACTGTATTTGGATGTTTAAAAAGTGGTTTTAATAAAAGGAAAAAAAAAAAAATTAACAAAGTGGAAAATGAGTGTTAATTCCGACCTATTTTTGTTGGAGGCAGAAACTCAAGATGCCTCTTCTGCCTCTCCTTTTCTATACCTAGCCATGTGTGACTGTGAGAGAAGGAGGAAGAGCTAAGAATAGAGGAAAGGGGGCCCAATACTGTGATGCTGCTTCTACCCACGTTGCTCAGCTTGTTGGTGTGCCGCTCTGTCACAGAAGTCAGCAGGCAGTTTTCGCTGATATCTGCCTCTGCTGGCTCTGCTGTAACTGAACACAGTATAATCTCCATCTATTGCTGTATTAGAAATGTTCCTCTTCATGGAGGGTTAGGGTGCAGAAATACAGCTACAGATATGTTCACAAATAACATGATCAGAATGACTGGCCTGGCACATACAGAAATTTCATCAGAAACGGTCACTCTTCATGTAATGCCAAAGGGAGCCCTTTTGAAGCTCCTCTACACAAAAAGGGAAGCAAGTCAGGATTTTTTTTCATATGTTTTTTTCCTGCACGAGTGGAAGAGACTGATAGAACAAAAGACAAGATCTGCGGGCTGAGAGAAGGGTCGAGGTGCGGAGATGAGAGGAACTGATGGAGGGTTTGATAGCTGAACAAGATTGAGTAATATTTGATGATACGGTCCTCAAAAAGCTCACAAGAAACAGACGCCAGGACTCCCAGGAAATCATGTGATGCAGATGACTTTGCTAAACGGGAATGATAAGCTGATAATCACATTTTCAAAGATGGAGAGGGGGATGATGGAATAAAGATGCAGAATAAAAAAACATTTCATAGTATGAGAAGAAGAAATAGGTTTGTGTGATGCTACTTCAAAACAGACATTTAGCTTGAATAAGGAGCAAATCTTGATCTCCATTCACAGTGATTACCATACATCAGTAATAATACCTATTGAATTAAAGGGTAAACTTATTACATGTCTTTCATCCCAAATTTTTCCTGCGCTGATAGCTGTGTTGTCTTGTTGGTATATCACAACTTTGTAGCAGCGCTAATGGTGGGTATTATCTGTTTGACATCTCCAGTGGCTACATTTGCAAACCTGTTCTAAGTGTCAATGAATCTGTCTTCATCTAACGCTCCGTGGGGCCACCCGTCAATTAATTAGGTTCGACATGAGACCGGGGGGTGGGTGTGGACAGCAGTCAGCTGCAAAGGGGAGAAGGAAATAGTCCCCCGCACATAAGGAACAACACAGGCTCAGTGGGGAAGAGCTGCGGTTGCCTGTCTCTGTCTGTGTGTGTTTGTGTGTGTTATTTTTCGTCTTTTCTAACAAAGCAAGTAGGTGATCAGTGAGACGGGGGCAAGGCCGAGAGGTAGAGCTAACCTCTCAGGGGGGTAGATTGGAAGGTGAAGAAAGCGAAAAAGAGGACATGTAACCATGTGTCTGGGGCTCTGCTGCCACATTTAGGCCTAAGTGGAGAAGAGTGTGTGGGCTTATATTATTGAGATTTGTTTGTGGGGGTTTGGGCCTGTGCAGTTGGATCTTCAGACAAATGTTCCAGGTTCATGTTGGACGAGGAGCTGAGATGATTAGTTGATTTCTCATTTCTGTTTATTTAGTCAATTATTTGGCAACTATTTTAATACTAAAATGTGAGTCAGCTATGAAGATGTGCAGCTTCTCTCCTTCGTGAGTTCACTGTGAGTTGGATATCTGTGGGCCTGTGTCTTTCGGACTGTTGGTTGGACAAAATCTGCAATTTAAACATGCCACGCTGGGTTTCAGAAAATTATGATGAGCATTTTCTTTCACGTTTTATAGAGAATAGTCCCAGCGGATTAAGCAGCAGTAGTTGGATGAAATTTGTGTTGTACCTACTCACATTAAGAGTGAATGTATATTGTCCTGAATATTTCAGATATAGCTAGATTTGGATGACAATAATTAAAGTAATCACAAGACCACAGACACCCATCCTGAAATGCACTCAGTGGCAACTTTATTAGGTCCAACTGTCAAAATCTACTGCAATCCAATACAGCCGCTGCCATAAATTTTACCTTTACGAAGATAATGTAATAATTTATGGCAGGACTATCATATTGAATTCCAATAGACTTTACAAGTGTCTCTAATGGAGTGGCCAGGCCAAACGTGCATGTTAAAAGTGTGGACAATAAAGCTACAAAGCAGATCAAATTAACAATACACACTTGGAGTGATATTGATAGATATATAGTTGCCACAGTTTCTTTATCATGCGTTTAAAGGCCTACTCAGTCTACTGTGGTGTCAAAGATCCTATTAACAATAGTTGGAATTTTTTTACCAATTGAACTTTAAAAGTAGAGTCTGTAGGTTTGTTCGTTGTAGTTTGTAAACACAAAATTCAAACTGGGCACCTCCTCTCGGGCTTAACTGTCCCGTCCATGTGAACAACTCTCTTTAATTTATCTGACTCTTATAGGGATATGGATGGCCGTGCATATCTAGTACTGTTTGTTATTGTGTTGTGCTGTAGGTTCTATGTTGTGGCTGCAGCAGCATGGGTGAATGGCCCAGAACAAATTTCTCACTTTGTGAGACAATATAGTTAAAGCAGAAGTAAGCGATCCGGTCGTTTTGGCTAATGCTGCGTTCCAGGCAGGCTTTTGAAACCGTAAGTTACAGCTTCAAGTCACGACTTACGACTTTGTAGCGTTCCAGGCAACCCGCAACTCGTGTTTTTCTGACCTGTTGCACCTGTTTTACCTGTGAAAGTCACTATAGCATCATGGGACCTCTCGCGATCACATCACAACTGTGTCGGTTTGAGAACATGAAAAACACTGTTGTAGGTTATCCATTAATTAGTGCAACTCCGACCCGTGAACTCGTACCAGATCGAACTGGTACAACTTCACAGGTCGGAAAAACACGACTTACGGGTTGCTTCTTGTCAGCCGATGGAGTAGCAGCCCCCGCCCTCGTCATGGATCTATTGGTTCTCGTCCCTACGTCACCACATTCACGCGCATCCCTTGGCTGCACACACAGCCCTTCATGCCGTTCTCTCTCCTCATTGGATAAAACTTGTAGGATACAAGAAAAGTTTTCTCCTCGGCTTACAGCAGAGCAGAGTGACTGACAGACCCGTGTTTCAGACCAAACACTCTATGTAAGTGATTGCCGTCGGAAGATATAACTATTTAAAGGGATAGTAGCATTTTTTTTAAAGTGGGGTTGTATGATCTACAATTAGCCCCTAAGTACTTTAATTGCAATAGAAGACTCTCGGCACTCCTCCCGTTAGCAACGCCAGCCCATAGCCCTGCCCAGAGATTTACAACATACATTGTTGTGAGTGGACCCAAAGAAAGGGCCTATTTTCGTGGCCTAAACGAGGTTTTACCTGAAAAAAAAATACACAGTTCCATTGTTCACTATAATACAAATTTTTCCAGCCCCTCAAAGTGCAGGAAAACCACAGTTTTTATTTGGACCTAACCAACTCACGTATCCCTCTGGCCCAGGGTTAGCGCCCGCCGATCAGCAGTTGGTTAGGTCCAAATAAAAACTGTGGTTTTCCTGCACTTTGAGGGGCTGGAAAAAATTGTATTATAGTGAACAATGGAACTGTATTTTTTTTTTTCAGGTAAAACCTCTTTTAGGCCACGAAAACAGGCCGTTTCTTCGGGTCCATTCACAACAATGTATGTTGTAAATCTCTGGGCAGGGCTATGGGCTGGCGTTGCTAACGGGAGGAGTGTAGAGAGTCTGCTACTGCAATTAAAGTAATTAGGGGCTATTTGTAGATCATACAACCCCACTTTAAAAAAATGCTACCATCCCTTTAAGACTTATATTAACACAAAAATATTGCTTACTTCTGCTTTAATCTTGATCTTGATCTTGGAAGGACAATAAATAAAAAACTCTGATACATAAAAACAACACACATTTAATGCTGAAAAATACCTGAAAATTTCACCATCGTATACATAAGACCTCATAGAGGGCAAGTGTCCTACTCCTCGTTACAGCCTGACAGCAGTTTGTGTATAGGTGGTGAATCTTTGTTCTCTGCTGTTTAATGATCTGTATGTGGTTCATCATTAACAGCTCTATTGTCATCACATGTTACCTGACACTGCCTGTGCACCTGCTGAATAGTCGTCTACACTAAATGTAAATCTGATCAGATTATTACAGAAAAGAAAATACTAGGTCATGCTCAAGGTGTATAAGGGCATAACCCACCTCAACCCGGTTTTATTCAAATATACACACAGCACTCTTTCACTGCTTGGTGAAATGGAGTGTAGTTATTAATAACTAATGCTCAGTCAGTAACATTTCTTGTCACACCTTTTATACAGCTGTGTGAATTACAGTGGTGCCTTGTGTGACTCACCAAATAGAGAGAGTAGAGTGCAAACCCAGTTCTCCAAGCAGGAAACGAGTTAGTGTGAGAACTCACAAACACAGCTAAAGCCGCATTGTGTTCTCCTTTTAAAGTTCAGTTTAAATTTGTTTGATTATTTCAATGTGAGACAGTGATGCACAAATGCTGGTAAATATGACTCATGGTTTGAGATGATTGATCTATAAAATGTGTAATAATCTGCATTATTCTGCAGTTACACATTTCTAATATGTACTTTTTGTTTTATCTATCCAATGAAATCCCAAAATATCAGGATAAGATTTGATTTGATGTGTGTGGTATTATTTGATATGACAGACCGGGTCCAAAATCACAAAACACTTCATTTGAATCCTCAAAAAAAAAAAAAAAAATAAGACACACACAAAGAGCATTTCAAGGGCAGAAAAACAGCCTGACATGTGCACGTGTCTTTGCTCACAGATGGAATCGGAGCAGATGTTTTGTGGTTGTTGTGTGGTTGGTGACCAGCAGGCAGAAGGGCTTGTGATGACTAAAAAGACTCAGGATCTTTTAGATTTGGTCTGTATCAGTGGAGAACAGCCTGGGTGTATTATTTATATGACACTTAAATACATTTGATAAAATATTTTAGCCGGACATGGAGGGTTTTCTAGGAGGCGGCACAGCCACAGGTGTTAACAGAGGACTCAGGATGCCTTGGGGGAGACTCAGGTGGGGTCTTGGAGTGAGGACTCAGGTAATTAAGAGGAATTAAAGAAGATACACACAGTGGATATTTAGTCTGTCATTACAAATACTCCCATGGGTCCTAGGCGCCGTAGGCACGCTATCAAAACCTCAAGAGAGCTTTAGCATTTGAATACCAAAATTGTGAGAGTAGTTAAGTAGCAGATAGAGGAATGTGGACAGAAGATTCCTCTGTCAGATTTTAGCTTTTCAGAAAGACCACTGAAGGAAACATGTGAAATAAAATATCAGCTGTGGCTGAAAAGAGGGTGTAACTGGTTCTTTATAGACTGTGCTGCCTTGTATAAAATAACATATTAAATCAGAGTGAGTTATAATATACTTTAGAAAGAGGGGAAGAAAAAAACAGGCCAGAAACCAACAGTATCCAGTGTGAACCCTTCTGACATATTGTATATATTGCAAAGGTCTACATGTGCTGTATGAAACAGTGGTGGTCCAGACCCTCTGAGGCTCTAAAGGCCCCCGTATCGCTGCAGAGAGGGACACGTCACTTTGCAGCTAAATTAAGTCCGAAGCAGGAGATATAACCTCAGTGGAATAAATGGCTTCAATGAGGTAATGAAGACCCTGGGGGATAGATGGATCCTGCATTTTCTTCATCCCTATGTCTGTGTGTGTGTTTTTGTTCTTGTGTGAGTGTGTATATATGTATACTGTGTGTATATATTTATATATGTATATATATATATATATATATATATATACATATATATACACACATATGTATATGTATATGTATGTACTGTATGTGTGCAATGCATATGTATTACACTGGTGTGGCCATATGTATGTGTCTGTCTCTTGCAGTTTTGTGCGTGCGTGGTCAGTTTATTTGCCTCTGGTGAAGAGACCATATCGTGTTATTTAGAGAGCTGAGGCGACCTCAACGCAATGGTAGAGCTGTATCTGTAGTGCTTCTCTTTGTAAGTGCAATTAGCAGTGAGAGGATTCTTGACCAGACTTAAGTGCACTTAATGAAACACCCAAGACCCTCTTCAACAAAACAGTGATTCTTTCTTTCCTGCCATTGTGGTCCTTGTGCAAGACAGTAGTGAGATGACGTGTTATTCAATAGGAAAGAGAATTAACGGATCACTCAAACACCTGAATGATCTTACAGTACCTGCTGCTCTTGATGCATGCTGATGGTTTCAGCCCCTTATTTGTCATATGTTGTGATCCCTTGACTGTTTTCACTTGCTGCCACCACTTTCCCAATTCTGCATCTTTCGCTCTTTCTCTCCCACGTGTCCAAAAATATCAGCTTGATTTAAAGGATATGGCTCTAAGTGTTCTGCACTTTTCACATTGCCAGTAAAAATCCCATGAAAAGACCAAAATCAACAATGAATTCATCCTTCAACAAGTATTGTTGTCAGCGTATTCAGAGACAGATATAGCTTTATTGTTGTCCAAAAACTGTTCCAGTAGCTGACATGTTCCATCATTATGATGAAAATAGGCATTGTATTTTAGTGTTAGTCCGTCTCACAATAACCACCCTCCTGACGTAAACACTCATATGCGTTAACCCACATCTGAAAATAGCCCTGGCAAACACCCTAATTACTGCTGTTTGAGTAACTTTTACTAAAAACTTAAGTACCAGTCTGTTTTAGGAAATTACTGAACCTTTTTTTAAGGCTTTTACCATTTTCAGTGGGCACAAATGGAGAAGGGGCTCATACACAAGATAGTAGGAAAGAATTAATACTGAAATGCACAATCACATTGGTTTTGGTCTTTTCTTTGTTGACAAGAATAAAAACAGACTTTAATCTAACTATCAATCATTTTATCCCATGGTTAACAGTTGCACAGCCTGAATGTTTTTCTTCTGTTATCATTGTGACAGTGTAGCATAGAGTGAATATATTTTGCGGTACACATTCACACCAAGAGTTGACTTTGTGAGAGTGAATTGAATAATTACAGAGGATGTAAATAGAGTTTGTGTTAGCTTCCACCACCACTGCAGGGTAGTCATTATAGCTGCATGATGTCTGATTACCTGAGCCCATCACGCAGCTCTGACTGATGAATCAGAATAAACGTCATTCATTCATTCTTTTGATCCACGTAAGTTTTTTTTGTTTTTTTTGTCAGAAGCATTTGACTATTCACTTGTTATGAATAAAGAAAGCTCTTAGGTGATTTAGTAACAGGCCAGTGATGGCACACACAGGTAATAGATTTCACACATTCAATTATTCATTTTTGGCAAGCTTGAAACGCCTTAAAAAGTTGATACGTTAAATATTTTAACAGACAGATTAATATAAGCATTAGCCTAATATGTTTTGTCTGATATTTACTCTCCTTTTATCCCTGGGTTGTTTTCCACCAACTTTTGGTAGGAGAAGGACCAAAACAGAAAATTTGTTGGTCAAAAAACTAAAACAATGAGGTGAAAGAGACTTAGGCTACGTTTATACGGAAACGATCCGAACAGAAAACGCAAAAGTAGTGTCGCGTCTTCACTTTTTTCACCGTTTTTGGGGTGGAAATCTGCGTGCATACGGTGACGCAAAAGTCTGTGTAATTCAATGTTGTATGCATGCCAGCCCAGGAGCCTAGGTGGCAGTGTGCCGCACAACACACAACACCACCAAGTCCGCACGCCTGTGTATTCTTCTTCCTCCTCTTGATCCCGGCAGGCTGTACGCCGGCCGTCGTTGCGTGCCCTCCATGCCTTCCTCAGGTCATTGCAATCGGAGCAGAGATTTTGCGTTTTCACCCTTTACACAGAGATGCAATGGCGGAGCGTTTTTAAGATTTCCACTCTGGAGAGTGGTTTCACTTTCTTGCGTTTTCAAGCCCCGAAAACACAGTCACCGTCTAAACGAAAGACACATCCGATGAAATATTTTGCTGTTTTCATCCGCGAGCGTTGTCGTGTAAACGGGGCCTAAAACTGTGCAAAGAACTGAGGGGAACTAATACTGATACAGATACTGATACGAATACGAATACAGAATATGAATACAAATACGAATTACTTTATTAATCCCCAAAGGGAAATTCATTTGTCTGTCAGCTCATCACAATTTGCAGAAGAATCAAAAAATCCCAATGGCTAAAGGTACAAAGGATCCTCTATATTTATCTGTCCTGCAGCAAAGAGAGAGGAGCTGTCCACCACCGCCGCTCTCCTGGTCCATCAAGGTGTTGTGAAGTGGTCATCTCTCCACCACATCCCCCAGTGAATCCATCAGGGAAACATGACTGAAGTCTCCTGATATCATTAAAAGTGCCTGCATTGGTGGCATGTACACAAGTATGATTTGAAAAAATGTCTACTTTCTGAGTCATCAACAATATCCCCAGCTCTTCATCACTCTTGTTGGGCAGAGAGCTGACATTTCCCATGATGACTGACGGCAGAAGATGTGCGGTACATCTCCACTTCCAAGCCTTCATCTTTGCACCGACAGCAGAAAAACAACAACCACGAAAGCACCTCTTCATCTCAGTTGGAACAGGGTGACATCCTCCAGATCTGCACCATTGTCAATGAAAGAAGCTCCTCTCCTGAAGAATCTCCTTTCCCCACAGAAGTATCCATCAGTAGTTGACAAAATACGACAAAAACATAACAACAAATAAAGCAATGGTTTAGTAAAAACTCCGAGCTACCAGACTTTGCTGCTACTAGTTGAAGCGGATGTTCTGGAATCGTCTCTAGTTGAATATCTAGTTGATGATACAGTAGTTATGCTCTTGTTTTAGACATTTATTCCTTTTATGTATATCCTTTTTTATTCTTGTAATTAAGAACAGAATATTTGCCATGGAAACACAAGACTTATGTAGGAAAAACAGTCCCAGAAAACAAAAACACACACGCTTGTGAATTATAGATGAAATAATGGAGTTATGAAAGTAAACAGAAATGTCAATCAGTGTCTCATAGTTGAGACATTTACTGAAGCAATAATAAAGTCTATAATGGCTTTTATGATTCATTAAAGCAGAGCGTTTAGTGTGATTTGTTATTATTTATAAATCATGTCTGATGCAGCATGAGCTTTAGCGGAGATGACCAAACTACCACTCTTACCTGTAACTGACCACCCACTGAATGTAAATGCGCTCCTTAATAGATATGCCTGTCAGCTTATGTTATCCACAATGCCATTCAAATGCTATACGGCGCAGCCCACCACATCAACTCTCCAGGGATATAGTAGAGCCTGATAATGATGGCCTACGTGTGTTTTAAATAGCGTGGCAGATTCAGTTTTACTGTCTCTCAGGCTGCTACTCAGAGGCTCTGCAGTGAATACACCACCGTCTGTAATCCACTGCAATATTCAGGAGAAACGTGACCGTTAAAAGTCTACACTTATACATTATAGTGGGAGGTGACGGGGGGGGGGGGCGATTTGATCAGGGTGCACACTCCACGGCTTGATTGATCATGTGGAATCTTTATTGGCAGATCGAGAGTCCATGAGAGTGAGTGAGTGTGTATGTGTGTCTGTCTGTCTCAAACAGCGCTGGTTATTCTATTGGTGGCTTGTGCCATTTGACAGAGTTCTGTGATCAATGCTCTTTGTAAATGTTAAGTGCCATATGACTGATGTCTCAGTCTTTTTTGCATGATCTAGCTCAACCCAGAGCCGCTTTATGCACATCAACATGATGTCTGTGTGTGTGTGTGTAAGGTCATACACAGGGCTGCACATGTTGGAAAAACAGAAGCCCTCACCTGCAAACCGTGAGGGCTCAGATGTCTGAGCGAATGGACACAAACAGTGTTTGACCTACAGTGCTCACGTTCAAACCATTTGCTCGTCCAGCTCTGCATTCATGCATGTGCGTCTGTATCAGAGCACCAGGGAGAGGGTTAGTCACGTCTGCAGTAAATTACTGGATACAAGCAATGCACACATGTGGGTGTTCTGTGTAGCCGTTCATCGCCACTTATCCATGTTTTCTCTGCACTGCATATGTTATTGTAATAGCTGTGTAAGTGCTGTAATGGGCACACGAGTGCACATAAATTCATATGTCAGCTTGGATTCGTTGACGCCGCGTTAGATTGTTTACTTATGTTCTATTATGCTGCGAGTAAATGATCCACTCTTGACACCCTCCATTTAAATGTTATTAATTGGGGACTGTTGGAGACGGGGGAGATGTTGTATGAAGGCCTGATTAGTCCAAATGTCACAGCAGCTCGTGCTCAGCCAGTTTCCTGGCTGGATACTCCATCCATCGTGTTATTTCTGTTTATTTGCCTGTAGCCCTTTTTGGAGATTCATTTTTAATGTGAGGTACACTAAAAGGCGGAGCAGTGGATCATCTCGATCTGCAGGAGTGCATTAACTTATCTTGTATGTGTGTATGTGGGTGTGCATGCGCATGGTTGTGTGAAGGCACTGTGCTATTTATTTTATGTTAAAGGCATTTTATTTTTGTCAGTGAGAGTCAGCGCAGCAACATGCACCAGCTTAGATGAAAGTAAATTGTGTATTATTAGGTGAGGGCACGCGCTGCATGTAGTGTACTGCATGAATTGCTGCAAGTTGTGTATATCTTCCTGTCCATCACAGTGTTATGTGGAGGCATATTTGAATTGTTACTATGGAAACTGAGCACTGCTGTTATATAGAAACACATATCCGAATGGGCCTCTGTCTTTCTCTGCTGCCTCATTTACTGTCACACATCTTGTGTTATTTTTAAAGATTTATTTTCTAATAGTTCCCCTCCACTGCCCCCTGTTCAGTGGATTCATCATCCCCTCTGCACAATTTCCATCCGTGCATTGGGACCTTTTTTTTTTCTTCCTTCCTGCTCTTTTCTTCTTTAGATTTCTTTAACCTCCCATCCACCCTGTGCTCTTCTTTTATCATCTTGTGCTAATCATGTCTTCTTTTCATCTCCCTTTCTTCAGCTGCATTGCCCCTCCACACCTCTCTCCCTCACTTTCTCCCTCCTCCCTCCCTCCCTCCTATGGTTTCTTATTGCTGTTCTTTCCTCCACCTCCATCTCTTTTGTGTATGTCTCTATTTATTCTCTCTCTCACCCCACTCTTCTCTTCTCTCTGCTGCCTTCCTCCCACTCGCTTCCTCCTCCTCCTCCTCCTCTCTCTCTGTCTCTCTCTCTCTCCCTCTCCCTCTCTCCGTCTCTCCACTGGTGTGTTCTCGTTTACAATTAGTATGTGCACCTGCAATTAAGCCTGACAAACCTCTGATAATTAGACCTTTTAGACAAACAGTTTTTTATGTGAACATTTTCTCCTCTTTGAAGTTTCCACCCTGTTTGGCCTCCTCTCTTTGCTCGCTCCGTATTTCACTGTTTTCTACCTCTGTCAGATTTCCATTCCCTTTGCAACTTCTCTGTTTTCCCTTTGTTTTCTTTGGACTCTTGTTTTTTGGTGCTGACTGGATCAGCTCCACAGTGCACAGGGTACTTGATAAATAACAGATTAGTGAAGGTGTTGTGTGAGTGATGAGGAGGAACAAGCCTTTTCCTTTGCCCTTCGTTCGTCAATCTCTCTTCCAAAGGGCTCCTCTGTGCTTAATTTAGAATATGAGCATGAACGTATATGCTCATTAAGATTCCTTGTCTTTATTCGTGCAGAAAACATGCCCAAATTTGTACTCCAGATACCTTTGTGCGTGAGCTCACACACGCAGTATAAGAAACCACAATTTTCACATCAGGCTATGACTAATTGTGTTTCTCCCTGCCTGTCACCTCCCTCTGCTTAAATCTTTCTCCCCGCCTCTCTCACTTTCCTTCTCTTTTCCCCTCCCTCCGTCACTTCTCCTCCATACTCTGCTCCACCGCTCTTTGTATGGCTGATAATATAGAAGCAGTAAATAATAGCAATAATAGTAAATAATAGGTCTGCAGTTGACTTCAAAGAGCAGTGTCGAGATCTCAGAGGGTTGGAGGGAGCAACAGAAAGAAAACAGGTTTAGAGGCTAAAGGGGAGAAAGGCAATACAACTAGTGTGGGAGGGGGAGAGAGACAGTCAGTGAAAGAGAGAGAGAGAGAGAGAGAGAGAGAGAGAGAGACACCAAGTTGGGCCCAGTCTGAGTGTCTAATGGTCACTTAGCCTGGCAGCTAGTCCATGAAGCTGTGAGGCTGTCAGTCTGTCAAAAAGCAGCCAGTGCTGTCCTGACTCACTCGAAACACACACACACACACACACACACACACACACACACACACACACACACACACACACACACACTTTGATGTGTGCCACAGGGTTCCTCCGAGGAAGTCACAGCACAGTATAATGGATGTGGCATTGTCACTTGATGCTTACAGGCCTCTCTCTCAGTGTGTGGTTTGATACCCAGTTATGTGGCTCACTTAGTTATGTTTTTTGTAAGACCCTGACCTATACTGGATTTTCAAGCGCTCTTTATTAGTATTAATAATATCGAGCCAGCATCGATGAGATTATTACACTTTTTTTTGTCAGTGAGCAGTACTCCACATAAAGTGGATCCATCTAATGAGGAGGTCAGGTCAGGTCCTCACACTGAATACACGGACTGACTGTTCACTTATCATCTGATGTGTCCCATGACGTGCAACGTTATGAGATAATTAGGTTTACTAACGTCATCTGTGAGTGGTTGTAATGTTTTGACTAATCTGTGTTAATTACGAAGTAAAGCAAGTCTTGCTTATCAGGAACTTAAATCAACAATTTCATCTAGTCAATGTGTTTGACCATTTTCATGTAAACAAAGGTTGGTTCGGACTTTAATTTTTTCATGTGTTGAATCTGCAGCCACTCAAGCTCTGAACCGATGCTCATCTCTATTGTCCAGTTTCCCCCGATGATACAGAATGATGGTTAGGAGGACATAGCAAAAATTGAGTCATAAAAGCTCCTTTTCTTTTTGTATTACTTTACGAAAAGACCCATGAATACAAGTGGCATGAGTTTCTCCACAGTCTCTCCACAATTTAGATGAAATTGATTGATTCTTCACTTGCTTGAGGGGTGTAAAACAACATGCTTTTATCTCCCATGCTTGGACTTCATTTTGAAGCAGATACTAAATTGTTGTATTTGAGATTTAAGAAGAGATGGTTTAAATGACTTATCAGCAAGTAGTTATTTATTAAACAGAACACATAACATAAACAAATGTTTTTGATGAAGACCCTTTAAGGACATTTTGCAGCTTCTAAATTACAGCAAATACGTAAGGCATTTCTGAGCTGACGCGCTGACAATGCTGCACAAGCCTGTGTGGAGATATCCTTGATTACCTAACATAAACAGATGATATTGTTGATCTGGAAGATTCAAATGCATAGTGTCTGATGTTTCTACACAACATGTTTTTAATATTTTGTGTTGTGTTGTGTGTGTGTGTATATTGTTTTCCGTAGACCATTCATTACCTTTCTCTGTCTTTCTTTCCCTCTCTTTCCCTCCAGGGACGCCATTTACACTCCTTCACAATGCTTGTCAGCCTCCACCCTTCTCCCTCCCGTCTTCAGGACAAGCGCTTCGTCTCCCCGGCCTCCTCCCCCAACGGGTGTCCTCCCCCCTCTCATCCTCCTCAAGACCACTCTCTGCATCCTCCTTATCCTCAGCCTCGGCCGACCCCTCCCTTCCTCTCCTTGTCCTTCTCTCTGCTCCTCCTCTCCGTACTCCTCCTGCCTGTCTGCGAGTCTCGCAGGGGTGGAGGACCAGGTACAGGACCTGGAGGTGCCCCAGGAGGACAAGGTGGCCAGAGGGGAGGCAGCACCCAGAGGGGTGTCGTCATCCCCCCTCAGTATTCTCCTGGCTCGCCGGCTCTCCCACCAATCAATCCCAAAATAATCAACTCACTCAGTATTGCTGTCATCCTGGTAGGCAACTCTAGTGAAGTGTCCCTGGGGGCTGGACTTGAGAAGGAGGACTTCCTCCACATCCCTTTCCCTCCCAAAGTCGACGTGGTTACCATGAATGAGACCGACCCAAAGAGCATCATCAATCGGATCTGTGGGCAAATGACGAGAAACTCACTGCAAGGTGTCGTGTTCGGTGACGACACGGATCAGGAAGCCATCGCTCAGATCCTGGACTTCATCTCAGCCCAGACACACATCCCCATCCTGGGCATCAGGGGAGGGTCCTCCATGGTCATGGCAGCCAAGGTAGGAAAACTAAAAATGTATTTTATTTTATTTTGGGGGGAAAAAAGGAAGTGTGAACCCATGCATCTGTATTTCAAAGCTGCTGTGAACCATCACTTGTTGGTATTTATTTATCCAAAATTAATGACAATAATATTTTATATCTGGACATCTAGAATATCTAAATTACTACAAACTCTCGAGTGACAATGGTCCTCATTTAGCAAACTCGTGTAGGATCTGGTGTAACTATCAGCGTGTGCCAGGTGTCACATGTGATTTACAATAGTGTGTACGTTGCCAATTTCAGTGTAGAACCAACATGGTGTTGATAAATCTGGTGACTGAAAACAATGGTCACGCCCCGATATATTCCTGCTTTAGAGGCCTCGTCCTGCCCACTTTACGACATGGAGACACAGAAGACGACCAAGAAGAGGGACCTTACTGACATTACCACATTCAGCAGGGAGAGGGCGGCACCATAAATGATCTGAACATTAATAGAGTGATACTTTCTGTGATTGATAAAAGCATAATCAGTGGTGGATGGAGGCTTCAGATGCACGTATGTGCACAGCGATCTCATTAAATGCTCTTTTAATCACAGTTTGCTGAACATCAGTGTTTGGGAAATTATAATTAGGTGCCGTGGACATGACTTTATCATCAGCACTGATGACATGGTTCGGCTGATGGAGGGTTGTGAAACAACGGCCCGATGACAGGTCGGACACTGGAGCGGCTTGTCTCCCTCCTCAATCCCTCCCTCTCAGAGAAAGAGACTGAGCAGCAGTTCATCACTGCCCTGCAGGAGATCTTCTACCTGGAGGAGGTTTCTGTCTGTGATGTGTAGCCTACCACTCTAACATTAATAGGTCCGTCACTGACTGTTTCTGTTTAAACAGCTGATTGATGAGCATCTGTCCTGTCACACAGTAGGCTATATCTGTCTGCGCCTGGCTTTGAATTCACATCAGTTGCTCAAAATAAAAGTCAAGTTAAGTTTCCAACAAGGGCTCCATGAACATGTGGAAAAGGAAAATTTTATTTAGTGTGATTTTTTGACGGACAACTCGCAAATGGAGAGATGAAGATGCATCAACTTCTCACTGTGTCGAACAGCTTATCATTCTGACTCCAGTCTCTCGGCTGATTGATTTTGCTGTTAATTGACCCCTTGTTGCTTCACATCGAAGGCAGGGCAAAGCAAGACGATTTTTTGGATATCCCTTTTTTACAAACAGTTGGTCTCAAAGGTCTTTACATAGCATCATAACAACATCCTCCTTAGACCCTCACATCGACTGAGGAAAAACTCCAAAGAAACCCTGAACAGGGAAAAAAAAACAGGAGAAACCTCAGGGTAAGTAACGGAGGAGTTATCCCTCATCCACGATGGGCAGATGTGCAATAAATGTTGTGTACAGAAAAGAAAACAGTTCACAACATCGAATTTGGGATAAATGGGGATTGTTCAGTCAAGGAAGAGCTGATGGAGGCAGCCTCTGATGGGTGGGCTGGGCCATATACAGGGAAAGCAGGGAGAACAAGCCAGCTTAATGGGAGTACTGGATGGCAGGCTGGTTCATAGGAGAGGAGGAAAGGAGGTGATGCAGGCAGCGGTTGGTGCAGAGGGATAGAGCTCTGGAGAAATCTGTGGAAATCACAGAGAAAGTGCAAAGCCAAACTACAAAGTACAACAGATAATGACAGTTCAAAAAATGAGGAGAGGAGAGGGGAAGAAAGGAGTCCATGTAACCCGATGTGTCCCCCAGCGGTCGAGGCCTATGGCAGTATAGCTATAAAACGTTTCAGGGTTACCTGAACCTGCCCTAACTAAAAGCTCTGTCATACAGGAAGGTTTTAAGGCCGGACTTAAAGGTGGAGAGAGTGTCTCCCTCTCTGACCCACGGAGAGAGCTGGTTCCACAGTAGTGGAGCTCTTCCTCCTAGTCTGTTTTTAGAGACAACAAACCTGCATTTGTCTTTAAGAGCCTTAAAAGTCAGTAGAGGGATTTTGAAGTCTATTCTATATCCTAAAGGAAGCCAATGCAGAGAAGCTAAAATGGGAGAGATGTGCTTTCTCATACTAACTCCTGTCAAAACGCTCGCTGCAGCGTTCTGGACCAGCTGAAGGCTCCTGAGAGATTTTTTTGGACATCCTGACAAGAGAGATTTACGGTAGTCCAGCCTAGAGGTGATATTACATGGACCAGTTTCTCAGCATCACTCAGAGAGGATATTCCTAACCTTAACTATACTGTGCAGGTGAAAGAAGGCAGTCTTAAGGCTGTTTTCCACTAGCTCGGCTTGGCATCGCATGGCTCTACTCATTTTTGGTTTTTTTTGCTTTTCCACTAGCCTCTAGTACCTGATACCTGGTACGTTTTTGGTAAAGCCTCAGCCCGGGTTCCAAGCGAGTCGGACGATACTAAAAGGTGACGTCAGCCGACTGCCTTCCACTATCATCTGGTTTTATCGATAAGTAGAGCTGTGTATCATCAGCATAACAGTCGAAATTGATGGAGTGCTTGTCCCCTAATGGAAGCATGTAAAGAATGTAGAGTATCGGCCCTAATACAGAACCCTGTTGTACACCGTAAGTAACTCTATCGTACTCGGAGCGGTCATTATTCACATTGACAAACTGAAACCTATCAGACAGATATGACTCGAACCTACTGTAATGGTGGATCCTTTAATCCCAATTCCATGGTCCAGTCTCTGCAGTAAAATACTGTGATAAATAGTGTCAAATGCAACACTGAGGTCCTGAAGAACAAGCTCCTGACAGTGAGCTGATTCGACTCTGAGGGGACTCGTAGTGTCAAATAAAAGAGCACTGTACATAGCAAGTCGAAACCCATCTCTGTGGGAGCAGAACACAAGAGATTTGGCACAAATCAGACTGCATGAGGAGAATCTAAGATCCTGAAATGGAACAAAAGCTTTGAAATGTATCTTTAAATGATGTTGCATTAATGGGCTTAGCTGTGTTTACATCTCTCACAGAAGAATGATGAAATCCATACGATGCTGAGTTTGAGCTTTTATTAGCTTTTAAGGTTGGTGCAACCTGGCTTCTGGAGAAAATAGGACAGTTGAGATTTCCTGCATTTTTCTTAGTGGTCTGGACAGTGGCTCTGGTGACGTATATTTGGTTTAGTTGACGCAGGATACAGAATGAAGGATGAGCAGGCTCAGGATATTCTCTCTAGCTGCCGACAGACCAATTGTTTACATAGTAATTAGTAAACAAATAACTTCTGTACACACAGAGTGAAAAACATAACGAAAGAAAAAACAATTGTGAGTTTTGCTGTGCAAGTAGTAAAGCGTGTTAGTAGCTTGATGTGAAATTTTTTGGAGAAAGAAACCTGCATAAATCCAGGTAAATCACTGGGTACCATGATTTTTCATTACTCCTTTGTCAACATGGTCACACTCTGTGGTTGCATTATATAGTCTACTGTTGGTTTTACTGTGTCCAGTCTGCATGTAACAGTAGGTTTTGTGTTGTCAAGAGTAGGGTTGTGCCGATTGGCGATCCAATCGTCTATCGGCGATTGGAAGGACGATCGGCGATGTTTTGTTTTCTTGCCGATTTTACACACACACATACTCGCTACTTTTTTATTGATCTAATGCGCAATCTGTTTGTTTTGTTTTAATGAAGCCGCTTGGCTTGCTGCTTCCAACTATACTCTGTCAAATGACAGTGTTTCACCAATCAAATGCAGCCACTGGCGACGTCCAATCAGACGGAGCCAGGTAGTCATATGACCGCACGCAACATCTCTGTGGTAAACAGGGAGGCCACTCCGCCTCAAATTTGAGGAAACACGTTTAGCTGGTGTTGTGGCTGTGACTAGGCTTCTTTTTACAGTCTATGCTAGGCTGCCGACGCCAGCCCTGTATGTCACAGCCTGACGACGTGTTCACTGATATGCCACAAATAAATTACGTCCGCCATGAATAGATTTTTCGGCTTTCGGCAACGCAATAGCGTTCCGTTCATTGATCATAGCGCTCTTTCTCCGTTTTTAGCCCTCACACACACACACACACACACACACACACACACACGGAGAAGCGCGCATGCATGACAGCAGGGCACGGTAAAAGCGATACTCATACGCCGCCGCCGCCGCCCCCCCCGGTCGAACGAACACGTGGAACGGCCGCCGCCGCCACCCCCCCCCCCGGACCCCGGCGATAGATAGGTCTATCGGCGATCTCCAGGGAGGGCGATTGGGACGATCTGAGAATGTCAAAATCGCCCAACACTAGTCAAGAGTCATGTATGACGACATTTTTGTGATCAAAAAACAATACATATTGGGAACTAATTTTCCTCCTGTTGAGCAGCTAATCCGGTTTTGAATCTTGATGCACAAATCTATTTGACTGTAATTTCTTGAAATGACGTTTGTGAAAACCATCTTACTAAGGACATTGGGCCTCATTCACCAGTATCTTCTTAAGAACCTTCTTAGATTCTTTCTTAAGTTGTTCTTAAGAAAACCCTACGTCAGATTCATCAACGCGTTCGTAAGCCTCAGAAATGTTCGCAGCTGTGTTCTTATGCCATCTCCTCGTAAATTGAGGGCGTGTGCCAGGTGAGTCTAATTAACATAGGATTAGCATAGGTAACCGCCCCATCAATGCCCATAAAAGGGCATGAGACTGCAGGGCCGTGTGCACACAGAACCCACAGGCACTGAGCAGAGAAGGTGAAGTGAGAGAGAAAGTTGAAATGCTCAAATGAAAATCTGGGAGGGAGCAAACGTAAAAAGAACTTAAGTAGTGAAGTGGCGCTACTGCGGCAGGAATGAAACAAAGAAACAAACAAAAGGCTTATATTTAGTTTATATTTAGTAGTGTCAGCAGTGGATGCAGCTCTTCGGTTGTTATCAGAGAGACCACACTCTCACGTGTGCCATCATAAATATCATCATATTATCACATATGAAAAAAAAACTGTTGTGTGTAGTGTGAACACTTACAGTAAGTGCACTGTTGCAGCCCGCAATTAGGAAAAAAAAATCACATCGGCAGCTGTATGTTACGCACAACAACAAACAACACATTTACTACCCCACCCCCCAAAAAAGCGAGAAAAAAAAACTGATATGAATTAAGCGCCTATAATGTTTTTTAAGAGACTGCAATGATTTGTCAATTATTATTATTAATATATATGATTATTAAAAACATCATTAAAGATGAGAAAATTATTCTTATTCAAATCATATAATATCACACAACTGCAGAACAAAAGAAAACGCTATAATCGGTTATTTTTGCAGAAGTCTCAGCACTTAAAAGTGCGTAAGTATACTCCTGACTGTTCGTAGATTTTGTTCTTAGTTAAGAACAAATTCTGGATAAGAAAACATTCATGAATGCCACAATCTTCGTAAAAACTTCGTAAGTAGGACTTAGAACAGATTTGTTCTTAAGAACGGTTCGTGAATGAGGCCCAATTGTCCAGTGTGAAGAATCCTATCAGACAAATTCAGTCATCATTAGCTTATAAAAGAATGATTAAACTGGTTGTGTTTGACACCTTACCCTCCCACTCTCCATATAACACATGAGTGAACATATCATCACCTTACTGAAGTAGTAATTTCTTCAGCAGCTCACTTTTCTCTGTCTCTGCCACACAGTCCATGATTTCCTCACAATCCAGCATCTTCAGAACATCTGCTTAAGTGGCCATGAGCATAAATGCCTCCAGGTGCTGCTGAGAAAGAGAGAGTGCTCCTGAGCCTGTCTTTGATTAATTTTAGGGTGTTTTCACACATACAGATGCAAGAATGATACATTATTTCTTTTTTCAGCTACAGCAGTGCGGTTCCCGTCTACATATGTTTGTTTTCACTCTAAACGCTGCACCACTCGCAGAGGTAACGCTAAACTTTAACAATGGAGACACACGTACATACAGTAGTACACAAGTACGTGGGTTATTTGGTCACTTTTTGGGGGACTTTGGAGGGAGATGGAGTTGATGTTCAAATTTTTGTGCTGTGCTGTGTGAAATGCCAGAAAGGTAGGAGTTGCTTTAATGTCCTCGCAGCTAGAAGATACATCCAATGGCCTGTCAGGTTCAGACACTTGTGATTCCCACAGGGTTTTTTCTGCTGCATATAAAAGTCGAGTAGTGGTCAAAGAACGTGATAGAGGTAAAAATGATGGGAGAGGGCGGGGAGGTTGAAGGTTACGAAATAACACAACTTGTGTGGGTGTGAAGGAGGAAGAGGATTTTGCTCAACATATAATTACCACATTTTACAGCTGACAGAGACGGAGGGCACAAACGGAAAGTGACAGGAGGGAAATCGTAGACAAGAGTGTCACACACATAAAGCATTGCTGTGGGAATAGAGTACTGTGTGTGTGTGTGTGGGTGGAGGGGGAGGGGAGCTGCATTAGACATCATTTTCTACTCGCCATAGTTTTTGAGGAAATCTCCGTGTTTTCCCCTCGTTCACTTGGCTCGTTCTCCTTAAACCTTCATTCTTCCTCTGTTACACATGTTCACTGTCAGTCACACACGCACGCACACACATACGCACACACATACGCGCACACACACACAGAGTGAGGGTGATGAGTGCGGTAGATACTGTTGGCATGGCAACCACTTGCTTATATATTTCTCTCTATGTTCTGTATTAAAGCAGTTACAGAGGGAGAGAGAGAGGGAAAAGAAATGAGTATTTCTGAGTGTGACAAAAGAAGCACTAGAAGAGAGGAGCAGTGATGGGGATGGGGGTTGGGGTGGGGGGGGGGGGGGTGACAGAATAGATTAGGTGTAAAAACAGAGGTGGAAAGAAGATCAAAAATATGGTGTTAAGAGTGAATGAGAAGGATGTTGAGGTGAATTGCATTTCATTGTTGTAAAGTTGTCTAGTGTTACTGTAGCTGTTTTGATGTTCTTTTTTGTAATGTTTTATTTAAGCATATCAAAATACAAGAAAAGCATAAAAACACACACACACAAAAAAAAACCCTGCATCCCGACATCAGTAGCCACCCATGTCCTCGCCTGCAAACAAAAACAAAAAAAGACAATGAGTAAAAGCCTACAATAAGAGCTGAAACAGGTGGCCAGTTAATTGTCTGATTATGAAACCAAACATTTCATAGTCCCAGCTCTTCAAAGACAAATATTTTCTGGTGAGAGAATTGATTGTTTTTGTTTTCTGGACACTTCATCAAGCAAAATATGTGACTTTTAACAAGTTGGTTTGGGTCTGGGAAATTTAAGAATTTGCCAGACCAAACACCTTGTGGACTAATCAAGAAAATGAAAAATTAATAAACACAACAACCTAAGTTGCATCTCTATGTAATACACAAACAGGAAGTTATTGCAGAATTAGATGATTACAAATAACAAGTTGTCTTACGCATCATATCTTTTTCTGTACGGGTGCATCACAATGTAAAACATGTTGTATTTCACAACAAAAGTCTGTGGATAGTAGATAGTATCTCTATCTCATTGTTATGTAGCACACCAATTGACACCGTCTACAATCAAGAATGTCACTTTTAGTGAAGTACAGTATTTATCCTGAAGTGTTCACAGGCCGTCCAGTCAAAAACTGAAAAGAAAAACCATTAATTCTTGTGTACAGTTCTGTTGTCATGTGTCTACGTGGTTCAGTCAGTCAGGATTATAACTGTGTTACAGATTGTCTATTTCAAAAGCATTTGAACTAATGTCTTTGGAGTGATTTGACCTTTCCTTACCGATTTTGTACAGGCACAGCAAAGCTCATGCACACGTCTTGGTGCCTTGACCTCGAAGCTTTGTGACTACTCACAGTGTTGAAGTACTGGAGCTGACAAATTAACATGCAAGCTTTACTGAGTCATTTTAGGCCCCGAGCTTCCTTCTACCTTCTCTGCTCTGTGCTTTTCATGCATTTTGTCCATAATTGAATTCAATATAGGGTTGTACTGAAGAGGGAAGAAGCTTTCCCAGCGATCAAGCTTGCTAACTGTCATTTAGAGAGTTTATATTTTTTGGACATTTTTTTTTGTTTTGAATCAAGTTGTATTTCTACTCTTAAAACAGGTCAACAAAATAGAGAGAAAGTGCTGCAGGATTTTCACAAAAGCAAGGAGGAACATGAAGCCTATAGAGTCACGAAGGGCAGTCAGATGAACCTACTTTAACCATGTGCACATGCCCGTGTGCATACATCTGTGAAAGAGCAGTTGAGTGATTTTCCAGCATCAATAACTCAATTCTCTCCAGGTTTCCAAGTCCATTACTTATCAGTTCATAATTATGTCTAATCTATTGTGCTCTAAATCCTCCTGAAGTCTTTACTCTAGGCCTCAATGTAGGGCAAACTACTTGATTTATCCATATCTGGTCACTGAGCAATAAGATTTCCATTTGAAAAAAAAATACATTGAACTCACGTGTCCCTTTTAGGGGTGGGTATCGAGAACCGGTTCCTCTTCAGAACCGGTTCCAACTTGGATCAATTCCTTGGGATCGTGTGCGTGTCTGCTTAACGCTGCCAGGACACTATTGTATTCCTAGGTCTTCTTCTTCTTCTTCTTCTTCTTCTTCTTCTTCTTCTTCTTCTTCTGAGGAAGTCATACTTCCCATGGGCGAAAACTCACCAAACTCTGCAGAAACGTCCAAACCCATGCCAGATTTACTCAACTCCAAGGACATGTGCAATGTACAATAAGCGATTACATTTAAAAACTTTAAAAATTCCTACCAAACCAAGAGTAGATGCTACAGTTTTGAAACTTCACCACAATGTAGCCCCAATACTGCTGAAACTTTTGTCAACTTAAACTCATTACAAATTATGAAGTCCATCACTCTGTTTTTTTCAACAACTTTAAAAATGTATCTCCTCCCACAATTTTTGCTCAATTGACACCAAACTTGCTACAGAGCATCTTCAGACCGTCCTCCACAAAACTTGTTTCTCGGATTTTTGATTAAGCAAAAATTGAGCCTACAGTGCATGAAAACGTTTGACTGTAAACAGTACTGTAAACATATACCATCAAATTCTTTTCAATCTTCCTGAAAAAAATGACAATATTCTGGAGTCATGGTTGATGAAGTTTGGCAAATATCAGAATTTTATCTCAAAAACTGAATTTTTGAGAACATTTTGAATTCTGCTCTCATGGGAACAACTGCAGTCAATGTAAGAGTGACATTTTTAAACATCAGATTTTCTCTTATGAAGCAAAACACTTATCATTAAAAACAAATCACCAACATTTCCATGCTGTCTGATGCAATTTATGTATTAACAGATTTTTGTTTAGATGACTGAATTTCTGACTTTTGACCATTTTTGAAATCTGCCTTGACAACAGCTGCCCGGGCATTGACTCCCTGAGTCTATTTGAGAAGACACACACCATGTCTCACTTCCAGATAATTAGCTCAGTGAGTTAAGCGCTGGTTTGTCGTGCGAGGGGATGCCAGATGTCCTCATGGTGACATCACAGCAAGCCTCTAAATTAAAAAAAAACAAAACAAATAGCTTGGACCGGACCATGGGCGAAAGCTCACTAAATTTTGCACAAAGGTCCAGTTAAACATCAGTTTTTGTCTTATAAAGCAAAACACTTACAGTTAAAAACAAATCACCAACATTTCCATGCTGTCAAGATAGAATTTATGTATTATCAGGGTTTTTTTTGGATAACAGAATTTCTGACATTTTGACGATTTTAAATCTGCCTTGACAACAGCTGCCCGGGCATTGACTCCCTGAGTCAATAAATGAAGCTACACAGCAGGTCTCACTACCAGCCAATTAGCTCAGCGAGTTAGGAGCTGGTTCTTGGTGTCAGAGATTGTGAGTTCGAGACCCAGCAAGGGTGATGATGATGACAGATCAAAATGTCAGATGTCCTCAACATGAAACACAAGACAATAGTCCTGATAGTTGCATCACACAGCAAGCCTCTACATTTAAAAAAACAAATAGCTTGGACTGGACCATGGGCGAAAGCTCAACAAACTTTGCACAAAGGTCCAGTCTCATGTTCTTCTTTCTTCTTCCAAGGAAATCATACTTCCCATGGGCGAAAGCTCACCAAACCGTCCGACCTCATGCCAAATTTACTCAACTCCAAGGACTCCAAGATGCAATTTATGTATTATCATATTTCAAATCTGCCTGCGCAACAGTGAATGGCTTACTCAATTTGTGAAGCCACTGTTAAACTGCCTTTTGCCAGTTAGCTCAGTGCGATAGACAATGGTCTTTGGTTCCAGAGGTTGTGGGTTCGAGCCTCAACTGGTGCAAATTGAACATTACAAGGTCAACTGTCTTGTCTTCCTATTCTCCTTTTTGTTGCTCAGAATTTGCCTAAATTTGCCAAAATTAGCCCGGACCCGACCCATCGCTGCGCAGCAGCTATAATTTTTTATTTAATTTTTTTTATTGCAAACACACGCTGTGTTTGGGTCAGAACAAAGCAAACACGGCGTCGAGGCAGAAGACTCTCAAGTGTGTGGATAGATTGAGTGATGTGACACCATCACCTGTCACACCTACGGCACACACACACACCTGTAGACAGTACAGGTCTCTTTCACTCGCTCACTCGCGATCCCCATATACAAATAAATGTTATATGAAAACAATAACTAGTGAAAAAAAATACAGATGTGTGAAAACCACAAAATGGAAACATTGTAATAACTCCTGTGAGCACAGCTGGATCCACAGGCCACAGTGGTCTATGGCAGCCATTCTCAACCTTGGGGTCCCGACCCCAGTTGGGGTCGCGAGATGATTTCTGGGGGTCGCCAAATCATTTTGGAAAAATATAAATATGCAAAATTAATTAATTAATTAATGTAGCGTCCGACCGGACGTTAGAAGGACGACGAGCGACTCTCAAACATGCATTGTATTACTCAAAACCAGTTACTGTCGGCCGTAACTACACCAAAACAATAACAACGAACCTGTCCACTTGTCTCATGTCTGCCCTTCTCATTTCACACAGACACCGCTCTCTCTCTCTCCTGCCCCTCACCTCACCTCATCACCACATAGGGCCATGCGTTCACAGACAGTCTGAAATCGCAGAACTTAAACTTAATCATTAGGCTACTTAAACATTATAACAGTAAAGGTCGTTACAGAGAGTTGTTTTAGTTGTTTTTTTTCGCTTCATTGTTTGTCCAAAATTCATTGTATCAAGCGGTATGGTTCTGGTCTGTGCGCGTGAGATTCTGGTAAAAACAGGTAATGGAGACACCTTAACTTTGAAAAAAAGTCTCAAATATCGCAAAAACATTTTTACGCTCTCATGAGGTGGTTTTCCAGACGTTATCGATATAAACGTGTATCGTAAAAGTGCTATTGAAACACTTATTTACATTTACACGTCAGTTGAGTTGTGTGTGTCCAGCTGTGTTGACTGGAGGGGATAAATGAATGACATGTTTCTTGGCATGCATTGCTGACCTGGGCATTGTTTCTTAATAAATTAGAAACATTTTTCTTATCATTCCCCTTTTCCGTGCATGGTTGAAGGAGACTGGCTTGCATCCACGCTCCACTCGCTCCTGCGCCGACAGGTCCTCGCATGTCACATAAACCAGCCCGGGTGTGTGGACACCGCATCAACTCGCCACCCGCATCTATTTAAACTACGTCACTTTGTTTTGTTCTTTTGCCCTGATGAAAACCTCCAGGTCGAAACATTGGCCATGGAGACAAAACTACAGCAGCCAATAGATTTTTTCAGCGCAGGGATCAAGAACTAAAAAGGCAAAAAAAAAAAAAACCCACCGCGGACAGCGCTGCGCTTTATCCATCATGCGTTCACACTGGCGTGTGTGTGTGTGTGTGTGTGTGTATTTGTGTGTGTGTGTGTGTGTGTGTGGGGGGGGGGGGGGGTCGCGGACAGAAGTGCATGTTAAATTGGGGGTCGCGACTCAAAAAGGTTGAGAACCACTGGTCTATGGTGTTAACCTCTCCAGGCAGGTTGTTCCTGTCTATTTTTTTAATGTTGGAGCCATTAATGCTAACAAACCCATTTCTCTTTTATTCCCTCACCCAATGAGATTTGATAAGAGAATCAATAAGGAATCGGATCAATAAGCAATATTGATAATGGAATCAGAATTGCTAAATTCTTATCAATTTCCATTCCCTTTAATGACATTTGGTCTTTAAACTGCATTATTCCACATGCTTCACAGCCCCAGTAGACATAGTGTGGCCAAATGAACTGGATTGATACCTCGTAGCACTCCTGGCTTTATTTTCCTTTGCAATACCCCATTATAATGAATCAGTGACAGATGCAGGTAGGCCCATTATGCACCAAACAATTTGCATGCTTCCATTTAGCCATTAATTCACTCCGTGCCATGTGTTGGTATTGGCATAATAGGACGACAGAGTTGGCCCCGGCCAACACTCAACCCTGGCTCTGGAGACTAATGAGGTCTTCCAGATCTATTGTTTGGGACTTAAGCTGTGTGTGTACATGCTTTTGTGCATGTGTGTGTGTCTGTGTACATGTGTGGAAACGTACAACCTGCTTGTATTCAACGATAATGGCCTCTTTGCCTGTGTTTGGGGAGATTACAGCAGTTGTTTTCACTGCAAACAAGGTACCAAGAGGCGTGCGGTCTCCTGTACCATTTCTCATGAAAGTCTGCTCTACTTTAAAGTTGTTGTTTTTTTCTTCTAGGATTTTGTTTGTCCATTCAACACTGTCTACTAGCTTTTAAACCATACAGGGCTTAAAGTTCCTGCTTGTGGAATACAAATCTCTCTTGGGGTGAAAAACTGTGTGTCGGTTGGTCAATAGTAAAACTCATGGATGAATGGACCACTGTGCTGTGGCTCTCTTGTGGTGTGATTCTCCTATTGAAGGAAAGATAAAATACTGTGTATTAGAAGAACAAGCTGCCATTGCAACCCTTAAGAAATAAAATGTTATTTTGATATACAGACACAGCACTTTCTGCCAGCGAGGACTGATTCACCACTCCATGATTGATTACTGCAATTATACAGCCTCTCTATCTTAAAATAGGCATCCTTCGAGCACAAATGTGAGAGGACTTCTTGTAAAACAGGCATGACGAGGGAAGTAAATTGACCTGTTTGGTTACTAAATTATTTGACGTGGGTCAGAGCAGCTGGTAGCTCCACAGTGATGTATAGGTCCGTGCCAATCTGTTGCAGCCGACATGATCGTCTGAGCCGAGGGTGCTCTCTGTGGTCTCATCTTATTGTTCTCATCTTATTGTTCTTGCTCCCAAGTGGTTTTATGAGTCCTCTCCTTTCATCCTGCATGCACCATGTATCCCATTATGTCTGGTGGTTGTACATGAGGGGATAATGGACTGCCTCCGTAATGCCCCCTTTTGCAATTAGGACCAATCCCAAAAGACAAGAGAATTAAAGAACAAACTGCAATAATGAACTGCACACTGCGTATTATACCTCATGCAGCCATTATCAGATATTATTCTTTAGTTTTCTTGCCTCTGTCACTCTCATTTGTAAGGCCTATTCAGACAGGATTAGTTTTCAGGAAAATGTGCGGAACGTAATCGTTAACGCAGGACATCAGTAATGTGAAAAGCCAATTTGCGCAGGAGATCTCTTCGATCAGTCTCAGAAATTGCACAGACGGGAGCATCTGCTCCATTTGTGCATTGTCACTGTGACAAAAAAGCTCCATATGTCACATGTAACTTCAAAAATTGATTCTTATACACTATGACAGCAACAATATAGCCTGTTTACAAGAGGAAAGAAAAGTCTGAGCAAGTTTGAACCAGTGGTCCTGCTCTAATCTTAGTAACACAGAGGTGGTTGTTATCAGTCTCAAAGACTACATTTATGAGAGGACCTCTTTTTGAGATTTGAAATTATGACTAATGTGTAGTTGTGCACAGTGGCTGACCGACCCGCTTTGGGATGTGGCTCAAACAGCAGATGTGCTCCAGTGGTGATTACTTCACCCATCTTCTCCCCGTAAAACTAATCCCACCCTATTAGAGTTTTAAACACACTTTCTTTCTCTCCCACTCACTCACCCTGGCTTTGTGAGATACTATGTCAGTCTGTGTTTGATTGATGTCCCTATTTTCCTGCCTTTGCATTACATTTAACCCTTTCAGAGTCCAACAGATTGGAGCCTGTGGTTAGAGAGAGAATCTGCCTTAAAGCTGTGTGTTGTGTGTCATTCCTGTGCTCTTTGACAGCTGAACGTAGATACTATATGAGGATGTGATCGTCTGCCTCTTGGAGCGAAAAAATCAAAAGAGCTCACTCTAATCTGCCATGTCATGAAACGACAAAGCACCGTCTTGTATGGAAGACGGCGTTTGTGAAAAAATGACAACATCCACATGCGTTTTCTTGAGCTGTGCTTAGTGAGTTATTTAAATTTTATTTTGATTTTCTTAATAGATGACATTTGTATACCACTAATTTGCAACAAAAAAACATTTGGGAGGAATGTAATGCCGCCTAGATCAGGATTTTTATCTCCATAATGTGCTAGAAAAAAAGTTGAGCAGTCATCAGAGTCATTAGTATTTGTCCTCTGGGGACCATGAATGCGGCCATCAGATTTCTAGTTGGTTGTTGTTGTGTGCAACGTAGAGCTGCCGATACGAGCAGAGTTTAAAAAAAAAAAATGTATTGCCTGTTTATTCGGCTGGGGCGGTGCAGCAGTGTTATCACACTACACGCACAACTTTTTTTTCCCATCAACCGATCCGTGGACCCTGTGCCCACGAGACATCTTTCACTTAAACGAGAAATATCGTAACGTTTTAATCTCGCCATGAGATCTGGTCACACCCCTACCTTTTACCCATCATTGTTCATGTCGGCCTACAGTCCTTCTGTCTCATGGTGTGTACACAGCAGCAGCAGAGAGGACTGTACAGTAGGTTTACGCTGAAGGTTTGTGCAGCTGAATGTCAGTGCTTTATACTGAGAGTGAGCCAGTAAGATTGTTTTCATAATGCTCCCAGGATGAGACCGATTTGCTCGTCATATTTTCCTAGTCTCTCTCTCTCTCTCTGAAAACCAGGAGTTAGATGAGGTCAAAGAAGATGTGAGGCTGAAGTCCTCTCTGCCACTGTCTCCTCCTTTTTCTTCCTTCTCACTTTCACTATCCTCACTTTTATCGCATTGTCCTCTCAGATGACACCATAAACTGTTTATGAAAGTGGTCCAGCCCATCGCTGTCCAATGAATACACTCGACACAATAATCTTTTACTACTCTTTAATTTTTCCCTGATAAATTTCTTAATTTTAATTGTGTCCTTCAAATGGGCTGCAAATCCTTTCCTCAACTTCTCTTTCACCCCCCCACCCCTCTCTCCCTCTTCCTCCTTGTCTTTCTCTCCATATAATGAGTTCGTTTTATCAGCAGCTCTGCTGTGCGTGGACAGGATGAGTAATTTTGAAGATCACAGGAGACTTCTCTGCATTGCACTCGGTTACAACAGGTTTCAGAAGGCTGTGGGAGCCTCGCTGGTCTTTTAACATTCCAGCTATGAAGCCTAATTACAAACTAATTTTATTACGTATGGTAAAGATATGATGATATAGCATGTGATTCAAATGAAAGCAGGTAAGCCAGATAAACCTGATAATAACCAAGATCTTTTTTTTTCAGATCCCTCACCTGCCGTTCCATTTGAGACACATTATTTTTTTGGCTCCTGACAAGCTTTACTGTTTGTTTCCATTTACCTGAAGCCAAAGCAGGCATGATTTAATAAAGATGAGTCTCTATAGCACTCCATAATAAAATGATCAAATATAAAAGACATGGTAAAGTAACTAACAACTAATTAAAATGTAAAAAGCAAGAAAAAAAACATAATTTGTGTCATGGATGGTCAGCAAAGGACTCCTTAAAAAAAAAAAAAAAAACCCAAACCACAATGTTTAGTTTATAACCTCAACCAAGTTGTTTGTGTATTTGCAGCAGCATTTTTTTTTTTTTGCATTTTGTCTTGAAATATAGTCACATCTTCGTCTAAGTATCAGAGATGACAAAACAAACTATTCTGAAAACACACAAAGCGTTGTGTTGTTCTTGTCTGCTGAATGACTGATTTGATTACCTCTGACCTTGTTCTCATGAATTTAAATCCATCAGTGAAATATTCACAGTGGAGGTTGGAAAAAGTATGGGAACTTCTCCGCTAATGGCATTTATACACTGGAGTCAGCTAACTGTGCGTTCACACCAAAAGCTTCCAAAGCGTCAAAACGCCGGAAGTCAATTCATTTTCAATGAGAGCCCAGTGACGCTGAGCGACCAAAGCGTCAACTGGCATCACCGCGCTTCCAAAGCGTCCAAAGCGTCACCAGACGAGAAGTTGAGCCATGGTTAACTTTAGGGTAATTAGCTATGACGCGGTTTCGGCGGCAACCTGTCAGAATAGAGAGGTCCTTCGGCTGCCTTTATTTTCTTTTTTTGTCCTCCGGCTCCCTAATTACCAACGCGATCAAACTTTGGCATCAGTCACGTGACGAGCGACCAAAGCGGCTAAAAATATTTGCCGTTTTGGAAGCTGTCTTGTCTGAAGTGCACCCTTGAGCGTTTTTGACGCTTTGGAAGCTTTTGGTGTGAATGCACAGTAACAGGTTCAGGAGTCAGCCTGTTGTCCAATCAGTGAAACAAGAATGGAGGTGTTGGTAAGAGCTTCTTTGACTCATGAAAAACATTTTGAGTTTTGTGTTCATCCGTCTGATGTGAACCGTGCCTCATTTAAACAAAAGAAAAAAAGAGAGAGAAATCTCAGAAGGCTTACGATCAAGAACTGTTGATTGCACAAAGCTGGAAAGGGTTACAAAGTGATTTCAAAGAGTCTGAATATTCATCAGACCACAGTTAAACAAACTCTATAAAAGGAGAAGATTTGGTTCTGTTGCTACTCTCCCCAGAGGTGGGCGTCCAACTAAGACGACTCCAAAGGCACAATGCAGAATAAACAGTGCCAGTGAAATAAAAGCAAAGCCCATAGAAGCAGCTAAAGGACTAAAGGAATCGTTTTAGCTGCTAATCATCTCTGTTCTTGAGTACGGTACATCATACACTGATAATGCATGACCTCCATGTCCGGACACCAAGAAGACATCTCATACAGGATGATGTTAGCCAATGATAAGACTGTATAACACTTCATGATTGGGGCTTTGCTGCCTCTCGTCTCAGACATGTCATTGTTGAATGAATCCTCAGAGTTTGTCGAGGTATCTTACAGGATAAAGTCAGGGTCTCTGTCTGTCCACCAGCTGATCCTGAGGTGAGGACGATGCCCTTAAACCACAGAATCTACCACAGAATGATTTTCAAACAAAGAAAATGGCCCAGTCAGAGCCCTTAACCCAGGTCAGGGTCACCAACCTTTGTATCAACATATTGCAATGGCAAATAAATAGTGATGATACCCCCAACAGACATCATATTGGGAAATTCTCAGATGTGTTACTTTGTAAGGAAATGACAAACAACGTGTTTTGTTCAGTGCAGAGGACTTGCTGGTATCACTGCGTGACAGACCTGTTCCTGTGACCTTTGGAAAACAAGCATTGATCAGATTGAGTGATGAACTGCTGTGTCGTGTATTGTTCTGTTTATGTGCCAATCACAGCAGCTGTCTGTGTTGGTTTAAAATCAGAGCATCGAGTGGTTGCTAGTGGGACTGAACATACTAATGCAGACAGATGTCTCAGTTATGGCATGAAAACACTCAACTGTTCAGTCGAGTCTCCTCTGTGCGCACAGTATTTAAAGAGCAGTCAAGTATCGAGAGTCTTAGACTGATAAGCAGGTGGTGCATGCATATAGTACAGGACACATACTGATGACGGTCCATTCTGCTGTAAGTTTCTCCTCCACAGCACACTATTCAGCCCCCACAGCAACATCCTCAAGGCAGTGCTCGTCTCCTGATGACCCTGTCTCTGATTTTCACCATCAGTGTCATTCGGGGTTCAAACTTAAAACAAACTGTCACTATGTTTGGATCATTTTGTCAGAGGATGTACTAGAGGAAACTCTGGTGCCACCCTTCATGCAACTGAGCTTCATCATGCAACATTTTTTTTATGTTTGGGGAATACAGAGAGGAAGAAATAGTCAGCGAGAGATAAAAGATTTAAAGATAAGAGCCGGTGGAGAAACAAATTGTCACATAATGTGGTGGTTTTCATGGTTTTGCATCAGGCTGACAAAGGGCTCTTAAATATGGAGAGAGCCAGCTGACTTGTGGGTATTTAATCCCAAACAGGCAGAAAAAGGTTGAGTTTGGTCTAATTGCGTGGAGCATGGGAGTGCAGTCATTTACATTCATCAGTGAACTTCAATTTGTTGGAGCGGAGATATGGAAAGAGAGAAAGGGGAACAGAGGAAGCAGGGGAAAGAAGTGTTTGTTGCAGGAGTAAAGTTTTGTTCTGAAGAAGAGAAAAAGCAGAGTGAAACCCCAGAAAAAAGACAAAATGATCAAAGAAAAGTTTTTACTTTTGAACAATTCAGACAAGGTGGCATATTTTTCAAATACCCCTTGATGTTGCAGGACCTGCTTCTGCTTAGTATAGACAAAGTATTCGAGTCGAACAGCCACTTCTACACATGGAGTGTTTTACTGCAGTTTTTGGAGGTCTATGTCACAATTGTCTAACAAAATCACAGCAGTTTTAATCAATGCATCTTTTATAATCTCTCACTTGTTCTTGTTTTTACTTTTCACCACAGTGACTGCATTTATCATACCCAATTTGTATATATTCGCAAAGAGCGAATTTCTCAGCCCTGTGTGTTGCTTCTCTGCTGCAGCCTGTGTGCGCTAGCGATGGAGAGCAATATCTGTTAGGGACAGCTGGTGAGCCTCTCCAAGAGCAGAGAATGACATATCGGGCTCAGTGGTCTTTATCTATGGCGAGAGTGATGCCCCAGTGAGTGGCACCTTCACTGGCACTCACTTCTCATCTCTAATAAGCCTTGGCCCTTTCTCAACGCTCACACTACGCAGCACTCAGGGCCTCCTGCTGTGTGTGGTTTATAACTACATCCATCGACCATGAGTGTGCACTTGAAGCCTCGTTTTGCGTAATTTCTGTCATAGTGGCCCTCATTTATCAAACCTGTGTACACCCTATGAATGGGTGATTATGCATTCATCGATCACAAAAACTGTTTCTCTATTAATGTAGCTACATGTCATTTGTAACGCCGCCCTCTCCCGGTTGAATGTGGTAATGTCAGTGAAATCTTCTCGGTCCTCTTTCGTGACCCCGTGTCGTTAAGTGGGCAGGACGAGGCCTGGCTCTAAAGCAGAAATACTGCATATCGGGGCGTGCCATTTAAATTGTTTTCAGCCGCCAAATTTATCAACATCACGCCAGTTTTACATTGAAACCAGCAACATGTACTCCTTTAGTAAATCGCACGTGACACCGAGCAGAGGCTGATTTTAAGACCAGGATCTACTACATAGTTTGATAAACGAGGGCCAGTGTGTGCAGCTTGTTGCAGGTAACTTCTCTCATTTGTCTGGACAGTTGTTGTTACACAGCTGCTGAGCTGTCAAGCTGTCACTCTGCAGAGAACTGAGTCCCCCAACTCCCGCTGAGACAGCTAAACAGTGACAATGACGGAGTTATAAAATGACTACCACATAATACCCCATGTACTAAATATCAGTGCCTCTCAACCCTGGGGGCTACTTTCTATATTTAGAACAAGGGATTTGAAATGCAAGTGCACAAAAATCCTGAAATACACTACAGTAAGTGTCAGGCGCTGCAGAGCTGGTTTTATATGAGCACACTGGAACCTCACAGAGAGGAAATCTTCCACCTTAGGAGAGAGATGTAGCTGGAAAGTCAGGTTAGCTCGTCGTTGGGGTGTTCACTCGCTGAGGCTGATTATACCGGGGCGAAGGCAAGAGGTGATGTGACACTGCAGCTGTTAGCCCCTGCAGAGCGCTAACACACACAGTTCTGTTTATTCGACACACAGCGGAGAGGAGCGCCAGACTCCAAAACGTTCAGCTGTAGAAAGGGAGTCTCTTCTTTTACTCTTCCTGGCTGTCTTTCTCTAATTTTTCATTGCGTTTCTGTGGATTCCTCAGTCTTCTTTCTATTTCAACCTTTTCTCTATCATTATACCACATCTCTCCCTCTCTCGGCTCTTCTCGCTAATCTCCCTTTCTTTCCCTTTTTTTTCCTCTCTGTTCTGCATCAAAGTAAGCCAGCGCTCACCGGCAAACACCGGCTCAAAGCTTACATTCTCACCCTTCAAAGCCACTGTGTTGTGTATAAGTTGAGAAAAATGAAATGTCATTCAACATTTTTTTGTACTTAAGACAAGCTGAGCGAAAAATGCAAGAGTAAAGGGGAAATGAAATGAATGTGATTCATCCTCCACCAATGAATGAGTCAACACAATACCTGAAAATCATGCATTATTGCATTATGTTATCTTTTATACAGCAGGTGATAAATCTATTTCCTCTGCTTCTACACATAATACAGAGTTACGCAGTAGCTTAACAAAGTCAGGTCTCCTCAACATCAAGTCAATAGGAAGTAAATGTGTGCAGTAAGTGGGGAGATTCAAAAGCAGGCAGCTCATGTCTGCTGCATGTTTTATTGGCACAGTGGGTGATGAGCATCACAGCGAGATTAGAAAACTAAATGTGTTGACCACCGCTACAGGAGCCGTGTCACCTGCCACAGTCTCATGCAAAGAAAACTCTTAGGTTTTACGTCTCTAAAGACTCTCAAATTTACAGTTGTTCTCACAGCCGTCTAGCTTGTAAAAGCCAACCTGGAAATCCTGGGAGAACCAGTGACCAGATGTACAGAAAAGTCAAATCCCACATCAGGTTGTTCATGGATTCAAATACATGTGGTGTTACGCTCATTGATTGATGTTTGCCGCAGTTGGAGGATCAGTTGTGTTGATGGGATTAACACAGACCTACAGAAATAGCATTTAAATCCACGTTTTTGTTTTTTTTGTTTTTTTAGAGCTGCAACAAAAAAATGATAAATCAAAAAGTCACTCAGCACAAAAATAATTGGTGGCTTTTGATATCAATTTCTGCTTTTTAATTGTTACACACGGTGTGACAGTAAATTAACCTGTTATTAGGCACACTGCCCCTCATTTTTGTGCATACACCCAAAAGTAATGAAAGATTATTGTTCAATAACCCTATTATTCAGTCATAACTAAGAGTTTTAAATAAATAAAGATAATTAAATTAATTTTATTTTACAATCACATATGAGAAATGTAGGTTTTTCTGCCTCTTCAGTTTTGTTTTTAAATGGAATATAACGCCTGTAGTGTGACCTTTAGAGTGGGAAACAGTACGCACTTTGAAGTATAGCCACAAGTCCGAACCAATTCTGTGTCAAGGGCTGGTGTAGTGATATGGGGATTATAAAACACTTTGCACAGATACAATCAGGAGACTCTGAGCTTTTATACTATGTATAGATATGTGAAAATTGAATCCAGTAGAGGCCAAGGTACAAGACATGAAACATGCTGCCAGTCAGGTGTGGCTCGTAGTCTTTTCTATTACAGTTTATCATCAGAGATGAAAGTGTTTGTCCATTAATCAACAGAAGATTGATCAGCAGCTATTTCGATAGAATTTGTTTGGTAATATGGCTCCAGCATTGTTCAGCACTGGATGCTTTTTTCTTTCTTATGTCACTGTAAAATGAATATCTTTGGATTTTGAACTGTACGTTTCTCACTAGCTTGCAGCTATACATCCCTAGTATTTAATATGCCTCAGGGGAGGGTGTGGTGCCATGATGTTCAGGGACGTTTTGTTCTGATGAAGCCGTGACATAACTCAGTCTCTGTTGTTGTGATGAGATCTCATTATGTTGAATCATCAGCCATCCACCACAAATCAGCAGAGATGTTAGAGGAGACATCAACACATGACTCGCGTTTGAGGTTCATTACTGGCGTGACCCCGCAACCCCCACCCCGGCCGAGTGCATACAGTAAGTAGGACTTCGTATACAGTCCACTTCTGTCAGCCTGCGTTAACTTGTGCTAGTTATATATAGTAAGTGTGTGTCGATGAGTGGGTGGTCCCAGCCTGTCATGGTCAATGAGACAATATATGGAAAATTTGGCCCCTGCAGCTTAATCTGATAGAAGTAATTTGAAGAGTGAAGTCACAACAAAACTCACTAATGCACTAAAGCTACGAGTACAGCTAATAATATTAGCAAGACAATTTGTCACTTCTTCTCCCCAAAGGCCCAAACCTATAATTGAGCTCCCAATGTAAGTGGCCTGTAATTGAGCCGTCATAATTGACCTCAGGTGTGTCAGTGAATAAAACAGTGTGCAGGAATGCACTCATGTGTGTCTTCTCTCACATGTGCAGACTTAATGCGTAACAACGGATACGTTCCTATATTTGTGTGCATACAGTGCAGTAGAGTGTAAGTAGATATTTTTTCACACTAATGGCATCTTTAGCAAGGCCGTTTCTATGGAAACCGAGTTGCCACGGAAACACTGCATGTCTCTTTGAATTAGAAATGTCTTTCTCCATCCCTCACTCCTCCCCGCTCTGTGCGTCTCTCCCTCACTTTTTGCTTCCTAGCCCTCTTCTTCTTCTTCTTCCCTGACTTCCCCGTCTTTGACAGGCCAGCTGCTGTCAGTCAGAAAGTCTCGGGCTGTTAAAGGAGACGTGCAGCACAAATCGAGGAAATGGAGGGATGATGGGTTCATGGGTTGGCATCTGTGCTCTCCAGGAAAAAAGAAAATTCTCAGAAAGGGAGGGAGGGCATCATTCTTTTGGGAGGGTGAGGGGACTTTAATCAAAGGCAACATATTGAAATAGGAAGGAAATGTTGAGTGACATTCAAAAGATAATGATGACGTGGAGGATGCTGCGAACAGAAGAGCGGGAAGATTGAAGGAGGAAGGGAGGGCTACAAAGACACAGAGGGAGAGGGAGATAGCTGATGAAAGAGAAAAAGGAGAAGTGATTGATTTTTGCTCTCTCTTGTGCCTCTCGTATCTGTGTAACCATACTGCCACACTTATCTGATTTAACAGCATGCGTGTTAAAGGGAAGAGCGATGAAGACACATGTATGCAGAATGAATTTCCCCAAAAGAGGAGAGAAAACGTAGTCAGACAATCGAATGAAGTTATTGGGCTGAGTGTGCTGAATGAGAAGTGTGGAGAAACATACCCTCTTTCCCAGGTGCTAGTAAATGTCTCACAGTGGAAGAGGGGTGAGGGGTAGAGCTTCAGCAAAAGTGGAGGGGGTGAGGAGACACAGAAAGGAAAACAGAGTCAAGACATGCTGAAGAGGAGTGCGTCATGACAAGGTTTTGAACTGCGTGTCTCTCATTGCACGCTGCACTTGACTCCAGCCTGCACTTCTCACCCTGTGTGCTTGTTAGAGAGGAAAGCAGAACTGAAAAGGCAGAGAGTATGGATGTCGGGAAGAGAGATGGGAAGAGGGAGGGAGGGAGAGTCAAAGCGAAGGAAGAGAGCAAACATGTGTTCTGACACAGTCAAAGGCTCACATTAAACCCTTACAGCTGTAGATCAGCTAAAGAACATGTAGTGCATGTGCAATGCGCCGCAGCAGAAGTGCAGTGTGTGTGTGCCATTAGTTCACTTTAAGTCCTTGAAGGGATAATGCCCCTGAATTTGTTTTGTTTACAGGTATGGCTCTGCCTTGATGATTTGGCCCTATTCAGGCTTACTGTATCTCTTTCCTATTTTTAAAAAATAGTGACGGTGAACAAAAAAACTTGTTGACTGGGACGACTGGGAGAATTTCGGGAGGATGGAGCGATGGGGCGAAGAACTGAACCATTTTACAATATGTCTGCTGTTTGTTGGTTTATTTATAAACACAAAACTCACGAAACATGCTATTTGGCTGGAGTTTCCATTTGGGCTGCCGTGCAAACAGGCAGAGGCAACACCTCTAAAGCAAGACCGTTGCTATATTTATATATAAAAGAAAAAATAAGACTATGGAAACCAAATGAATTTTATTTTACAGCCAACACTTATACAAATATATTAATGAGTAGAATATTCAGATTCAACCAATAAACCTTGCCAAATATTACACACTGGACCTTTAATGTTAAGTCAATGAGACTCAACACCTTTGGAGACGCATTTCACATTTTCACATTCTCTCCCTCTCTGGGTAAAAAGTAAAACCTTTTGAGGCTTTTGAGCCTGAATTCACAGACTACACTTTAACACTGCCCATAGGCTGAAGTGGAGCTCTTGTCCTTCTAAAGTTGGTGAGTCCAATGTGAGGCCAATGTCAAACAACATAAACATAAAAATTCAGATTAATGGGAAATGATTTGGATCCAACTCAAATAAGTCAGTTTGGTACTTTTTGCATAATCATGTTGACAAAAATGAAAACATAACCTCCTTGCCAGAGGTAATAATGATTTAAATTCTGTAATAACAGGGAGAGGTGGCCAGCATACATAGGACGGTTGGAGTTTGTGTTACGTAACTGGGGCTCATTCCTAGTCGAAAATAATAAAGGCCTGGCTGCTAGTTAAGAATGGACAATGCTTCTATTTTGCAGTCCTTTGGTTGATTTTGGGATGTTTGTGTTATGATGATCTGCCATGTTCTGCCAGTCAGTCTTGTTAAGTTCTCGTTCCTAATATTCAATATTACTTTAGGATGCATGCCTCGCTGCAGCCCTCAGGAGCATTAATCTCATCACGCCAATCCTGATCGGCTGGTGAACGTGTCCGTCCGGATCAGGTAGTGTCGCATACGTTAAATAGCTCATGCGGACGGCACCACCTCATTCAAACACCTTTAATGTCTGCAACATTAACAGCCCGCAGGTTGTTATGGGAGGGGAGGTTTTTAAAAAAAAAAAAAAAAAAGTCAGGCTTGATTCGAGTTTGGGCCTGATAATTCTGAAAACCTGTCGGGCCGGGTCAGGCTAGGGCTCCACCCCCTCGGGCCAGGGCAGAGCTCGGACCCAGATTCTAGGCCTGTGCAGGGCACTGACCCAGTGTGTGTGTAAGTGTGTACACAGCTTTAAGTAGCCTAGCTCAAGTATCTGTCATCCAAAATGTCCACACTAGTAGTCGGGATGTGTTTGATTTGGAGAGGAGCAAACATATCTGACTGGAGCTGGGTCACCGTGACGACCTTACCTTCAACGTGTCAGTGCAACGACAGGAGAGCAGAGAGGAAGTGTCTGGCCTGCAGATATTTGGACTCGTCATTGCAGGAAAAGCACAGGTTCAGCTGATTACACTGGCGATGGCCCTGTTCCATGTACAGTACACCGCGAAACGACTAGACAAGACGGCAGAGCCCAGTTTTACCAAAGAACACCTCATCACAACGCTGCGGCACCACTATCACAGATTTCACATGTTGAGTTTACTGATCACAAGCACATTCACTGGATGTTTGAAAGATAATACAGTGAGCTCATCAGTAAAATGATGACAACGTTTAGACATTACTCGGGTCATTGTCTCTGCACTGTTGTTCTGTCTTTCAGTGAGTGCACAATGCGTGATGGTATTAGGTTGTTTCATTAGTGATCATCAGTTGTACGCTATTTTTCACTGATACATTGTGGAACAATATGGACTATATATAGGGAGCAGTGAAGTAGTGAGAGATTTCAAACACAACCATGAGCAATAACCAGGCGCAGAGAGTGAAATTAAACAATGCTACTTGTTATAGTACAGTATGTCAGCCTCTGCTCCTTCTACCCTCATAAAAAAACCCATTAAAGTTGAATTTTTAGCCATTTTCAGTCTAATTTTGTATAACTAGACTTTGCTGTCCCTCATTTTCTCCCTTTCCCTCTCTCTCACACACACACATACATGCTAGCACACCAGTTGGTTAGCCAGGTCGTGTGGCAGCCGAGGTCAGGTCTCATTGGGTCTCGGGCTTGTTTGGATTGGTGGGATTTGGCCCAATCAGCATGCAGTGCTCCCATGTGTCAGTGATTAATTACTTGCGTTCTCCGCTGTGCTAATGAGCTTAATCAACTCCTCGTGAAGGCGCTTCCCATTAAATAGTAGGGCCAAAGGTGATGCTAAATTGACTCACTCCCAGCCCCCCTACTCACCCTCACTGTCGCACGGGGCTCGCTGTTTCTGACAAGTTCTTCTTTTGTGTGACTTTCTTTTTGTTGTTGTTGTTGTGCAGCTCTTTTCATTAGTTGTCATTGCTGTTTCACATCTGTTACCAGTTGCTCTGCGGACTTGATTTCATCTGTTGTTCTCCGTCATCATCTCTGCCACTCCGTGTTAGGTTGAAGCTTTGGGCTTGACTGACATGATGTGAGTGCTGTCGGAGCGTCAGATGTAACAGTGGGAGATTGAATCAGACAATTAATTTTATCTTCCTCGTGGTGCCCACAGTGGCGATAGCGGTGGAGTGGTGGAGAGAGCTTGAGGCAAACGCTACTTTTGTGTGCTTTCAGACAAGTCTTTACGCGTGCGCGCCTGCATGTGTGTGGGTGTGGGAGGTGGGTTTGCTGGGCAATGTGTGTGTGTGTGTGTGTGTGTGTGTGTGTGTGTGTGTGTGTGTGTGTAAGACAAAGAGATTTGTTCTAATTAGACATTCAGCTGATGATTACGTTTCAGGAGCTGGTGGTGCAGAATTGAAGACATGTTGGAGAGAAGATAATATAAACTCTCTAGAGCTTTAATGGAGTCTGATGGTTGAATGCAGGCTGTGGCTTTATCACATTTGGCTTACAGTAAAAGGAAAAGATCACATTGGGGAAAAAAGAGAACTTCTATTAATCATAAGTCATTAAAAATTCCTTGACGCCTTGGCATACTTGGATGGTTTTGTTTACTGGAGTGAGCTCCAGTTAGCGTGGGAATAAGTCCCTTCAGAGATTTTTGTTTGTTATACATCTTGTCCACTTTGCAGCTGTCTGAAAAATTCAAGTGCAGCACAGGAGTAATTCAATAAATGGCTTCATAAGCAACAATGTGGAGTTTGAAGTAAGAATGTAAAACCTCTGAACACTGTGCAGCACGAGGGACTTTCATTTCCTGAGTGAAGCGTGAATGCAGCCGCCTCCTCTGAGTCTGTCAGCAGTAGGATAACGCTCCCGACTTAGCCAAGTACAAGCCACGTGGCACTCTGCCTTGCTCATTTCCTGAGCCAGGGATTGAGCCTACTCCTCACTACTTGGTATGAGTTTGCAGATGATGTCATTGCTACCGAGTGTCATCTCTACTTGATAAATCAGGATACAGTTGACCTATCTAGACAGCATGTAAGCATGTGGCTTAGCTGCTGGCTGTCACATTGTGGGTAATAGATACTGTGACGAGGTCGCAGCTTATTGCATGAAAACGACTGTAAACTAGAAAATGGGCTGCAGTATTTACTACATGTACATCGCAGTATAATGATTATTGAGTGTAGATCGTGATGTACAACTTGAGAGATTTAAATTAAACTCATTCATAATCTTGGGAGCATCAGTGTGCTCTGCTAATTTCAGCCAATATACCTAGATTTTAATATATTTAAATATCTCTGCAGAATATAATTTGTGCAAAATTGGCATTTTATGCTGAGGGTGGAGCCGAAGGAGGACATATGGATCATTTGGAGTTTGAAAAACCCGGAAATGGTTCATCCTCCAGACAACATTTATATCCTTAGGAAATGTACAGTTTCTTATTAGATTTTAATATTCCCAGTGAACTTTGGTGTTGTGGTGGTGATGAGAGAGGAAACGTCAGTCAAACAATGAACATCTACAGTACATTTAATATGCAGTCATTGGTCCTGACGTAGTTTTCAGACGACCCTATCAACCAACACCATCGTTCTTACGCTATGCAGCTGACGTACAGTAGCAAAAAACAAACATGTTTTGCCTGCCGCTTTGATTAAACTTACCTTTTGTATCAGCAGCGTACCAGTCGTACAAATAAACAAATATGCAAATAAAATGATGGCAGGCAGCATTGTTAAGCAGGAATATGCTGTTTTTAACCAGCAACAGCTTTCTGCGGGGAGCTGATGTGTTGAGCTTCTATAAGCAGCTACTGTAAGACATCATTTGCATGATTTGATTTGTGAGCTTTACTCACCAGGTGCGGGGAGCAAGAGAGAGAGAGCAGCCTCACAGTCACTACTGAGAAAATCAACATATAATTATTCCCCATGTGCTGTGCTTTAAAAGTATATTTACACGCTCGGCAGGTGATGGTTATTCTTTGCATGAAGGTATGAATGAGTATCAATAGATGTCATGCCACTCAGATTTCACCTCAATAAACTGATTCTTAAAATTCTTTATAGGTATTTTTTTGCCTACAGTATGTAGTTTGTTGAGGGCGTAGCAGCTTGAAAGGCAAAGCAGCACATTGGAAATAACATGAAACAATGTTTTTTCTGTGATGATTTGTGCCTATCTTTCCCTTTGTTTGTGTTTAGATTCAGCACAAACACTGTGAACTCTGTTGGAGCTGTGGAGCTTCTTCAAAATTTCAAATTATTAAATCTGTGTCAATATATTGCTGTATACACTTTTTATAAACATTTTGATTTTGCATGGTAAGTGCGTGCATGCGTGTGTGTGAGATTGTTAATAGTCAGTGATCCATAATCACAGAGTTGTGTAGTTTTTGTTCAGTCCTACAAGTTGTCTCCTGGAGGCTTTAGTTGGACCATGTGCTGGTTTCTAACACAAGGTTGCAGCAAAGTGGATTCTGGCTCTTCTGTGAAGGAGTCCAAACAGTTTGGAAGTAAATGTGCACTTTCACATGATGCAACAAAGACTCTTTTTTTGGCTTGTCTGTTTGCAGAGGTCATTTGAGGTTCTTGTTGAAGAGTTGAGTTATTGCTGAAATTTTGAAAGATTTTCCTAATACTGAAAAGAGCTAAAAAAGACTTAAATGCAGTACAAATGCTGCTCTTTCTTGACCCAAATGTATTAGAGTTCTTCAAACCACACAAATGAAAGACAAAGCAAAGAACATCAACCTCAGCTATGATAAAAGAGGCAAATCTATTGCCTTAATTTTTTTTATTGCTGCCTTGAATTGTTCATTTACACACAACACCAAAACATTAGCACCACATAACGTTTTGTTATCCTGGCCTATGTAGATATCTAACCAGTTGCATACATCAGCAGTACAACAAACAAACAAACAAATACTATCCAAGAAATAATAATTTATTTTTTTCATTTTTTTTCTATTGTCACCATATTTCATATTCTCAAAATCAGCCTTGCATACAAAGGCCGTCCTGTGTGGAAAACAGCAGCACCATCGTCATCATCATCATCGCTCAACTGGCCACTGTGGAGTGAATCATATTTCGGTGCTTCTGAAATCATTTCCTCGACAAAAATAGCAGGAGTGTTTCAATCAGAACATTAAATGAAGTGCACTGAGTGAAGCTGGGGAAGAGTCGTGGAAACAGGGTCATTGATAATTAAGCAGCCGAATATGAGATTAATTAACGCTGTGTGTGTGTTTGATTAGGAATATGATGATGAAGCATGTTGGGCTCAAACTGAGGAGGATTGACAGCGGCAGTGGCTGCGCTCAGACTGTGAGGAGGAGAGATAGACAGAGGGAGGAAGATGAAAGGTGGAGAAAGACGAGTGTGATGAAGTGGAAAAAGCTGAGTGTTAGAGGGAACAATGTGCACGCTGCCACTTGTGTGTGTGTGTTTGTGAGCCCCTGTCTCTGAGTTCCAAGGGTTTGCCTGTTTTTTCAAGCGAGGCTCCTCTCTATCTCTCTCTCAGCCTTAACAGCCTCCACTTCTCTCCCGCTCTCCCTCTCTCTCTTTCTTCTTTGTCTGCCTCTTTCTCTCCCTGTTCCTCTCCTGCTCTGCTCCGTCTCTCTACCCTCCAGTCCTCTCCCGCCAGGGCTTGTTGAGCGGTGGGCCAATATGTCGCTCTGCCTCTGCAAATCTAATTGGAGACAGGCTTTCACTGGCATGACATGGAGATGAGTTGCCAAATCCTTTTCAGCCCTCCTGTTTGAGGCTCGCTCCCCTCAGCCTCAGCTCCTGTACAGTACTGCACACTGACGCAGCAGCTGCAGCCGCCGAGGCAGGCTCAGCGCAGACTACGCACCCAAGGAAGTGTCCATGACAGTCTTAGCCAAATCAAACATACCCAGTGCTCACCGTCTTAATGGGTTTAAATCACGCCATAGCCGCTGATGCATTCGCCGACAATTTAAATACATGACACTGAGAGGGAGAGACGTCAGCACTGTGGAGATCATGGAACTGTAAAAAAAAAAAGAAAGAAAACTCTGTGGTGTTGTATTTACACAGATGTGTGCGCATTAATGTACCGTGTGTTTCTGTCATCTGCTGGGTCTCCAGTGAGTTCACTGAGAGCGCAGAGTCATCGTCTTAACAGGAGGTTGCACTCGTATGTTACTGTAGGCAGCAGCACTGCACCTCAGGGAGCGGGAATGAGAGACGGTGGAGGTTTGTGTTACTAAGCTGGCTCTCTGGTGCCATATCTGCACAAAGGTTGAATACTGCCTCAGAAATGATTCACTCCTCCACCACCAGCCTGTTGTCTTGGATGGGGGAGTAATTCACACAACTAACTGTTGCAGATTCAGTGCAACTACACCTAGACTGCTTTGAGACTGAAAGCTGAAACACCAAGGCAACGTCTGATGGAAGTCAGGATGAGCAAAAGTGAGAATAGTGATATAAAGAAACAAAGACTATAACTGACAATACACATTAGTTTGTTATTACCTGCGACAGAAGAAACTACAGTATATTTAAAAGTACATCAGTGCACATGTTTTTAAAGAGGATTACAGCCTTTTGTGGAACATAATAAAACAAAAAAGAAAAGAAAAGGAAGAAGAAAAAAGACAGAAGGAACCTGAATACCAACTAAATTTTTCTCAGGAGATATACATGTTTTATTGATTAAATTACTTGCGGCGAACATCACATCTTTACCACTTAGTCAGATAGTCCCATTTAACATTTAAACCATCTTGAAAACAGGTATGAAAATATTAAACTCCAACGTAGGTAGTGATGGAATCTTATAACCTTTAATATTATTTTTTTATATCTCAATGTTTGAAATGTCATGAATCATATTTGTCAGCTTGATCTTTCATCTTCATCAACTAAGTATATTAGTGTGTGGAGTAACAGGTTATCTGGATGCTATTAGAGTTTAGGGTGAAATTAGCCGCTCTGGCCTAATTTTTATGAACAACAGTAAGATCCAGGGTAGTGTTACCATCGAGTCCTAGTCGTGAAGTTTTTTCTTGCAAACTTGTGTTTGAAAACACATCCAAACAGGGTTATGTTATAATGAAATACGAGTGTGAGCCTGGATTTTTTAAAACGTGCAATACCCTTCCTCAATTTGTCTTTACTTTAAAGTCTTCTTTGTGGATCATGCTCTGGACAGCGGTGTTGACTGTTGGAATGACATACACAACTTTAACTAAACCACTGAAACCTTTCTGACTTTCTCTCTGAGTGTTCATTTTAAAAATAGATGTAACTGAAATACAGAAGCAAAACATTTGTGCTGGGCAGCAGCAGCTGGAAAATGGTTTTGGGGTGACATGCTGGTTAACGTGTGTTGTTTTAATTGGTTGTGTTTCTGTCACTGTTTCAAACGTCTTTTTTTGTCCTACAACAGAAACAGAAACACTGAAAATAAGAACATCTTTATTGGTGATTCAGCTGTAATAAAATACTGCACATGTGAGCAAACGGACAAAGACATCACAGTGATGTCATTTGTTTACTGCAGTTTCACAGCAGTTCCCAACTACGTCCTCTTTTTCACACATTGAACATACACCTCATCTTGTTAAAGGTCCTTTATACAACAACCAGACAGACATGTTCATGCCTGTCCACCCCGCACTCCCTCAACAGTGTCTAACCAAATCTGGCAGCACAAATGACGAAATGTAACCCACCTCACCGCCAGTAAATTGTGATCTATAGAAAGGAGACACACGCAGCTTGAAAATGAGGGGATAAACCACTTTCTAGGGTTCCTCATGGTTGAGATGCAGGGCCGCTGCTAGGAATTTTGGGCCTCCTGAAAGAATACTTAGTTTCTGATGTAATACAGCCAATTATTATTATTATTTTTCCAGTTAACCTCTCAATAGAGTTACTGGACATTAGTATGTAAATTATGTATTACCAGTTGTCTTTATATTATATTCACAACAGTGACTTCAGATTTTGATAAATCTACATTACAGAACTGAGAGAGCTGAGTCAGTAATGTGTAGTTAAGTGATCGCCAGTGTCTACCTCAGTCACTCACCATCAGCATCCTCTGAGTGCTGGTCTGGGTGAGAGGATGTCACAGCTGATTCTGTGAGTAGCAACATAAAGTTTTAATTGTTCCATTTCATATTGTTTTTGTACACATTATATTTTATGGAACAAATGATAAAGAACTTACCAAAGCATATCGGTGTCATTCATTAGGCTACAGAACCAAACGAGCTGAAGGTAACTGATATATAAGTAGAGGCACAGCAGTACTCTAGGCATATCTACCTCATTTACCATTAAAATCATCTTTAGTGTGATGGCGGAGGTGATCTGGGTCAGAGGAGGCTGCAGCCCAGTCTGTGAGTAGCAGCCAGCACAAAGGTTTAATTTTAACAAGAGGCATGTTAACAAGCCATCAGTTTAGTTAGAACCACCAAGACTGTTTACATCAATACTACAATCTATGACTTTTCCTAAACATACTGTAATGTGTTTGATGGTTTCTGAAGCCTACAACTTATTAAAATGAAACACACGATAACTGAGCATGTATTCCTCAGGCCGCCTGCTTCAGCGGTCATAGACCGCTGTGGCCAGCAGTGGTTATAGAAATAATTACGGCACAATGTTTACACTTCATGGTTTTTTGTGTGTCTATTTTTTTCCTCACTAGTTGTTTTCATACAACATTAGTTTATATGTGAATCGGGAGTAAGCGAATGAGCGAGAGAAAGAGAGAGAAGACACCGGGCACACACCAATTACACATAACAGCAAAAACTAAAACATGTTTGTTAGAAATGAGAAGAAATGGAGAAGAAAAACACAAAGAATATATACATAATACATGTCCAGGAGACTTAATCCTGTCCTCACAGTGTGAGTGTGGAAGGATCGGATAATGGCACACAGACAGAACAACTATAAAAGACCTTGTAGATAATAAACTAAAGGCTCTGAGGGCAAAGATAATAATCCAGTAAATATCAGTGTGAACAGCGACACGACATGAGAGCAGCACACGTATCCAGATGCAGATGTGTGTCAGTACAGGCCCATCATCATTCAATCACTCATCCCTACCCCAACACAACATATTATGAAGAAGGACTAACATAGTATTTTTTTTTCTCCATTTACAGAACTGTGTGTGACTGGAAACGGTGTAATTACATATGAGGTCAGGGAGACTGCTGAGGGGCTTGTAGGGGGGTGGGCACGCTGCTTCTAGTGTTAAGCACTCTGTTAGTAGCTGGCGAGCCCAGCCTGTAGGCTGCCGATGTGAAATGACAGGCAGGTAAGCAAGCAGGCAGGGAGGTAGCTCCTGTGATGACACATGCAAACTACACCCACTCCCCAGGGCACCTGCATGGCAATGGAGCTGAGGTCCTTTATGTAGAAACTGAGGACAAAGAGGAAAAGATCGGGTGAGGGGGTCACAACAGAAAAGAGAGAGAGAGAGAGAAAAGGACACTAATGCCCAGTGAATAGAGGACAGGAATTAAATAGGGGTGATTAGGATATGAAAGAGAAAGTAGAATGAGATGATGATTAGCTGCAATCTAAGAAGGAGCGAATGAAGTAAGTAGTGCCCTCACGATCTGGCTGAATAGTAGGTTTGATCTGACAAGTGATTACACTGCTCTGAGCCCACTTTTACAAAGAGAGACAAGGAGACTATGATACCAAGACAAGGAGGGAGTAGAGGTTGAAGGAGAAATGAAAAGTGTGTGTGTGTGTGTTTGTAAGGAAGTGAGAAGAAATGAAAAAAATCCAGTTGAGAGCAGAATACTAAAGCATGACATGGTGTCTGTCTCTGTACACCTAAACCCCTATGTAGCGGAGGTAAGTGTTACTTTAGCTATTGTGATCACTGCATTTGAAAAATTATATTTAACTAATTCAGCAGCAATAATGTCTTCATGCGGAACAGTTTTCAGTGAAACCACGTTGTGCGGACATAGCCAGCATTTTAGAAACCTCCCTCAGATAGTTATGAGGCAAAAGGAAAGTGTCCATATTTTGAATTATTTGGACTTTTCATATTTCATTCATTGAGTTAACTGTTCAATTATACATGAAGGTCTAATGCTGTTTCAAAGCTTTCTCTTCATAGCAAGCATTAAAATTATGGCGGAGAAATGCTGAAGCATTTTATCTGTTAGTTTTGCTGGCATAAAGTACATGTAGTCCAATTTAGACTTGTTGAATCTAAGCTATTGGAAATGGCTTTTAAAGCAGCCAGCATGTGTAAGTCATTCAGTGTAGAATTCAAACTCAGGTGGCAATTCACAAATAAATAGATAAATTAAATACATCACATGGGGTGTCCTTAATTGTTGCCATAGCCCTAGGTAGAAGAAATAGTCCTTATGTGTTGACAGTCAGTTAATTACCCACATACTGTATGTTGAATTTTAAACACCACTTTTCATTGCAAAGAGCATCAGAAACCAAAATCTATTACGTTAACTCCATTGTGGAGGCAAAAACTTAAAAATATCTCAACAATACAGTATTTGGACAGTGAGTAATCATTCAAGACTTTTTTTTCTCATTCTGACCTAAAGGATGAGGCTGGTGTTATTTTCTATATTCTAGTCTATATATTCCATATTTGCAACAAACCCCATGGAAATAGGCCTACAAAAACCAATAATGCATTAGTTCACCCATCAATTCTTTCCTTATGCACCAACCCTGTCTGCAGCATTCATCACAAAACCCATTTGTTCCTACTGAAGATGCAAATCCATAAAATAGATCATAAATATGCAATTTTAATTTTCACAAAATGGTCAGTGATTTTCTTAAACGGTTGGACACCGTAGTATTTAACACACATTGTTCAAACAGGAGAAAATAGGGCATGTGCTAAGAACTATTTTCAGCTTAATACACAATTTATGCTCTGGTGAATATTTACAGCAGTAGGACGGTGTATGTGGGATTGATTCAAAATAAATTACAGTGCACATGTTCTTAGTAATGAAGGAACATGTCATCCAGAGCAACAGTGTGAGTCACTGATACATTTTTAATCATTTTAGAACAATATGATGAATAAGCTATATAAAATGTATTAGCATAATTAAGTTTTGATCTTTTTATGGGGTTTTGTTGTCAATGAGAAAAATTCAGAATATCACCAGTCTTATCCTCCTTAAGACAGGAGGGAGTTTTCAGTGTGGTGAACAGATGGCAGGATGGATACTGGGAAGGGTTGGAGGAATTATACTGGATCCACAGATGGAACGATAATGTCGGGGTAAATCATATGTACAGTAGCACTCGTTTTTACAATTCATTTAAAACTCAGCATGTTGAAGCTGAAATCCTCAAACGGTGATTGGTTTTGATGGAAAGTGTCAGGTCAAAAGTGGACGGTGCATTAGCTGTCAGTCATGCATGAGAGTCCCTTCATTATCTTTCTGAACCAACCACAGTGTATTTACTGGTGTAGGTGACAACGTCAGCCTACACACACACACACACACACACACACACATACAGTACACTCTCACACTCACACAGCCTGCTTATTTCCACCGCTGCCAATCCCCTCACCATCACTTGACACTGCTATGTTATAACCTCATTACAGTGAAAAGTAGGTAACATATCATTTCTGTCCCTGTGGGTAAAAACAAGGAAGACCGGGAGAGATGAGCTTTGATGTAGAGTGGAGGTAGCACACCTAACCTGGGGAGTGCTCAGCCTCCTGCATGACTAACATGTATGACTGATGTGGATGGATATACGTAGTTCACATATGTGCATGCTGAAACATAAACATCAGTGCATGCAAGTCTAAGTTATTCTGGAGGGCATATCCAGGTAAATCCAGTACTGAAGAGTGAATTTTTGAACTTTAACCTTGTACAGTATGTAAACTCAAGTTTGATACAATCAAAAAAAAGATAATTGATTAAATAGCATGTGAGGTAATCTGTGCCATTGTGATGTGCGGAGGATCCCAGATTTTACCTCAAGTTCAATCATTGTCTTCACCTTACGTAAAAAAGTAGAAAACAGAAACGGAGTAATTTCTAGGAAATTCAAGTACTGTTATTTTGAGAGTGAGACGAGAAGATTGATATCGATCACAGGTCTGTGTGTAATGTGTGAGGCTGGAGTCAGAACATGTTAAAGCTTACTACAGTACCCAGCTGTTCCCTGGCACAGCGCCTGTTCACATTTCGTATCATCTCTGAGCTGCAGTCAGGGATGTTGCAGGGCAGAATTATTTATATGTTATACCCTGTTTAAACAAGAGAACCTTAAAGGCAGTGTGAGATATATTTCAAGTCATGTTTGTGAAATCTGTTTTCGTGTATGTCATTTTATACATGAAATAATACTCTTTTTAGAGGAATTACCAAAACTGCAGTTTCTCAGAAATGTTCCCCAAAATACAATGTTTGATCAAAAAGGGATAAACAACATCTGTTTGGTAATTGATTAATGATTGAAGACATTTGGTAAACAAAAATGGCCTCCCTTGATTTTCTGTTCTCAAATGTGATGATAATGGTCTGATTATCTTTAGATTATTGGTTGCCAAAGGGAAATAATAATCAGCTTTTTTTTGCCTTATTCTAATAAAGTAATAATCGAAATGATTAGCAGATTAATTGATAATGAAAACTAGTGCTAGTTGTCGCCTCAATAATCACCCACATTTGTCTTTAGCATTCCTAATGAAATTAACCAACTTTACTTTGTGTTTTTTGGTAATAAGCTAATATAGCATGCTAATATCCTAAAGCGATGGTGAACATTTATTTGCTAATTACTGGACAAACTAATTTGTCTGCTTGTTGATGATAGTATAAAGCATGTGCGCTCTGTGGAGCGGCAACAAAGTAACAACAAAGACACCAGGCGGAGAGCGTGAATCACCCGAAATGATGCTTCGGCAGACCTGCCCTCGCTTTTGAGGTCGGTTGTGAGAAAAATGCCTGCTGTCCAGACAACTGTGTTTTTTTAAATCTACTTTTTTTTGTTGTTCTTCATCACGCGATCGACCCACACTGTCTTCGATCGCGATCAACGTAATGAGCACCCCTGGTAAATGTTATGGCTCTAAGTTGTGTGGAGGGTTGGACTGGACTTGATTGGCCTGAAGGACATGAATGCACTGCACTTTAAAGTTGCATTACTTATTATTTATTTATTTATCTCATACTTGTGTTTGGTGTGTGTGTGTGTGTGTGTGTGTGTGTGTGTGTGTGGTGTGTGTGTGTGTGTGTGTGTGTGTGTGTGTGTGTGTGTGTGTGTGTGTGTGTGTGTGTGTGTGTGTGTGTGTGTGTGTGTGTGCATGTGTGAGTGTTTGCTGTTTATTGTGATCTTACCTGAACTGCTCAGCGTGCTTTTTAATTGCCCCTTGGGGATGAATAAAGTTTTTTGAATTGAATTGAATTGAATTGTATAAAGCGTATGCTAAGCTAGGCTAACCATGTCCTCCAGCTCTGTGTTTTCCTCCCTATTGGGTCTTTTGGTATATTTTCAAATGTTGGACTATTGCTTTAATCCTAACACTTTCAAATTAATTGTCCAGTGTTTAAGCTTGAGCCAATGCCTCCAGTCATCTCAGTCACATTTCAACAGTAGCCTATATTTCATTCTGGGCAAACAGAAGACCCCAGACATGATGCTGTCCTCATTACGGCCCCTCTAGCATGTCGCCTCTGGTCACTTACATTTGTGAATAATCCATCTTGACTTCTATGTCCCGATGAGTTGCTGGCCCGCCCTTGACCAATCCATGACATGAGCCATCAGGCTCCTGCAGCTCCAAGAGCGCTTCTGACTTTGTCTCTTCCCTCTCTCTCGTTGAAGAAAAATGTTTTGACAGAAATGTGTCCAGGAGACTACATTAAACATCATGGGGCCAGGTGGTGGCCCTCTTACCTGTTGGGTTCCCTGTAGCATACTAAATGAGCTAAGATTTATCAGGGTTCCTTGATAATGAATGAGTCACCTTTTCTTGTTTTGAATATTCATAACTATAAAAAACTATACTGTATAAACTGTAAAAAAAAAAAAAAAAACATTTTTGACATTGCATGGGAGTAGTGGTCTAGTTATAAAAAAGTACAATGTAAACAAATATGTCATGTTATTGCATATTATTTTGTGCCGTTTCAAAATATGAACAGAGGAGACACTCAGAGCTACAAACTGCACTTTATTTGTTCCTGAGGCTTGCGGTCGCTGGACACGCTCCATCATCGTCTGTGCCCTACCTTCCAGTTCACTCTCATGCTGTATGACTCATGACCTTGTTCGCTGATCAGCTCCATGTTTCTGGTTTCTAGGACGACAACTCCATGTTTTTCCAGTTTGGTCCGTCCATCGAGCAGCAGGCCTCCGTCATGTTGAACATCATGGAGGAGTATGACTGGTACATCTTTTCCATCGTCACCACATACTACCCAGGCTACCAGGATTTTGTTAATAAGGTAAATTAAACGGCACTCTATAACAAACATGTACACAAATATGCCCCACAAATCAGTATATTACCATTGATATGGCATGATTTAAGTATTGTTAATGCTCAACACTTGTACAAAATATACTGCTTATAATAATAATAATCATCATCATCATTTTTATTTATAATGCGCTTTTATAAGTGCTCAAAGACGCTTGGCAATAAATTGAGGCCAGACTATTACCTGCAAAGATAAATATGTTCTTTTGATAAACACCGACTCCAGAGACAGCAGGACACTTATTACATATAAAGCTAATGGCCATAAACTTTTTCAACCACGATTTCATATTAGAGATTCATTTCTGCTCTGCGTCCCAGGAACATTAGATGTTATTACTTTTGTCTTTTGGGGACCCATTAGAGGAGGGCCTGACACTTCCTGTAAGTTTCACATCATTTCTTTTTAGTTTTCTTTATTATTTATATCGTGCAATTTATTTAGCAAAGCTATACAATGGATGGAATAATCGTAACAAAAGTATCTGCAGTATGTCTGAGTCTGGTTTTAAGCCTTTATTTCAAGCTTTTAAAAAATGATAAGGTTTGGCAGAGCCTGGTACAAGTGGGTTGTAAGTTCCATTTTCTGATTGCTTTAATGGAAATAGGAGATTGGCCGAACATGTCCTTTTGAATGCAGCCACTCACTGACGCTTCAGCCTCCTTATCTCCAGAGCTGAGAACAGACACTTTAAAGTGGATGGTATGAGATTCTGAACAGCTTTGAACATCAGACACTTCACAAAATGAAAAGTTATTGAAAGTAAGCTAATCATATCTCCTAATAATACTGCAGCAGTGTAACAATCTGAAAAAAATAAAAAATAAATAAAAAAAAGAATCATGTAAATAGAGGTCATGAATGATTATAATTAGTGGTAATGGTCCTCTGAGGTGCTATGCTCAGTGAGCTTTATGCTGAAAGACTACAGTAATGTACAGTACAGTATAGACCCTTATATCAGCTGGTTTAGTTTGTATCATCTGTACTGTATATTTGTGTAATATTTGAAAATATTTTTGAAAAAAAGAAATTCAAATCCCCAGTGAATACAGTAGCAAGAAAAGCTTAAACCAGTGTGCATTTGTGCAGCCAGTTATTACCAACAACATAAATCTCATTCCTGTCCTCTTGCAAGAACAAATATAATATTGTAATATATATTGTAACTCCCTTTGAATCATTACCCCATAAAAGTCATGGATCCACAAATAAAAATAAAAATAAAAATATATAATAAATATAAAAACATTGTTTTGTGATATGGGATTACAAGTGCCCAATGAAAATAAAGTTAACAATATCATATATAATCTCTATATGATAGTTTTGTGTTTGGTGTGTGTGTGTGTGTGTGTGTGTGTGTGTGTGTGTGTGTGTGTGTGTGTGTGTGTGTGTGTGTGTGTGTGTGTGTGTGTGTGTGTGTGTGTGTGTGTGTGTGTGTGTGTGTGTGTGTGTGTGTGTGTGTGTGTGTGTGTGTGTGTGTGTGTGTGTGTGTGTGTGTGTGTCTTTAGGATTTGGGAGCCATTTGAGGAACATTACCTAATCTCACTCTTGTTACATTTACAAAAAAGAATCGACCAGTGCTTCCTACTCCCAGGAGACGTGTAAAGACAAAACATTTTTGCAATCCGGGAGCTGGAGGAGGAGACATCTCAGTCAATTTTGTTCCAGTATCTCTCTTTAACAACTCCACTGAATATGTGCAGCCTACACTTTTTAAAACCACATCTCCCTTTCCTATCTACTGTAGGTCCGCAGCACCATAGAGAACAGCTTTGTGGGCTGGGAGCTAGAAGAGGTCCTCCTACTGGACATGTCTGTGGACGATGGAGACTCCAAGATCCAGAACCAGATGAAGAAACTGCAGAGTCCCGTCATTCTGCTTTACTGCACTAAGGAGGAAGCCTCCACCATCTTTGAAGTAGCTCATTCTGTAGGTCTTACTGGCTACGGCTTCACCTGGATCGTGCCCTCACTGGTGGCCGGAGATGCAGATAATGTTCCCGCTGTCTTCCCCACAGGTACGCCCAAACACCAGGGGCTGGTTTCATAAAGACTGGCTTTTGACTGTCTATCAAACCTAAAGAAAAGTCAGACTTTAAACCTCTAAATTTGCACAAAGCGATGTACTTTCTCATTATTTTAACATAAGTAAGACCAAGGAACCATGTCAAATACTGAGCTCCATTCATGGGAGTAAAAACCTTCCTACAGATACACATGTATCTAGCCACTCATGAATCTGAGTTGTGCTGTGTTGAGCATGATTCCTACATCTGTACTTTGATTGGACAATTCTTTTCTAAGGGATTCACCAGCACTGCTTATTCTCACACATCTGTTCTCCTTTTTTGTTTCCTTTTACTCATTAAAGACGAGTCATAGAGAATTAGGAAGCCACAAGGCCATGCTGATCAGCCTGTCCTCCATTTTTTGTAAAGTCAAGTAAGTTCTAGTTGTTGGAATCAGGATGATTGCGACTGGCTCAAGTCTCTGTGTTGCAGGATATTTGAAGAAGGTTAAGTCTTACTTAACGTTTCCCTGTAGTGTTGCAGGGTGTTTCTCACAAGTCTCAGTGGGAGGCACAAGGCTGCAGAGCCTTATTCACAGTTAGTAGCAGCCATCACTGCTTGCAGGTTTTGAATCTCTGATTGTGTGAAGAACTTGGTGACGAGGCAAAGGTGCCCTGTGGAAATGTAAAAGATGATGTCCTCGCTCCAAGTTAGTTACTTTCCCTTTGCAGCGGTTTCCACCCACATGTTCTATAGGCATTTTAAATTTGGGGCATGAAAAAACTGTGCGGACATGCAGAAAATGTAAGGAAAGTAGGTACAAAGACTAAGGTGAAGCAGGTGTAACACAAAGAGACTTAGTGAATGAGTCATGACATACTTGACACATGTGACTTCAATGTCCGCTGAAGCCTCCTCTCTACTGATGAGACAAAAAATAGTGGCAGATCAGATCTGTGTGGATTGATGAGACGGTTACTATGGAAATTGCTGTTGGTGTAGAGTTTGCATAGGAGTCACATAGTTAATCCTTTGCCTTAAAATAAGTCAGTCTTCTTTGTGCAGAAACTTTCTAAATTGTTTTTGATTCATGTAAGAGCAAAAATATGAAGTCTCTGGTCTTGGTCAGTCTAAAATATCTTCATGAAACCCACTCCAGATAAGTAGGAGGTGTTATTACCATTTCAGAGTTTAAATAGAGATCTCAAACAAATAATACCAATAGACTCTCTATCATCACACTGTGAATGATTTTTTTTTCATCACTGTACATGACAAACAACCACTAATACCATTGATGATAAATCGTGATAGGTTTAGTCTCCACTCTTTTTAAAAAGGTGTAGCTTTTGTGCTCTTTCACAGCATCAACTGCATTTATCTGTTGCATCAATTTGAAATTCATTCAGTACCTGCATCACTAGATTCTCCATCTCCATTCACTGGGCCCATCTTGTGTGGTGACAGAAGTTAAGGGGTCAAAACCAGGATCAAACAACTCCTTACTGAGCAACAGACTTAAATGTACACACCACATTTTTCTGTGGTATGTTCTTAGAAAAAACTTTGTATTGAAATGCGGGCACAAATGACAGATGGGCCTCTTTGCATATATGCAAATGTCCTCCTAGTTTATTTGCAGTATGCTGTCCCAGTCAGTGGTAGGCTGCATACTAATTAACCTCAGGTAAGTAAGACTTTGATTTGGTCCTCTGTGGTAATTTTACATTCACTCCTTATGCAATACTTCACATAAATATGAGACAAATGTAGAATGACAAGGTTTGTGTTTTTTTATTGTGGCTATCAGGTCTAATAATAGTCTGAGCTTTGGCCTCACTGGAATCCATCATTAAGAGAATTTCCTGTGATGTTGTTTTGAAAATGTCTCCAGGGCTGCAGGGCATCGGGTCAAGCAGGAAAAAGACCTCTTTGTCTCTTCCTCGCACCTTTCCTCTCCACTGGTCACTTTGAAACAGTCCATTTGTATTGCAAGACAATCACTTCTGCACTTCCATTTGCTTGTCTATCCTATTTTATCGTGTGTGAAACCAGTAACTGCACAAACATTGCCTGAAAACGCAACAGATTTAAACATATTCTAAACCAGCAATGGAAAATGACCCAAAAACACAGTTTGGAAATTGATGTTGACATTTGATAGCCAGTAGTTATTAATGCTTGAAAAGTCAAGCATAACAAAATGAGCGGGAGGATGACTGATAAAGTTATATTTAGATATCTTTTTCATGTGTTTTCAACCCATATGAGCTTTTTTCTAAAAGTAAATAGCTCCACTCTGGCTTGGAACAAATTAAAATATTGTAGGTATGATTACACTCTTAATTTTGTCTCAGTGTTTTGCCACTTCTCACATCCTCTAAAATGCTTTCATTTTTGTATATCTTTTCCCCCTCTGGCTATTTTTCATTACACTCTGCCTCTGCTTCCCTATTTGTATCCTCCCTCTCTTTCTCACACTTTCTGCCTCCCTCCTCCTCCTTTTCATCTTTCTACATTCTTCTTTCTTCTACTTCTCTTTCTTCCCACTCTCCATGCACCCCTCCTCTCACCTCTCTCCATCTCTCTCTTTCCCAGGGCTTATCTCAGTGTCATATGACGAATGGGACTACAACATCGAGGCCAGGGTACGTGATGCAGTGGCTGTCATTGCCACGGCGACCTCCACCATGATGCTGGACCGGGGGCCACACACCCTGCTGAAGTCGAGCTGCCTCGGGACGCCTGACAAAAAGAGCTCCAACACCGGCCACTCCAAGGAAATACTGAAGTGAGTCAGTGCAGGGCGGGGGTGTGTGGTGATGGGAAGGCAGGGCAGATGGGCTGGACTAATGCAAATATTGGTAAGATTTGGATTCCATGCCGACATGTTGAGCATGGGCCTGTCGTATTTGGAGGGTGGTCTCTTTTCCTCAGGCTTTACAACACCTGCTACAACATCTTTCTAAAGGCTTGTGGCTAGAGATTTAGTGTAGTTACAGGTTACTTAGAAAAAACACCTCTTAACTGCCTTCTGGCAGTGCCATACCACAAATCTAAACCAAAAAAGGAATAATGATACTGTAGTAGCTATGTCTCACACTTGATATGCGTTAAAGATGTTTATCCTTGGGGCGGTGTTTAGCTCAGTTGGTAGAGCACCCGCCCCATGTGTTGAGGCTATAATCCTCACTGCAGGCGGCCCCGGTTCGAGTCCCGCGTCGGACGGCCCTATCCTGCATGTCATTCCCCCCATCTCTGTCTCCCATTTCCTGTCACACTCTCAACTGTCCTATCGAATAAAGGCATGAAAAGCCAAAAAATATATACTTTAAAAAAGATGTTTATCCTTGAGCAGCTTTGGCCAAACTTGTGTCAGACTGTGTTAAAGTTGGCCAAACGTACATTGAAGCGGCCTGTTCTTAAAAGGTGTTGGCCGTGATTGGCCAGCTGTGCGCAGCTGAGAAAGTAAGCTGATCTTCTTCTTTCTCACTTTCATTTTGTCCCCCCATTCCTGACACAACTATTTCTGTCCCACTGCAGCACTGGAATATCTTCCAGGAGACACTGTCTGAAAATGTGCACAGTATCAGTTTTAAATGATGCCCTGTCACCTACTTCTCATTGATGGCTAGCCTTTCACTCTGCTGATGTAATCTGGTGTTAACACTTGTTGCTGAATGAAACCCTGTCACAAGTTCATAAAATGTGGCACCTTTATGTCTTGTTTTGTTCAAACTGAAGTCCACATTTCCAAAACACTCTGTACTTTACAATGATATGTGGCAGAGAAAAGCAGGAAAAACTTGAGAGTCTGGTATCAGACGATAATTTATTGTGGTTTTACATGGTTTTTGTTTTAAACTTAAGCTTTAAAGCAACACTATGCAGTTCTTTGGCCCTAATATAATGTTTTAAACTCATTGAAGTGGTAGAAAAATGGTTAATAGGATGAATGGTGCCACCACTGCAGCCTGAGCGGAAACTGCGCTATGTAACTTCCCTGCGCAGGTAGCAACACCGTGGTGAGCTCCAGAGACCGAGCTCAAGCCTGGTCTCCCTGCTCCTCTCACCCACACACCAGCGCCCTGTGCTGGGCCACACAGCCAACCAGCCTCCCTCCAGCCTCTGGAGCTTTGTTCGGCACCAGTACCGGCAACGACAAAGGCTGTCGACACAGTGCTGTCTATCGCCAATACCAGCAATGGTGGCGGCACCAGACCGGTAATGATGGCGGCGACGGCACCGGTATAGGCTCCATAGGCTCCTGTACTTCTCCGGGAAAGACATAGTAACAGACAGTTGCTCTTCTGAACCAGAGTACCAGTAGCTACCGCAAATCCTACATAGTGTTGCTTTAAAAAGTCTGATGTAGCTTACACAAGCTACAACTGATGAAATTTGATTGAGGCCATGTCAGTGGCTAAATCCACTGTTACTGGATAGAGATGAAAAGCTGCTTTTATTTATATTTCTATGAGTGAAATCAAATAATGATTGTTCCGGAAATCACCCCACATTTAAAGTGGTAGATGCCAGCGTTATTATTGTTAACTACATATGTTCTGTTTGTTTTTACATCGTGCTTTCATCACAGATCATTTCCTGACACTCCTCCTGCAATCTGTGCTTTTGATGAAATCTTGTTTTGAGTATGAACCCTGATCTAGGAAGGAGGAGGTCTCCTGCTGGAAAAAAAAAAACATGGCAAAAGCAATGTGCCTTGTTCACCTACTTTTAAGGCTTTGAAATTTCTTTTGGTTCAGAAATTGAGCCGGGCATCATTCACAATGCTGAACAAAAACAGATTAAATTGTTTTTAATTCATATTAATCAGAGCCAAATGACCAGGCTGGTGAAACAATAGAAAAACATTAGTTTGGTTTTTAGTTGCTTATGTACAGTTTAAAAAAAAAAAAAAAAAACTAAATGAATCCAACCAGACACACACACACACACACACACACACACACACACACACACACACACACACACACACACACACACACACACACACACAGGGTGTAAATGAGAACAACTTTGCACAAATACACACAAGCATTAACAATGCAGACACCTTCCCCGAGGAGCAGCGGAATTTATTTAACCAGCCAATAAAAACTCAAAACACAAGATGAGCAGAGACATTAACAGACATTATAACAACATGTCGTCTTATCTTTAGCTTAACCCACAGCCATCTTTAAAAGGAAAACATCCTTCTTTTCCTCTTCCTCTGAACCTCCTTGTTTTGCTTTTTGGCACATTACAGAACAAGCGGGAGCATTGGTATTCAATAATTAATCCCCATTTAACTTCATAGGGCAGGCTTTTACTGTTCACATTGATCAGAGATTCCACATCTAATTGAATGCTTGGGGACAAGCGGATTAATGAAAACAGAGGTAAAGAACAACAGTGGGGTTATCGCAAGCATACAGACACACATGTGAATACACACACACACACACACACACATGCACTCACGTGTTGTTATAGCATGACATTTAACTGCTGTTTAGGGCTTAGTCCTATAAAAGCTTACTCATGGCATCCCCTTATTATATATACAGTTTACTGAGCCTTACAAAGTGATATGCCAGCCTGCCTTTCATCTCTGTTGTTTCTTAATATTAAATATTTTCTCCCTTTTTAAAAAAAAATTTGTGCAATGTGATAAACTAAGGAAACATTATGCAACCTCTGCTGCCATCAGTGCGTTAATCCCTTTTGTTGTGGTTGATGTATTACTGTAAATTTTGGTCTTGTCTTCACCATCGTTTCTGTTTTTAATATCAGGAGCACTTATGCGTGCCGTCTAGGATTCCGCCACCAACATGACTGAGATAACAATAACACAGCATCCATGAATATTTCAGTCCCCAAAGGGCGCTATCAGATACAGGGTTAGCTCTCAATCATCCTTCAGCCACACACCTGGGACACTACTTTCCTGTGTTTGTGTGTGTGTGTGTATGTTCAGAGTGGTGTGATGCAATCGTGTGTTTTCCAACCAACCATTGCATTTTTCTCCATTCGCCTGAGTGAAGGTGGAGATTTAGGATTGGTGGATCTTGGTTGTGACCCCAGAGGCTGGAAACAGCCTAACACACAAACACTCACATAATTCCACCTATTCCATCCCTTCACCCCCAGAGACTGAAGCAATAATAAGGCCATACGTCTCTGCGTGGTCCTGTATAGCTACAGGCCACCGTGGGCTGCATGCACGCTGGATTAGCATGCCATCCTGTCAGCACTGATGGACGGAGATGGGAGGCCTCAGTGAGTCACGCTCTCAAATTTGTTTGGGGGCTCCTTGACCTTATAGGGCACATACACACACACACACACAAACAAGTACACATATATGCATGCATACACCACATGCACTCATGCTTCAGCACGAATAAGCAAGCACGCACACACAGAGACACACACTCAAAGAAGCTCTAGAGGCCATCCATTGTTTCCTGCCTTACAGAGCGGACAGGAACGCCGGGATAATGAGAAAATGTTCTCCAAGTGGTTTTGGATGAGGCGCCAAGGGGCTTATTTGTGTGTGGATGTTGCAGGGAAAGGGATGTTTTTTTTATGTCTGACTCCGCGTGCGCCCCTTTCTCAAATTCCTTCTCAAAACCTGGTGCGCACACAGCCACACCGGTAGATAAAACCTAAGAGATTATTAATATTTTGGAGTCTGTTTTCTCTTTAATGGGATCATGCAAGACATTTGTCTCCATGTCTGCGGGCTGAATGCTTGCGCTCCATCCAAGCCTTACAGGACAGCTCAGTAGATGGCCTTTTCTGCAGGCCGTCTGACACTTGAGTGGCCTCTCATGCATGTTACTCTCATTCTATTTCACCTTTAAAGTAGTTTTTCCTGCAGCGGGAGAGTAGTATTATTGCATTTCTTAATGGGCACAATAAAAGTGTCTGTCTAATAAATCCATGCTCTGTTTATTAGAGTGCAAGCACGCCATTTCATTGTGCTTTTTGGGCATCTAGAGCGAAAATGACCATGTCTTGTCATAGATCAGTCCTTGCAATGGAAGTGGGTAAAAGGATCAGTTTACACATCTGTGTCTCCTGGTTCTTTTCTTTTTTTTTTAAGTCTCTTTCTATTCGTTGTGAATGCGTCATCTTTTGTTCTCAAATATCCTCCCCTTTGTTTTTATTTGTTTGTCACCCTCCCACTGTGAAGCTCCCACATCAGTCCGTTCTCACCAAAAAGCTCTCACAATTACATGAGGCTAAATCTGAAAGCAACGATGGCTCTTTTCTACCCCACTCCCCGTACCCTCTCTCTTTCTTCCTCTGTCAAAAACTGTTGATCCTAATTTTCTCTCTACAAATACATTGTAAGGAGGGAGGATTAGTGTGTTTAAGGACAGGATTACTTATATTGAGCATGAATTCAATTTCTCTCATTTAAGTCTGTCAGCTCTGTTCTTTTCCTATTTATGACTAATTCCTTTGAGGAACATTAAAATGCCATAGAAGTAACCAATCAATATTTCACATGGCCTTTTGCTTATTGGAATTAGAAAGATTTTACCATATTGGGTCAGTGACCACTGCTGCACATCTGTCACACTGTGTGTGCTGCTCACTGCATGTTCAGCGCTTTATGTGAGATTATTACATGTTTCACTGTTATTGACCTTTATTTTATCATGATTATTTGTAATTATATAAATTCACTATTGAATAACCTCACACTAATTTCTATGTTAAAGCCTACTCAAGGGAATGAGGGACTTCTAATTAGTTTTAAGCAACAGCAGACAAACTAAATGACCATGGACTTATTCACATGTCGCTCTGCAGTTGGCCTGACTAATATTGGAATTTAGAGGCTGATATCAATATAGTTTAAGAAAGATTATAATATCAGATCACTAAGAACACTAGATTAAGTGATTCTAATTTTATACTTGGGCTGCTACTATTGTGTATTTTTCTTACTCCTGTGAGAAAAATAAAGATAATGCAACATTATTTCAAATTAAATATTTGGTGTCAGTCCCAAATCGAAGAGCAAAGATTTATTTCTGCACTCACAGAAAGCAACAAAGTTTAACATACATAGGCAGATAAATCTGATAGCCTATACCACAATGCAATATAAGCTAATTAATAAAAAAAACAACAATAAATAACATAATAATAACCAAATGAAATGTGTTCAATTACACATCAAATCAGATTATTGTGATTATCTCTAGGAAAAAAAACCCATCAGTATGTAATGTTTGTGGGCTGTACAAAGTCAGCGTCCTTGTCTCTGAAGTGCTTGTTCACATTTTAAATGAGAGTCGTCTCTCTGATTCAGTGCTCCTGACTCCACAGGTAGCTGTCTGATGTCTCCTGCTCAACAGGGGTCCTCATGGGCCCAGATCACATGGAGCCCCTGGACTCACTTATTAAAGACTGTAGCTCACAGAGGCTCTGAACATCTTTCCAGTGTGTAGTCCACACCACCCTGTGTGTGTGTGTGTGTTTATACTGTCAGAGCTGTGCCCCCAGCAATGAATGAATCAATAAATAAGCATTTTTTGAGTGAGTACATTTGTGTGTACATTACTGAATTGAAATTAAGTTTCAGAAAAAATAAGATTTTCAAAGTGACAAGTTTTATATCTGAAATTCGCACAACTGAAAACATTTTGTCATAATAGACAATACATCTGATTCACAAATACCCAAATCACAAATATTTACGTATGAATCTGTGGAAATTCATACTGAAACACATAATTCAACTTTTATTGCATTGCCCTCTCTCTACAAAATATATATTTTAAATTTTAATGTAGATAATACTTGTACAGAAAACAAAATAGTGTAATGAATGTAAAGAAAGTGCAGTGTGTAACTTCCTGTTTGAGTGTTTAACCACTTTACTGAAAGACAAGTACAAACACTGCTATGAACTGAACAAAGTGTGGCCTTCAGTTGTGTTGTAGTCACTCGTCACAGACTCCTCAACAAATGTTTCTCTGGGGTGAATCTTGAGTGGCACAGCTCTGACACCATATGTACACCACACTATTATAATTCACACGATTCTGTAGTTGTATGTTTTGCCTCCTCTTTTGTCTCCTCACAGTCACTGCTCCTATCCTGCAGGACTTGTAATGTCGGGGACACATTTCATCAGTAACTGGTGACTCTTCAGAGGCAGGTCTTCTGCAGTCATCCCAGATTATGAGTCATGCACCCAAACCTGACAGTATGTGTACATGTGTTAGGGTGTGCGTGTGCAGACTTCTTTACAACCACAATTGCACACAGAGCAGATGTATACAGTATACATACATATATAAGAGTATGTATATACTGTATATACACACATATACATGTACAGTACATGCCTGCATTGCAGCGACAAAGACTGCTTCAGTTATAGATAAAAGAAAGTCATATCAAATGTGTCTGAAATACCTTTTAAGAGATTTGAGGAAAAAAGAAAAAAAGCGCTTGAGGGTAGCGAGTGGTGGGTTGTGTCCATGCCATTGATGATTCAGTGTCTCTGTAACTAAAAAATAAATTCCCCTCAGTGAAGTGATTAGTTGGGGAACAGTTGGTGAGCGAGGCGCACACAAGCGCTACATATGGCTGCGATGAAACCGCATGAGGTTGTGTTAGTAGCTCATCCCAGTAGTTTTCATTATTTTATTTTATTTTTTTCCTCTTCCAGCAGAGTCAGAGGGGAATACTGACATGAGAGGGGATCAAACGGCACATAAAAGCTACATCAATAGTACAGGGCTACAAAATGATAAACAGAGGAGGCTTCTCTGCTGTAAATTCACAGCATGCAGCAGCCTTTGTAAAGGTGCAGGTTAATGTACGGACAGAAGAATCCCATTGATGTGAGATTCGACGCGCTACTCAGAGATGAGATGGAGAGATTGATCTGAGAGTGAAAGACAGCATGAGGGGAAGTGGATAAACACTCAGTTTTAGACCAAAAAATACTCCTTTTCTCTCTGTCTCTCTTTCTCCCTTTCAACCAGCCTCTCTTGGGTGAGATTACTGTTCCCATGGCAACGCAGCTGATTGCATGAAAATTGCTGTGGTTGTGGGTGCCATGGAAACACCTTACATTACATTATACTGGTGTTAAGAGCCTCCCTTGCATCCTTGCGTTGCGGTTTTAAATATACTTATACTGTATATGTCACCCCGTCATGATGACACACAACACAAACCCCCTCTGGTCACATGGGTCACCACGGCGTCAGGATGGCAACAAGTTGGACCCTGTGAGTCTCTGCCCGTGCTGCCTTGATCTTTTTGGTTCCCTATTCAAACTGAGATTATGCTTAGGAGGCTAATCCTATGTTACACGCGCATTACAGCACTTTTAGTGTGCTAGCCAGTGTGCAGCAATGGGCATTTCATGGAGGCTTGAGTCATATTATTGACTTACTCCAAGCATGTTGCCTACTGCAGCGTACGTGCGTGCGTGTGTGTGTGCGTGCGTGCGAGCGTGTGAGGTGAGATATAAATACAGTCAAAGACATCACAGATAGAGGCACTCAGTGTTCTAGTAGGAGGTACTTGCAATACAATCTTGGGTTAGATTCAGGCCCATTGCTCATCTGTTGTCTGTTTTTTTTTTATTCACTTGTGAATAGATTTATTGTCTTATTTTCACACCGTTGACTTGGTTGGAGATGATGGCGGGTAAAATGTGCTCGGCACCTCTTTTAAAAAGTCGGCACACAGCACCACACGCACACACGCAGCCCCTCACTCCTTGCATTCAGACAAGATATTTATTTCTCCGGTGAATTGTTTCAGAGGCAGAGCATCTCCATGGTGATGGCAGCCCACAGATCAGGACAAGGAAAAGTGAGGGAAGGAGGCGGCAGATAGAGAGCGAGAGAGCTGATTCCAGCTTATCTGCCACCGCTGTGCACTTGTTGACACACATATAGGATGATATGTATTCACACAGACGATTAATACACTCTTTACTCCCTTTACTCCTGTATTCTTCCACCTTTTGCTGCTGGCTTCCCCATGCTCTCTGCTCTCCTCACCCTCCTGACTCTCACTTATTCTACACAGTGTCCCTCTATTCCTGCTTTATATTTCTGAGTATGTCGGGTGCCATATATTCTACCACGTATCAAACTGAGTCATCATTGCCATATATATATGTATATATGTGTATATGTATTTTTAGTATTAGTACAGTTATATACAGGTGCATGTCAATAATTTAATTGTAATTATTATGGCTTACTGTATTAATAATCATTTTTTTAATTGGTCTGATGAAATATTCTAATTTTTTGAGATACTGAATTTTGGGTTTTCATTAAATGAAAGTCATAATCATTACAATTAAACAAAATAAAGACATGGAATATTCCGGTGTGTGTGTAATGGATCTATATCATGTATTGGTTTCACTCTTTGAATTGAACTATTGAAATAAATGAACTTTTCCATGATATTCTAATTTATTGAGATGCACCTGTATGTATTATGTATATGTGTGTATATATAGTTATATACTAGTATATAGTTATATAACACCACCAGGTATAAATAACAAACCTATAGCCATATAATAGTTACTATTCTACTATGTACTATTTTGCATTCTAAGAGAGTGTTTGAGAATCAACAAGGCAAACGTGTTCAAAAGGGTAATGTAAAACCTGTGGGTGTCACATGAATATACCAACACATTTGAGAAAAGGACATCACTATTACTACACTGCCAAGTGTTTGAACTTAATATTTGACAGCACTGAGTCATTATCAGCACTAGCAGAGAACGATTTGTGATTGAAATGTTTTGGCTTTCAATGTTCCAGACATTTGAGAATATTCAGAAAGGAAAGTCATTTTTTTAATGTATTTCATCCACCACTAGTGTGCGTATGCCACACATCAGCAGCGATAGCAATACTGTATGGGTACACCTGTAACTCTTGTGTTGTAGCCTTAGCAGCTGCATTAATCAATAGCTAAAAAACGGAAGAAAGTGATTATGTGTGATGTTAAAGGTGTTGCCATGATGGACTCGCACAGACAAACATCACAAGACTCTGCAGTTCTTCTCAGCTCCTCAAGGCGTTTTATTACCTTTCAGCTCATTGTTTTGGCTGAAGGCCGCAACTTTATAGTTTTGGCTGCTGCAGATCTGCTCTTTATTATATATGAGACAGACAGCGACTAGCCAGCGAAAGTAGTGAAGCATGTAGCAGTTACAGAGCCAGATATTTCTCTCAGGAGTTGGTAGAGACCAAATCCAGAGCTAAAGGAGAGTGAATCTTGGAATTACAGTCACCAGATCTCTAGTAAGATGACTCTAAATGAGCACTTATTTGACACTCTTATGTCACAGCTTGTTGCACTGCCAAGTGGCCTGAAAATCACCTTAAATATACAATATGTTGAATTCATCATTGTGTAACTTGTTCACTTGAAATATTCAACATTTTCACCACAGTTTAAAATTTCTTGGGAATTGGGGATTTCAATTATTTACATTATTGTACTTCATTCAGCCTGAATCATGTGTAAGAACTAATGTTCAATGTCAAAATGCTGCCCATTTTGTTTTCAGAACAACAGACATGTTGGTATTTGTAACTCAAAAATAATTTCTCATTGTCAGGTACCTCATGAATGTCACATTTGAGGGCCGAAACCTGTCATTCAGTGAAGAGGGTCACCAGATGTTCCCCAAGTTGGTCATCATTCTTCTTGGCACGGACAGACAGTGGGATAGGGTAAATATTTTCTCTTCTACTAGCATCTCCTCAATCTAAACCCTTTACATGGTTTGTATTTTTTGCCCTCTGTGATCCATCTGTCACTTTTTCATTTGGAGTGTCTCCCTGCCACTGGAAGTGCCTGTTACAGTAGTCTGTGTAACTCACGGCCTTCCTCCCACTCACTGGTGCAGGTTGGAAAGTGGGAAAGAGGCTCTTTGACAATGAGGTACCATGTGTGGCCTCGCTTTGAGCTGTACTCTGGAGCAGAGGAGCGGGAGGACCACCTGTCCATCGTGACTCTGGAGGAGGCACCGTTTGTCATCGTAGAGGACGTGGACCCGCTCAGTGGGACCTGCATGAGGAACACTGTGCCGTGTCGCAAACAACTCAAACTCAGGTAAGGATTTAAACTTCTACAAATCAGCTTTTTCAGATTTTCTTTTTTTTTGTATATGTATATATATATATAGCTACAGTATAAAAAAATATACACTTTTTTGGGGGGGGCTTTTGCATGCCTTTGTTAGAGTACAGTTGAGAGTGACAGGAAATGGGGAGGCAGAGAGAGGGGGAATGATACGCAGGAAAGGGCTGCCTGATGCGGAATTCGAACCCGGGGCCGCCTGCAGCGAGGACTGTAGCCTCTACACATGGGGCTCAACCTACTGCGCCACTCGACTCCCCAGCTTTTTTAGATTTTAATATTGTTTCTACTGCTTCAATCCAGGAATGATATTGGTGCGGTAAGGCCTTAAAATAGAACACATTTTCTCAAGTGTGGAACATATTGATTTATACATCGATACTGCAATATGAATTATTTAGAACTTTTCTGGTGCAGCATATAACCTGCTCAGATCTAAAGTCATTTATGACATCTTACTCATAGGTAGAAAAATGCATCGAACACCAACAGCTGCTTTTGTGGTGTAGCAGAATATTATGCAAACGCAGGATGTACACACATGGATCAATTCTATAATAAAAAAAAGGAAAAAGTGTTCGCACAGTGGTAAATGCTCCCCAAAATGTAATGAGAATGGAGCTGTATAGTCAATATTTCGATCTTTACAGATATTCCTCAGGACTGAAGTCCAGTCCTGAAGAAGATCTGTAGCCTACAGTACATGCTTAAATAAAGATAGTTGTAGCATTTTCCTTGCACTGTCCTTTTTTCTTTCTTCTTTGAATGTTTTGTTCGGTGTTTCTTGATCTTCCCATTCCTGTTTTTTTTTTTTCTTCTCTGGAGTTTGAAACAACCTATTTGGTCCTCTCACAATTTGTCAGTGTCCTGTGATTACCTGCTAACTAGATCATTGTCGTGGTTTCTGTCACTGTTTTCATCTTTCCCCTGCCTCTTCACCCTGACCCTCTTGCTACCCACTTCTCCTTGGTGTGTGATAATGAATTTTCTTTATTGGCCTCCTTTTCTATCACTGGCCTACCTGAAATCTCCTGAGGGCGTCCTACATCTTCTGGCTCAGTGGTTTTTTTATTGACTGATCTTTCACCCTGCTCTTACTCCTACTCCCCCCTTTTCCCTCCTTCTGTCCGTCTGTCTTTCTATCTCTTCCTTCACAGACATTCTCACACGCAGTATTTCAGGAAAAGGCAGCAATATGCCACAGAGAATATGCAGAATTTCTCCCTGACCAAATAATACTCCACGAGCCAGACACAGAGAGCTGTGCAGATTTGTCCTTGTATGCACGAAAGCAGAAGTATGTGGACACAGCCTTTGTGCCAGATAGATAAACCGCTGTGTTCACATTATTCCATGTTCTCCAGCATGTTTTATCTCAGTAATCATGAAGGTTGTTCACTTGCAGGAGCTGAATTTATAATCCCACAATTGTCCATAAATGTAGGTTGACACACCCTTGTGTGAATACAAAACACACTAAAACAAACACATTTGTCCTTGGTCTGGCACTGGCAACATACCCTAACTGTGCCAAAACTGCCATTGTGTTGTTACCCACAGCTGTTATGCACCTGTATTTGCTGTGAGCCAAGACAACCCACTGATTGATGACTCAGAGTTTGTTAAAAATGTGTCGCTCATTGTGCATTATTCTTATTCGGAGTCGCCAATTAATGTATAATTGAGATGACAAAATGTAACCCTGTTTACTTGTGCTAGAATAAATTTGTGTCAGTGTTAAGGTCTGCATGGGACTGACAAAAGTCTGGCCTTCTCTTTTCTACACTGCAATATCCCATTTTCACATTAATGCATGTGAGGAAGTGTGACATGGATCATTTTATATTTTAGGTGTTGGATTTTGTGCCAGGGGATGCATGTATTGTACATTGTAATGGCCTGGAACCCAGATGATGTCTTGCTTTGTCTAACCAACTGTCATACATGACAAATAACAAAAGCATACCTGTCCATGTGTTAGGCTACCAATTAATTGTCTATTCGTTGACATTTCCTGCTCATATCTGACTCTCCAGGTGGTTTACCTGACAGCAACACTTCCTGGTGTCTCACGTGTTTTAATAGGTGGTGATCAGCCTGGTGGAGTTTTTGGTTGGAACAAAAACCTGCACTGTCTACAAACTGAGCACATCTTTGTTCTTGTCCTCTCTGCTTTAAGTATATACAGACGGAAGTCAAAAATGATCCTGATTTGCTGAAGCTCATTTTTGCGCCCCTTTGACCCCTTCTCCTCCTCTCACTACCTACCAGCAACCAGACAGGGGATTCAGGGATTTACATCAAGCGCTGCTGTAAGGGTTTCTGTATTGACATCCTGAAGAAGATCGCCAAGGCGGTCAAGTTCACATATGACCTCTACCTGGTCACCAACGGCAAACATGGCAAGAAAGTGAATGGAACGTGGAACGGCATGGTCGGAGAGGTGAGGAACTCTCTTTCACACATTAACTCAATCACTCTACTGCACCTGTTACAGATAAAGCACTGGCCCTGATGGTAACTGTTTCACCGCTTTCTAGCGAGCATGTGTTTTATTGAGATTTGTGTGATGTATTGAAGAGGATGTTGTGTGGATGTTTTTATAAACCGAGCACAGCACCAGTGTGAAGCAGCTTAGCATCAGCTGTAAACGGCTTAAAAATACATAGACAATAACAGTTTGGTTGATTTCATACAAACCTGCAGGCAGATGAGCTGATCACAGATTTCACATCTGACAAGTCACTGGGGACCTCAGCATTCAACTGAACCATTAAAGTGTGTAAGGCAGTACACTGCAAATGAAATATTGATATTCAGAGTGTGTTTCTTGACATGAATCAAGGCCAGTGTGTAGTACACCATTTAGCTCATCATTGTCGGTGGTGTGTCAGTGGCGGTGTACAGTGTCCCTACCACCTCATAGCTATTTTCTTAAGCGCTTAGTGCATTTAGCATGCCTCCTTGAGGATGTGCAGCGCTATTTATAATGACAGCTGAAAAATGGGCAGTAAAGCTGCTTCAGGTGTCAGGATTTAACATCTCTTGAATTGTAGACTGAGAAGAGGTGTCATCTCAGGTTACGTGAGGATTCAATTCCCAAGTTACATTCGTTCATAGTGGCCTGGTGGAAATCATTTGGGAATTTGTTACACTAGGAGAAACTTCAGGGAGGAATTGCACCAATTTGAAAAATCTCTCTGCAGCAGCCTGAAGAAGTTAAGCGAAACCACTCATTTACTGTTGCCCTGTTTCAGGAAATATTGAGCCACAGCAATCAAACCTACAGGAATATTAACCAAAGGATTAAACTGTGGTAATTTAAAACCAAACACAGTGCATCTTTGGTCATAAATCCACCAGATGTCCTGTGAGAACATGGCACATAGATACAAATTTGGAGGCCACTGCAGGATAAAGAGTAAAACAAATATACATTCAATTTTCTTCTTTTTAATCAGTTTTTCTATTTATTCATTCAGCCTACATGTTGTGCCTTTATTTGTTGTTTTTTCATTATATTTTCCTTCACTCATCACTTTTGCTGCTCTTATTTTGAGTTTTACTCTCAAACACTTTGTTAATGGCTTACAATATGTACACAGGATACAGAGGAATTGCATTTCTAGATTACAAAAAAAGTATGAAACAATAATGTAAATACCTTACGCCATCTAATTCAATTGCCACTACAGCTGTGGAAAGTGTTTTGGTGCCCATGGGAATTTATTTTTACGATAGGGCTAATTGTATTGTCTGAATGTCTCTTTCTTTCTGTTAGTTTCTCTGTCACGCCATCGAGCTCTTGTTCCCCACAACCTGGCCTGAGGGGGAGCTGTGATCAGCTCCGTAAAACCTCGGGAGGAGGATGATGAGGCTCCTAATCAGAGCTGGAGAAAGAAAAAGACATTGAGAGAAAGAGAGAGCAAATGGGAGAGAGAATGAGAGAGAGAGAGGGAGGGAGGGAGGGAGAGCGAGAAAGCAGCCTGAGGGAAAGACCCACTTCTCTCCTGCACACATTACACATTAGACATCCAGTAAGAGGCAGCCTTTACAAATCAATGTGATGTCCAAGTTAATTGATTACGACATCGAACGAGCGACTATATTATTACCTTAAGAACACAGATGAGAGACGATGTGCAGGGTCATGTAACATTTACAGTAAATTTACAGTATCTTATGTTCATCTATTGCAGATTGTGTTTAAAAAAAAAGACGTACATCATTATATAGACAAGACTATGCAAATGTGCAGTGCATGCATGCGTGGATGCATTAATCCACATCCTTAAGTGCTTAAGCAAGTAGCTAATGGTTAATTTGAATGGGGGAACAAAAGAAAGAGAGAAAGAGAGAGAGAGAGGCCTCCATAAAGAAGGGCGATAAATGAAGAGAAAGAACAGTGTGTAGGTTTTCTGTTCACTGTAGCTTACACATCCCTCATTAACATGGTCGTTTGTGCTCCATTTTTATTCATGACCCGAGGCTCCAGAAACTTAGGGCTAAATATACCTGAACACGCTCCCTATATGGGAGACCAGAGTGATAGGGAGTCAAACACTGACCCAGTCGTAGTAATGATCCAGATCTCATCCTCGTTTTATTCTACCAACATAGCCTGTTCAACATGTGTCAGAGATAGCGGCTTGATAAAGACCTGCAGCATAGCACAGAATTACTTTCATCATCACGTCACCTTCACTAATCTGTTTTTCACCACAGTCCTAGGATTATGCAGTGCTGCATATTGCCCACTGACCCACTGTTTCCCTCATGTCTGTCTCTGTCTACCCGTGGCTGACCCACAGGTGGTGTTGAAGAATGCCCACATGGCAGTGGGTTCGCTCACCATCAACGAGGAAAGGTCGGAGGTTATCGACTTCTCTGTGCCGTTCATTGAAACAGGGATCAGTGTCATGGTCTCCCGTAGCAACGGCACCGTCTCCCCCTCTGCCTTTCTTGGTGAGGAGATACGCACCTGGTGCTTCTGGCAGATGCACAGCACACAATCGAGACCACTCACATGCACAAAAGCATGCTCGCATCGTGGTGGAATAGCAGAATATCAAAAGAGGTTCAAATTGGTTTTGCACTCAACAACTCAAAACATAAAGTTTAGTTCCACAGATTAAGTTTCATCAGGTAACTGACAGAGAAGTCATAAGTGACATTTCTGATCAAATATTTTTTTAAAGCAAAAACAAACTGTAGTCACAGATTCTCTCATGATGGATATTTACACACTTTTTTGACTTTTCTAGAACAAACTGTTAAAGCAGAAGTAAGCGATCCGGTCGTTTTGGCTAATGCTGCGTTCCAGGCAGGCTTTTGAAACCGTAAATTACAGCTTCAAGTCACGACTTACGACTTTGTAGCGTTCCAGGCAACCCACTCGTGTTTTTCCGACCTGTTTTACCTGTGAAAGTCACTATAACGGCCACTCGTAACTTCCGACCCGTGAACTCGTACCAGATCGAACTGGTACGCCTTCACAGGTCGGAAATACACGAGTTACGAGTTGCCTTGAACGCACCATAACGTCTTGTCAGCCGATGGAGTTGGCAGTCCTCGTCCCTACGTCACCACATTCACGCGCATCCCTTGGCTGCACACACAGCCCTTCATGCCGTTCTCTCTCCTCATTGGATAAAACTTGTAGGATACGAGAAATGTTTTCTCCTCGGCTCAGAGCAGAGCAGAGGGACTGACAGACCCGTGTTTCAGACCAAACACTCTATGTAAGTGATTGCTGTTGGAAGATATAACTATTTAAGACTTATATTAACACAAAAATATCGTTTACTTCTGCTTTAATCGAGGAAATTATCTTTTCATTATTAGTTATGAGTAATTGTTCACAAAACAGAGAGGTCTGTTTTGTAGCAACTCTGGAGCTTTCAATCACATCTCTCTCTCTGACACACACACACACACACACACACATACACACACAAATTGTTGTGGAATAAAATGTCCTGGAGTTATTGATTAACGCAGTTTCTCATCGGGCTCTGGTTTTGATGATAGTCACTTGAAAAGAGCTGCAGAGATTGTTGTGATTATAACACGACCTTTTGGCAGTCCTTCGTGGAGCCATCTGTGATATAAAATCTAAATCTCAATGCTGGACGTTGGGCATGGCAGAAACAATAAAAGCAGTACGGCAAAAAGAATAAAAACAGTATGGTCATACTGCTTTTTGTCACTGCAACTGCACTGTGTGAAAATTGCCAAGCAGGATGCCGAGCAAGCTGAGGAAAAAGTGTCCATTTCGGTGAGTACATATGTCCATTCACACCTTCCTACCTTCCTCACGCGGCCTCTCCTGACAAGTGCTTGTTAACGTTCACACAAGCTCAGATGAAATCCTGCAATTTGTAACAAGAGCACACGGTCCATGATGTCTGAGTACAAATAATCATGTTGATACCGGGGGGTGAATTGGAAAAATTTTGTTTAATTTGGTTTAATGAACTTCCTCTCTCTGTATCCCCACAACCATCCCTCCTTTTTTCCGCTTCCTCTGCTCCCCACTGCACCCTCTTTTCCTACTCCCCCCACCCCCCATCTCTCTGTGTTTCAGAGCCCTTCAGTGCTGATGTCTGGGTGATGATGTTTGTGATGTTGCTGATGGTGTCAGCCGTGGCCGTGTTTGTGTTTGAGTACTTCAGCCCGGTGGGTTACAACCGCTGTCTGGCAGACGGACGAGGTGAGAGGACACACACATCTACAAACGCACGCGCACACACACACACACACACACACACACACACACACACTCACTCACACACACACAAGCCCATGTTCCAGTGAATCAATTGCTGCAAAACGATGACTATGAGGTTTATTTGCAGGTAATCTTGTGTGCTAAAAATGAATGCCTAGTTGGCATGTTTTGTTACCTTGAATGCACCATCCAGAGAGCGCCCTCCATGTGCTAAATAACATTGACAATCCCTTCTGAATGAGTGCAACTGGGGCTCTAGGACTGCTCGATGTCTTGGAGTACTTATCTACATCTATCGTCACTTAAGCTCTTTTACTAATGAAAAGGATAATTGACAAGGAGCAGATACGTGATCTTAAGTCTTTGTAGCATCAAGGATCAAGGTGTGAACAAAGACTTATATATTCTTCCCTCACAGTATCCTTTTTTAATTTTTTTTATTTTGACATCCTCCAATATTACACAAGCTTGTAAAACTGATGAGTCAACTTTAGTAGATCTATTACCATACATTGAAAATATGTGTGAGATTTAACAATCTCTGACAGTATGGAGCGAGACTACCCTCTTGAATCAAATATACGGTTCCAGCCGGCTGTTGAAATCAATTTGCCCATCAAAAGCAATGGTTCAGATTCAATCTCTTTTTTTTTTTCTTTCTATGTTTTATACACCGAGCTCTGTTGGACTCTCAGGATTGCATTAGCCTGATACAACGGCAGCCACTCAAGATAAAATCAGAAAGTGTTACATTGCTGCTTGCAGCCTTTTCATCAAGGGCCAGAGGGGGGAGGGAGTAATAGTGTTTGGTTTGGAGTTATTTTTCACACAGCACTGTTTTCTGAATGTCTTCTGTCACCGCAACAGCGTGTGTGGTTTAATCGCTATGTTATGTAAGGTTGTTGTCCTATACCGCTGCTCCAGCTGTAGCATAATTGTAGCCTGCTGTGTGCCCATCTACCACCACCACCCCACCTCTCTTTCTCCCCATCTCTGATGCCACACAGCTACAGTAGGTAGCTTGTCATACTGCCATAGAAGTAGGTGGAACAGAGTTGGTCTGTAACAGTGGGTTGTCACGGCGGCGGCTCGAAGAGTGGATGTGGACCGTACAGCTCACCCTGCGATCACTGACAAACTAAAGGATGGGAATAAATCTAGTCTTTGTCGCTGCCATCCATCAACTCCCTCCCACAACAGCAGTGATGAGTAAATGCATATAGAGTGAAGTAGTTTGATGTGTGAAACTGATTTTTTTTTTTTTTTTGCATCTTCTTTCTTCTTTCATCTTTCTCTCCAACCCTCCTTTCACTCTCTTCTTCCTTCTCTGTCACTCTGTCTCCCAGAGCCTGGAGGTCCCTCCTTCACTATCGGTAAGGCCGTCTGGCTGCTCTGGGGTCTGGTTTTCAACAACTCTGTCCCCGTGCAGAATCCCAAAGGTACCACCAGTAAGATCATGGTGTCGGTGTGGGCCTTCTTCGCTGTCATCTTCCTGGCCTCCTACACTGCCAACCTGGCTGCCTTCATGATCCAGGAGGAGTATGTCGACCAGGTGTCGGGCCTGTCAGACAAAAAGGTGTGAATTCAATGCAATGTGGGGTGAAGGTGCAGGTGTCTGAAAGTGCACGGCGTCAGTTTATAAAGGAGTTCATGGGGTTCATGATTTAGGGCTGCAACTAATGATCATTTCCATGTCTGATTGCTTCATTTTATGTAACCTTTATTTACACAGGATAGATGTTATTTTACAGCCACAGTCCGCAAACTATGTAACAAGACCAAATTGAGTTATTAAAACAGAAAAGCTACTTCTCTTTTGATTAGTCCATTGATTGTTTAGTTTAGTGGGTCCCAAACCTTTTACCTGACATCCCTGTGATTAATTACACAAACATAGTTAAATACAGAGACATTTCCACAGCTCTGAGAAAATAAGGAAAATCCATACCAAAACCTTGAGTATGATTACTTTCTTTTTTTTTACTCTGTAAACCTTCCTCTGAATGCTGACCTTTTTTGTTTTATTGTGTCTGTAGCATCAGAAACTTTTCCTCCATCACTACGGTTCGGTTTGTCCATATGTACATTATAAATGTATCTGGAGGCTCAACACCAGTACCAGGTAACTTTTTATCTGTGAGCACTGAGCAACACATCACAACATGCTGAAGCTTCATCCTCACGTATTTCATCTAGGAAGCTTCAGGATGTTGTACAGTGTTAAAACGTGAGCATGGGAAAACCATCCAAGAAATGGTGTAGCTAATTGTCCCGTGCTTCATTGTGCCTTTGGGTTTGTTTACACTGTACATATGGACAGCAGAAACACCCTCTGCAGCTTACTGATTGATGTATAATGCATTGTCTGATACCAGCGCACAGCAAGAGAGAGGCCAAAGACAGTACGTAGATTTAAATCTTGCATATACTATATAACACAGAAGAGTAATGCTGTGGGGCTTAACCAGCAGCCTGTGAACTTGTTTGGCAAAAGTTAGAAAGAACCAGACATTCAAGTCCTGCAGTCCAGCTTTAACAATCCACATTTTTTATTTTCAGGAAGAAAACAAACACATTTATCATTACAAGTGGCATAATCATAAATATTTATTCTCAATAAGTAATAAACTACCAGCCATAGCAGAGCCAATGCACAGGAAACCTTTCTCACCACATTTGAGAAGGTGGAACTAGACGTTTTTGCTAAATTATTCCCTTAAATTACCAAATAATTGTCAGTATTGTAGTGGGTTGACTATGATCTTTAAATAGCTTTATACCCACACTAATCAGCTTAATTAATTGCCTAATTTAGTTTTGAGATAATTTGTTAATCAAAAAGGTGAACAGCAGAGAATGAGTCAGCTGATATTTTGATAACTGATTAATAGATTGAAATTACTTTTTCAAGCACAAAGGCCAAAATGCTAAATGTTACCCAGTTCCAGGCTCTTCTCGTTTATCTGTGTAATCTGAAAGTCTTCGGTCTTGTGTTGTTACGTAGAGCAGAGGTGTTTGGACATAATGATGAACATTTATCATTTTTGTGGTTTCACTCTTTTCACTCTATCCGTCTGTCTGTCCTATTCTTATTAATACAACATCTCAGGAACACCAATAAGGGATTGTTTAAAATGTTTTGATAACTCCAAAATACAAAAGTCAGTAATGCCAAAACTTAAAACAAATAGGATACAGTGATGAACCGTTTACATTTTAGAGCCCAAAGCCGACACCAAAGGTCACATTCACTGTGGCATCACAATGTTCTGCAAAATTTATTTTGTGGCCATTGATCAATACTGTAAGTGAGGAACAGAAGCTGAGGGAGGGGAGATTGTGACCATATTTCACAATTGGTTGGGTTCTGAATTGGTGATACTAATAGTAAAGGTTTTCTGTGCTGGGGGCTGAAAAGTCTTCTCAGCATACTGTATATCACAGATGTAAGTCTGGACGGACATGAAAGCAGCAACTTGACTTGTTGGAGGTATACAGCTCGGCGGTAATTCTAGTTCTGAAACAGAAATAACAAATCAGTCAATTGAGAAATTAAATTGATTAATCAGTAATGAAAATGATGATTGATTGCAGCCGCAGACTAGTTGTTTCAGCATTTTACACATCTGATCTGCATGGTGGATCCTAATTTTGAACTTGATCTGGTGTACAGTGCAAGTTTGTCTAAATGTGTGTTCGACATTCACTTGTCTGTCCATTGAGCTCCTGCTCAGCGGTGCATTGCAGGCTATTTGATGTGGCTCAGTGCCTTTTCCATGCTAATGAGCACTCCTCTGTCATTTTCTCTGTGTGGTTTCTTTTCCGGAAAACCCACTACAGTTCCAGAAGCCGAACGAATTCTCACCGCCATTCCGGTTCGGCACGGTGCCCAATGGGAGTACAGAGCGCAACATCCGCAACAACTACCGGGACATGCATGCCTACATGACCAGTTTCCACCAGAAGAATGTAGATGAAGCGCTGTACAGTCTGAAGAGCGGGTGAGGAAGAGAAATAGAGGGGAGGGTGGAGAGACAGATGGGGCTGTAAGGAAGGAGGGAGTTGAAAGGATCTCAGTGGAGAGAAATGAGACAGTGTTATGGAGCTGTGAGGTCCTGTACTGATGCAATACAGAGGAAAGATGATGAAGGATTAAGGAGAGGGAGACAGAGGAAGAGGGAGCATTCTGGGCATTGTGGGTGGGCAGCCGGTGGAGCTGTGTATCTGCCTGCCTCTGGTGCTCAGAATAGCAGCGGAGCCTGTGGATGATGTGAAAGCTAGCTAATATTCAGTCTCTCTGGCCGAGGAGCCTATCTAATATCTTCCCTACCTCTTTACGCTCTCTCTCTCCTGTCTCCCACTGTTTCCTTCAACCTCTGCTGCAGACTTAAGACTACCTCTGGTGTTTGGTGAGAGTTTGAGCTAAATGACCACAGAGGCCTGGGGAGCCCTGAGGCACCATTTGATGGCGGTTTGTCAACAAGCTAGAGACTGTCATGTTAATTTATCTGTGCACTCACTCAGGACATATAGTATAGGATACAAGGGTGTCCTCAAAAAAGCTCAGTTAGAGCTCAGCTGGTGAACCACCCAGGACCTGACACAAACAAAATTCAACGCAAAGTCCAACTTGCTCATTGTTTCTGAAGCTTTTGACCAGATTTGCAGCCTTACTCGGTTGTCATGGTAGTGATTTAGGTTTTACCTCATGGATGAAATTTAAACAGCTAAACCATTTCCATGATAACTGAGCAGTTCCATCTGCTTGGGAAGGCCAAGTGATGTAGTTGAAAGAGTAGGAAACAACATTTTTTTGTTTTCATAGAGTTCTGTTTGTGGATCAATGTTATTAAAAGTATGGCATTAACTGTGTGTGAAATAGTGCTGCTGCTCTTTTCTCTTAAAGATTAATGTTTAATTTCACAGAACATAATTATTTATTCATGATGTCAACAGAGGTTGTCTTTGTTTCGGGCAAGGCGCCCCATCTTAACTACACTATGCCACGGAAAACCCAGGAATAAAGTTTATTGCTTTGTGACATTTTATCTGGATGTCTGAATTCTAAGTGGATGCACAATAACCTTTCTTAAAAGATCCCACGTTGCACTTTATTGTCTATGGTAGTAAAGCTTTATTTTTGGTGGTCCATACATTTCTAACAATTTCCTTGTAAGTTTCCTTAAAAGAGAAATGCAGTTTAATTTGTCATAAATTACAGCTAAAATAGAAAAGGCATTCAATTGGTAAACTTCCAATTAATTAATTCCAATTAACTGCTAAGCTAGCGTATCCTTGAGTGTTAGTCAATGCGCAGCAGGTCCACTGAATGTGCAGAAATGTGCACAGGCAAGCACATAATTCCTTGTGACTCCAGAATACAGTTTCCAATAGTAAATGCATGATGAATGAGTATTTAGTTTGGTTTAAATGGAGCGGTACTTACAACTCAATACAACCACCTACACCAACTAATATAACTGTCTCGGAAACGCTTTCTGTAAAAATTGAATGATCATTACCTAGAGATTAGTAATAAATCACATTGTTCCTCTCAGGCAACTTTCCAAGAAAGACGTGAACACTACACTTAAGCAACACAAATTATGGTGATTCATACGTATGTAGTATATAAATAAATGGGTATAGTGAATATCGGAATGAGGGGGTGGTTTTGAGCACATTCATTCACAGTCACTGTGATTGGTGATGGGTGGTAACCACAGGCTCCATCGCACTCTGTGAAACATTTTCCTTGCAATTTTGCCCCACAGCAAACTGGATGCCTTCATCTACGACGCTGCAGTGCTGAACTACATGGCGGGCAGAGACGAGGGCTGTAAGCTGGTCACAATTGGGAGCGGGAAGGTGTTCGCCTCCACTGGCTACGGCATCGCCATTCAGAAGGACTCAGGCTGGAAAAGAGCTGTGGATCTCGCCATCCTCATGCTGTTTGGAGATGGTAAATCAAATTACATTAATTGTTGTCCATATTTAATACTCATGCAGTGAACATCCCACAGATAGAGCCTGAACAACACACAGAGGAGGTATAATGTAACAACCATGTTAATGGACAACCAAGTATATAAATAGGGATTGCTCTCGTCGTTGTAATTTCACACGGTTTAAAGAAAACATGACTTAAGTCCCTTTAGATTTGAATCACTCATCAGTGTAATGGTTGCAGTTGTTGAAGTGGCTTTGAAGGAGCTTGCTGCTTGTTATGGTGATAACTCACCAACCTACTGGTGGATCCAGGCAAGGTACTGTACCAGCAGCTGGAAAGAGGCAGCTGCTGTTCTTGTTGAAGTAAAAGCCAGAGTGTGGAAGGAGTTGGTTAAGTTGGTAACTCAGGAACTTCTGGCAGCACAACGTAAAGGCTGTTTGGGCGGAGACAGCGAAAACATTGACCTTAGCTGAAGAGGGGGAGGATGAGCTCTGTGGACGAGATGAGCGCTGAAATGTTGAAGTCTCTGCATATTGTTGGACTGGTGTGATTGACATATTTCACATGTCACATGGATTTCAGGAGCAGGACCCATGGATTGACAGACTCAGGTAGTGGACTAATAAATCTGCCTGGGAAACCTGGAGTATGTTTTGATTTGTTCTTACTTGGTCGATACTGTGGCATCTCGTCAAAAGAAGTCTTTCAAACTTTACAGTGACTTTGCAGAGGATTTGAGGGTGTTAGTGAAGTGTTTCCTATGAAACACTTTTGCATTTTTACAGTCTGGGTCAATTTGTTTTGACTTTTGGTCCCAAATTTCTTTGACATATTAAAAGTAAAATCCCCTCCAGGTTGAGATTAGTGCACAGTTGTAGGTTGTTCTTTCTGACAGCCAGTAAGCCATGCACACATAAAAGAGATGCACACATAAAAGTTGCAAGGCTCAGTCTACGATTTAGAAAAGCACATAAATATTTTAACCCTTTTACCACCTACACTGGCTGATAAGTGATGTGCAAGCAGTGCATGAGTGGTCACGACCAGTACATTTGTCTTGGTAAAAATGATTACTTTAGCACTGTGACACCAACTCGTCAATTCAACAATATGGTGTCAGAGTCTCTCTGACTACACCAGCTCTATTTGATATAAGCATTTATATAAGAGAGAGATTGGTCTCTGGGTCTGTGTCCCACCATTGTGCAGCAAGTAGAAAGCAACACTGATGACACTGGCTGTAACAAGGGATGTTGTGTGTGCCACAGAGCACCTCCCTCAATCTGTAGGTCGGGTTTTGTTTCAAACCCCAGCCGTTGGTGTGTGCTTTGGTGGTGACCAGAAGAAGCAAGCAGGGAGTCTGACATCACTCTGAGAGATTGATGAGTAGTGCTGCATGAGGGCTTGTGTATCAGAGAGGACCAGGCCAAGTTGAGTTGGTTTAGGCACATGGTCATTTTCAGACTTTGCACCTTTTTTCTTTTGATCAAGGCCTGGCTACAAACTACTGCCTGTAGTCGTTTATGTTTGGCAGCGCACCATCATATTCCCGCTACCTGTCAGAGAGTCAAGGACAGCGAGTCACTTGCAGAGTCAAAGCTTACTCAGAACATTTTTAAAGTTGGTACGAACAAAACAGGCCTGTAATGTGTACGTGTTTTCCTGGAGGTAAATGGCACTACAGGAGCCTGTACAAGTATCTATTCTATATGCTTTAAAAACAAACTGTCTGTCACATTTTGTTGCCATGACTGTATCACAACCACTTTCACCACACAGCCATTACTGTCAATGAACATTTCCACCACTGACTGACAGATGTGTACACTGGACTACTCTCGCTATAAGATCTAGTCAGACTGTGTTGACTCACCACCACAATGGAATATTAATATTATCATTATCATCATAATTATTATTACTATTATTATCACAAGGGATCATAAAGAAAACTGAGTTGGTGACACATGATTGGCCCGTTTTTTTGTCATGAAAATCAGCTTCAATGCTTTATGATGTGTCAGTTTCCATACACTTAGATACAACAGCTCAGGTTGGTGATGAAATGTTTTATCTTTTGACCTAAACTGCATCTACTAACACTGGAACGATATTCCACAGATGTGCTGTAGCACTGCATTCCTGTTAGATAAAGTCATTTTTATCCCAAGCATTTTTCTTCCTTGTCAAAATATGGCACCTACATTACCCACAATGCAACTCCACTGCTGACAGTTGGAAGTCAGGTGGAAATTTGGGGCGTGTTATGCTAGCTAGCTGCCGCCAGCCTCAGGCAGAGATGAGGAGCGGGCGACAGAGGTCTGGTAAGCTCACTTCTTTCTAACTTCACACCTCCAGATTTTTTCTTCATTTTTCAAACTTGTCGTCTTCAGAGTCGACCTGGTGCTGCAGCAAGTGGCATCATATGACGCAGTTTATCAGACTTCATGCAGCTCCTTCTAGAGCCACAAAAGGTTTTATTCTACTTCTTTATTCTTGATTCCTCAACGTCTTGTAAATCAACTTCGATGTGTAGCACAGGCGGAGTTCCCCTTTAACTAAAAGAGCCAAACTTTCCCTTGGTCACATCACATGTTAGAGCAACCAGTGAAAACGCTGCCAGCTGATGACTTCTGTATGAAAGCCATGATTGCTACAGTTATTTAAGGTTTGTTGAGTAAGATTCACCTTTTAGGTCATTTTATTAGAAAGATTTAGGGCAGCTTAAACATCCCTGCAAAACGTTTCACAAGGATATACTATACAGATAAGATCCCTTTATTGTCACTGCAATAAAAATACAATTGCAAAAATACTGCATGTTGTTAGCTGACTAGTAATGAGTGTGATAATATCTATTTTTGCCATCAGAAAATTCAGGTTTGTATAAATACAATTGACTTGAGCAACAGTTATACCAACTACATAATTAACAATATATCTTATAGTATTTTGTGTACAACAGGGGATGTCACTGATGTATGTGAGACATGGAAATGAAATAAAATATGTTAAAATGTTACCAGCCATGGTTTTAGCAGCACAGCATTTTGTGTCTAATGAAAAGTTACATGAAAAATGGAATGATGATCCATTGGCAGTATCTGCTCCTCATCACTCACCTCATGTCATTTCATGTCATAAATTGTGAAGCACATTGACACACAGTGGCCTTTGATAGAGAGGGTTGGTTATGAATGGAGGAAGTAATGGAAAGCAGAGATTAGTTATAATAATATTGATTTCAATTCCACTATAGATTTTCTGTATTGATCTCATTCTTAATCAACCCCTTAAACTTTGATTGACTTCACTGGGTCAAAAGAAAGCACATGCACATTTAACAGTGATGCAGATAGTGTGCATTCAGGAGAGCATATACATCTTTGCCTTATGTTGCTGTCATTTAAATCTCCAGACTGAGGAGAGAATCGATACTGTCAGAAGAGTCGGGAACTGGGCATGGAACCAGTTTTAAATGAGAATCAATCTGCTGGTCCCATCCTTGGCTTTGAAGATGTGAGATTCTCAGGCTCCCTGGAGCTGATCTTTGATCTGATCTTTTTTTTGTTGTTTTTAAACAGCAGATGCTTTGACTTGTCATAGAATTCAAAGCCTTGTCATAGTACTCAAAAGCACAGGTGTTGCTAATTACATGAACAATGACTCCATGAGACAGGCACTTTTCCTTCCATCCTTTGAAATGCAGCTATCATTAAAACTTGACATTTTCTTTTGAAAGGAATGGTTCAGCAATTTTGGAAAATTCTGTCGTTCTGTCATTACATTGAGACGGGACCTGGTGACTGCAAGTGTTTAGCTCAGACTGCAAACATGGATCCATAGTGTAAAAGACACAAGTTATGGTTTTACATCCTCTAACTACTTCTTTGTAAAAAAAAAAGTGGCATGCTGAACTCAAATTGTCACTGTGATTTTGGCCAGTGTGGCCCCACTGAACCAATCGAAAGACCTTTCCATTTCCTTGGCCTTTGCTCAGTGAAAACCACTGTGACCACCAAAGACACTGCATAGAAGGACTGAGCTTAAGAAGTGTTTGTCAAGAAATAGTCTAACTCGTGTTGGTTATGCTTTTCTATTTTGGTATGATTTAAATGAAGGAGTAATTTATTTTTTAACGTTGGAGAGATCCAGACTTATTGTTGCCATCTTACAGTCTTTATACTAAACTAAAATAATCATCAACTAATTTTGAGACTCTGAGACGTGAGTGATATCGGTCTTCTCTTTTAAAGAAAGTCCAAGACTGTATTTCACAAAATGTTTAACTATTTCTTTGCTAAACCAAATGCATGGAAGACACCTCAGTCTTGATTCCAGAATATATGTTTTTGTGCCTTAAGTGCTTCCTGTTTGGTGCCCATCAGTACGATAACAGCTGTCAAACGCTCATCATGCTGTGAGACTGTCTTTTCTTTCATTCATGTTTGTTTGTATAGGTAAGAAAGTCCAAGTGAAAACTCGTTAATAGCTGTTGGAATAAAACAGAAACCATTGTCTGCTCAAACATCCATACAGAAGTGTTATGCAAGCATTAGGAAAATGTATACCCCCTTGATCTCACATAGATGCACACACAAAAAAGGACCATTGGGACATATCAAACAAATCTCTCTGGACGTGTCCTCCCCCCTAAGCAACGCCTCGCAGGGAGGGGGACACATGTTAGAGCGGAAACACTCGTCACATGATCATGTGCACTTCCTCCCTGAGGAATGTCAAGTCCCAGCAGGCAGTTGTTTTATTTCCCACAACAAAAAAAAAGGTTTATCCTTGCATAAGCAATCCTTAATGAGGATCATCCTTGGGGGAGAATCAAGTCAAAATAATTCAGCATGACATTTGTTACACGTACAATAGACCTGAGCTGTTTTTGGCATCAACTCCCCATCCCAAAAATGTGTCCTCTCTTTTTGTACTCACACTTACATGGTCAGACACCTACGGGCAAACCCATCCAAGTGTGCAGGACACAAACAGCAGCATCAACAAACACATCGATACAGTAACCTGGGTCCATGTGTGTCTCCTTCCTCCAGGTGACATGGAGGAGTTCGAGGCCCTGTGGCTGACAGGCATCTGCCACAATGAGAAAAACGAGGTGATGAGCAGCCAGCTGGACGTGGACAACATGGCGGGGGTCTTCTACATGCTTGGGGCTGCCATGATTCTGTCATTAATCACCTTCATCTGTGAACATTGGTTCTACTGGCAACTGCGCTTCTGCTTCATGGGCATGTGCTCCGGAAAGCCTGGGGCCACCTTCTCCATTAGCAGAGTGAGTGTGTTTGTGTTTGTGTTTTATTTTAGGTCTGACCTTTGTCCTCCTGACAGAAAGATCACAAGAGCGGTTGTTTTAAAACCACTGGCTGTGGTTGAGTTGTACCAAGTAAGTCAGGGGCATACGATGACTCACCTGACTTACCTGTGGCTTTTTGAGCCCAGGCAGTTGTTAAACAAAGGAAACTCAAGTCACGGGCCTCCTGTGTCATACAAAAGATCCTCAATGTCAATTGTATATCAATTTTACATTTCCAATTTCATAATAGTCATAAAAGTAATAATTTAGTATAAGCTCCTTTTCAAGATTTCAAAGTCTTAAAAACTTTAGACTTATTATACACAGTAAAATGAATTTAATGCCATCAGTCTAAAAGTATAACAACTAAAAACTATTTGTTTGCCTTTTGTAGTTGCTTATTTGTTTCAAATAACCAGGAATACTTCAAAATGAGGAAATGTTAATAATTTTATTCTAGATTCATTATAGATTATATATTATATATAGATTTCACTGAGCTCAGTGAAATCTGTGTGACTGACTGCAGCTGCCTGCACAAGTCTCAAAATTAATCTATAATATCAGCAAAAACAAATGAAATGTTATGTTAAGGTGGCAGCACCCTTAAAACTAACTAGTTTTCACTCGTCTGGAGGCAGATGCTGCGTTCAAAACAACTTACAGGTCGTAATTCCCAACTCGGAAATTTCCGACTTCCGACATCATTGCGTTCACGCTGCAGGAACTCGGAAGAAAAAAAACATGGATACCTGAAGGAAGTTCGGCATATTGTGGCTCATAGCTGAATACGAAAAATAAATGCAGCAGTAAATTATGTTTATTTTGGAGGAGAGGAGATGCCGCGGATGAGTGCACATATAATGTTATAGCCTTGATAACGTTATTTCCGTCACATATGAGGACCACAATTTCACACCATACAACAATCACAGCTAAATATAAACGTATTTTATATAGACTACTGCAATAATACACAAAAATATGCATTCAAACCTCAACAAAGAACTTAAAATTCCTAAATTCTAACCGTTAAAGACGAGGGCTGCCATGTTTTGATGTTGTCGTGACGTCAAGTCGGAAAGTCGGAGTTCTGATATGATACCCGAGTTTCCGACCTGTAATTTCCGAGTTCGACGCCATTCAATTCATTTTTTACAACTCGGAGCTCTTTTTTTTCGACTTCCGAGTTGTCTTGAACGCAGCAAGAGTTCTTCATTGTTTTGCACATCTTTTTACACAGAGACAGTGACAGAAGCCTCACCTCAGCCTTTTTCATCTCTGCACACCTTTCCAATCACCACCTGATGTAAATGGGATTTTTCAGTGCCATTTTGGAAAGTCGCAGCAAATAATAGGCAAAGCAGTAGGGAAACAGGGTTTCAGACACACTGTGATCACACACATTGATAGAAGCATCCTGATGCCTTAACTTCTATTAAGCTGTTATTTAGTCAAACTGTGTCAAGAGTTGCACAATAAATTGCACAGGTAACTATTTTGTGAACTCTTTACAGCCTCTGAGAAAATCCACTGTTCATCAACTCAGTCCTTCTGAAATAAAAGCCACTTACTATGCTGCACATTCTCAGCTGCTGACCTGAAGGCGTGTTGGTGGATGTCGATGAGCTCATCTCAGAGTAGTTACGACTCTGCTCAGATGGGTCACTTAACAAGGTGTCTCCGTGTTATTGATGCAGGCTGTTTGGGTCCTGATAAATAATTGCTTGAGGTGCAATTCATTTACATAATGCTACCTTTTAAGAAGGGAAAGGAAGGTGTAGTTGCATACAAATTGTCTCAGTTATTATTTGCTTGAGAAAAGGACACAAGTGTTTATGTGTTTGGTGCTGAGACTGAAGGTGTTTCTAATTGTAGTGACATTTGGTTTACACCTGCTCAGACTAACCTGACACAACTTGAAAGGCAGATCCGACCTTGAGCACTTCAAAAACAGACAGGGTTTTTATCTCTGTTGAATTGGCAGCAGTCTTTGTAGCTTCAGAGGCTGTAATACTTTTTCCATGAAACATAAGCACAGTCTTTTTTTTGCAGGATAGGTTCTACTGTAGATTCACTCTAAGCTCTAATGTGTTTGATCTAACGTCTTGAATTGCAACATCCATTTGAAGTGAAGACACAATCTGTCACGGTGGTTCTATAACTATAGCCACTTCTATAGAAAATGGTCCTACAGCCAGATATCCTTTATACACTCATGCCTTGTTAAACACCGATGTTGTATTTTGAGAAAGGAATAATAGGAAAGATTATGAACCACTCAAGAAAATTGTAGATCATAAAGGAAGTGAAAGGATGGGCAAACCATGAGACCACAAAGGGCTAATAAGATACAGAGGCAGAAAAGGACACAGGTTAGTAAGAGTAATGATAAAGAATAAAACCGGTCACAGGACAAAGGCGGAGTAGAAAAGAATAGACAGTGATGTGCCAGTACCCTCTGTTACATTACCTTTCACAGCAGCCATAGTAGCTTTAGATGTAGAGAGATAAAGATGATCCCATTGGAGCTGCTGCTGCTCACCTGAGCACCCAGAAACAGAGATAAAACAGACACAAAGAGAGAATGGAGGCATAAAAGAAAGGAGGGTTGACAATTCAGATTCATGAATGTAGCTCTGTGACAGGGAAAGTGACTAAGAGAGACAGAAACTGTTTCTGACAAGTTGACGCCTTTGAGGAACGCTGGCCCGCGCGCTGCCTGGTGGGTAGTGTATCCTCGACCTTTCGGATTTGGCTGTCGCCTCGGCCACAGATTCCCTCAGCCCTCATTTGAACATGCTTGTTTGACTTCACTGGCAATGGCTCCCCCCTTGCTGGGAAAATCATGCTTTTGCCAACCAACCAAAACAAATCCACAAAAACTGGTGGATAATGACATTTTAAGCAGATTGTTAATGTCTCTGTCTCAGAAAAGTCCAATAAACTTAAAAAAAAGAAAAAGAAAAAGAAAAGGGATCCAGCCCCTTGACAGTGTTTTTTTCTGAAAGGAAAACAAGTAAAACACTTGTGATCTAGAAAGCCAGTGGCACCAGTGTCAGCTGAATTTAAATGGCATTGATTAATCCTATTGATTGGCGGTCAAAACCATGAGTTTACTGCCTCCCTTGTGTTATCAATCAAGGCTTTGATATGCTCATTCCCCTCTCACTCAGTTCTCTGTGTCTAAGGTGGAGTGCTGAGCAGCAGCTGTGAGGGTCCATGCTATTCCCCTGAGAAAAGTCATTTATGAACTCAGCCCCTATTACTGTTAAATAGTGTGTAAACAAGAGGGTGGTCAGAGAGAACATGTTGATGCATTAACCTCTCTCTGCCTCTGTCTCTGTTTGCTTCTCTCTCTCTCTCTGTCTGTTTATGTGTCTGGTGTCTGGCTCCGTCTCTCTATCATTAAATCCCCTCTGGTTCTTGACTCCTCACTACTGCCATGAGTCTCACTGTTGTTTTCCTCTCACTTGAGTGTCATACTCTACCACTCTCACTCTTCTTCTTCCTTCCTTCCTCTCATGGCCTGTCTCACCCTCTCTTTCTCTCTCTACCTCCCTTTTTTCTCTAATTGTCACACTCCAGGGTATCTACAGCTGCATCCATGGGGTACAAATCGAGGAAAACAAGTCGACCATAGACTCACCTTCGGCCACCATGAAGAAGAACATGAACAACACCCACTCCAACATCCTGCGGTTGCTCCGCACTGCCAAGGATATGACCGCCGTCCCCGGCATTAACGGTTCTCCGCACGCCGCCCTGGAGTACAGCCACAGCGGGCGTGAGTCGGCGATCTATGACATACAGGAGCATCGGCGCAGCCTGGTAGGTCACCCCGCAGACTGCAAAACGGCGCCTCCCTACCTGCCAGAGGACAACATGTTCAGTGACTACATCAACGAGGTGGAGAGAACTTTTGGCAACTTGCCCCTGAAGGACAGCAACCTGTACCAGGACCATTACCGGCACCACCACCCGGCCTCGGCTCTGGGTATGTCCGGCCCCCCGCCTAATAGGCCGCGCAGCTTAGGCAGTGCTAGCTCGTTGGAGGGGGGCATGTTCGATTGTGACAGTTTAGGGGGAGGGGTAGCGCCCATCTTTACCACCCAGCCCCGCCCCTCCATGACTCACAGGAATACCAATAAGTTTGACCTGATCGCTGGCCACCCCCCTGCGGAATCGAACCAGGTTGGGTTCAAGGGGAGCAATGTGTACGGCAGGTTTTCTTTCAAAGGAGGCGCATCCAGCACAGGGCTCATCGGGGGTCATGACAGGTACTGTGGTGGGGGCGGGGGAGGCTCAGGGGGTGACGATGGCAACATCCGCTCCGATGTATCGGATATCTCCACCCACACCGTCACCTACGGCAACCTGGAGGGCAACGCCAAGCGGCGTAAGCAGTACAGGGACAGCCTGAAAAAGAGGCCAGCTTCGGCCAAGTGCAGACGGGAGCAGGACGAGATAGAGCTGAGCGCCTTCAGGAGGAGACCCCACCACCACACCGTCCACCACCACTTCCCCCACGGGCCCCTGGCGCACCGCACGGTCTCACCTCCCCTGGAGCGGAAGAGGGGAGGAGGAGGGGGTAATTCTTCACCTTACTTATTCCGCAAAGACAAAGAGAATCTGAGGGAGTTCTATGCGGACCAGTTCCGCTCCAAGGAGGGCAAGGCCAAGTGGGAGCAAGAGGGTGGAGGTGGAGGAAGCGGTGTGGGCGGCGGTAGCGGTGGTGGTATCTGTAAAAGCTTAGTCCCCGTGGAAGACTTCCTCAAAGGTAAAGGCAAGAAACAAGAGTGTAAAGGTGGAATGGGCTCAGCGTCGGCAGGACAGCAGGCCCACACCTGCTGGGAGAAGGGGGTTTCGGGGATAGGAGGCGGGGGCATAGCAGGGGGCGACTGGGAGTGTCGTAACTGCCACAGTGTGTGTCACCACAGCGGAGGCGTAGGAGGAGGCGGCACATGCTCAGCTAGCGGAGTTGGGGGGAGCAGCAGTCGCCCCAGCTCCGCTAGCTGCAAGCGCTGCGATTCCTGTAAGATTCAGTCAAGCAACCTTTACAACATCAGCGAGGATAATAACATGGTGTTCCCGGGAGGCAAGAGTAGCGTAGGACCCAGCCAGACACAAACTCAGGCACAGCGCAGGAAGATGGGGCCGGGCGGGAGGGTGCTAAGGAGGCAACACTCATATGACACATTTGTGGACCTGCAGAGGGAGGGGGCGGGCCGCATGGGAGGGGCCGGTGGGGGCGCCGGGGGGCAGTTCGGCCAACCCCGAAGCGTGAGCTTGAAAGACAAAGACCGCTTCATGGAGGGCCCCAGCCCGTACGCTCACATGTTCGAGAGGTATTCAGGTGACAGGGAGTCTCCCATGTTCGGGGGAATAGGCGGGGACAGGGCGAAAGGAGGCTCCTCCTTCAGCCTGTTCCGAGGAGGCGAAGGTGGGTTGCATCGACGGTCGGTGGGGGAGAGAGACCTGAGGGACAGAGATAGAGCTATGATGGGAGGTGGGGGCTGTGGTGGTGGTGGTGGTGGTGGTGGTGGTGGTAGCAGAGGGGCCGGGACTTACTCCTTGTCTAAATCTCTCTACCCAGATAAGGTGAACCAGAACCCCTTCATCCCAACCTTCGGCGACGACCAGTGTCTATTACACGGTGCCAAACCGTACTACATCAAAAAGCCACAGACGCAGCAACAACAGCAGCAGCAGCAGCAACTTCTCAACAACAGCCGAGGAGGAGGGGACTTCCGCGGCTCCATGGGAGCAACTTCCTATTTGCCTGCGTCCGCCACAGCTGGGGTGATCTCCAATGTGGCCCCCAGGTTCCCCAAAGAGCTGTGTCTGGGCGGGGTGGGAGGGCCCATGGGGAACCACCACGGGGGCAACAAGCTACTGCCTGGGGGCAGGGACACGTTAGGTTTGGGGCAGGGACAGAGACCCTTCAACGGTGCCAGCAACGGACATGTTTATGAAAAGCTTTCCAGCATTGAGTCAGATGTCTGAGGGTGAAGACGGAGGAAGAAAGAGAGAGAGAAAGGGAAGGTGAAGTGGGTGAAGAAAAGCAGGAGAACGGAGAAACATACAGAGGCCAAAAAAAAAAGAGCGAAACGGCTCAGGCTGATGACCTCTCTGTGAAGAGGAGGAGACGCGATGCTGTGTGCGTTGTTCTCACTCCACTAAATGGAAAGAATTTGGACGATACACAGAGGCCACTGCAGGCTAAGCTGTGGTGAAGTCCGGCGGGAGACAAGTTTTTAATGAGAGCGGAGGATTCTGGTGCTGCTTCGACGCTCAAAGAGAGCTAGGGAGGGAGGGATGGAGGGGGGAAAAGTGAAATAAAATCTCCAGTCTCTGCGCTCTTCACATGCTCATTGTCTTTCCCTCCCTCCTGCAGTTCCTTAACACCAAAACAAACATTTTGTTTAACAACGGAAATACAATCATGAATGAGAAATCAACGCTTCTGTTGAAGTAACAGGGTAAACTAATAATAATTGTATTGATAATGTTAATAATATTATTGAATATTATTCTAGTGTTTAATGATGATCGGTTTGGATTGTTTTTAAATTTTATTTATTTATTTAAATAGTTCATGTTACATATTTGTATGATGTTAATTCTTTCTTAGCTTACCAATATTACAGGAGGCTGGTACACCAGTTGTCAGTATGGATCTTTTTGAAGTTCCTGTAATTTGGACTCTTCTTTGCTATTAATTATTCATGTTTGCTTTTTTACTTTTCTTACTTTTGAGTGCTGTGAAGTGTATGTGAAAGGCATGACTTGCTGAGTACATTCTATGTACTCATAAATTTGCAAAGGAGGTTTTTTCTTTTAGCTGCAGAAGCAACATCATCATACTGATTTGCCATTTCCTCTCGTTTTTCTGCTTGGCAGCACCAAATGGGTCTCGCATTTTGAGCTGGATGTGCCTTAAAGGATTAATACTGATTTTCTACACATGCGATCTCTTCTGTTGGTCGACAGATCCACCTGCAAAAAAAATTTGGCACGCGATCTGAGTGAAAACACATCTGAAAGAGTCTGATACAAGAGTCGAGTTTCATGAGCGTAACAGGCTTTTTTCGTATCTAACAGGTGTGATACTCAACAAAAACTGCTGCAGCCGAGGAAGCTTAAATTCCTACATCGACCCCCCCAACAATAAAAGTTACCAACAGCAGTATTATAAGGGTTAAAACCACAGTGCCATGATAAACAAACATTCCTGTTCCCCCCAAAAGTCAGGTACGACAGAGCTGTGCTGCTGTATGTGAAGAAATAACGTATATCTTCTTGTACTATTAACTCCACAGTTAACAGTTAAGTCATTTTCCTTTAAATCATTTTTTTTTAAATCAGTTCAACAACAAGCTTTATCACATCACCTCCTCATAACTGATAACCCAGGATCCAACTATCCATTAAATACAAATCACATTTAAAATGTCTGCTTCTTACTCATGGGGTTTCATTGGGTCTGACTCAATTGGCCGTGGCAGTTTTGCAGCTATAAGCCCTGCCTTCTGTATTAGATGGTGATGAGCATTTGTGTGTATGGATGTGAGGAGCCACAACAGGCATAACATCAACTGCACTGGTACACACAGCCCCAAATAGTCACCACATTGTTTAGTCTTATTCAAAATATACTTTACTCAACTTTACTGTTTTTCACGTCATTTTTTTTTTTTGTCCTAACAAGACAGTTGTTTCTTTGAAGCTTGATAGAGCATGTAGATTAAAAACTGCTGTAGCTTACTCACTGTACAGCTACAGAACAGTGTCCTCCTGCAAGTAAAGTAAATTAATTATTTTGTGAAATAAGCTTGTTAGCGTAGTTGCAAGGAGTTAAAGGAAAAGATAAATAACACTCATATCTGTCTGGTAAAAAATAAAGCTACTGCTAGCAGCAGTCTAGTTTATCTTGGCATGAAAACTGGGAATAAAGAAACATCCAGTCTGGCTGTGCCCTAAGGTAATACATCCCACCAACCAACATCCCTAAAGCTCAGCCAATTAACAGATTATGAATTGGTCTGCACAACCACAACCTACACACCACACACAGCTGCTGGAAGACACCTATGGACGTAGATAGGCTCTGTTTCCTGCCCTTGTGTTAAGCTAACTGGCTGCTGACTCTAGCTTCATAATGGATTAATGGAGAGATATGAAAATGACATTTATCATCTTATATAACTCTGAAAGCTACTGTCTGAGCAGCTGTCCTAACAGGGCAGGTAGTCATCATTGTTCACCATGTTGCTCAAACTCACATTTTCACCACACAGGAACATCACAGTATGTAATGTAACCTTGATTTCTCCCTCCAGTGGGCCATAATCTCTTTCACATGCTGAGATTTTGATTAAGGAGGGAATTTGCCCTCAGGTCCAAGGTCCTGTGTGGATTGTGTCAAAAGGAAACTGTTTGTGGAGAATAGGAATGAAGAGGAAGGCAGGAGACAGTAAACGGTGTCCTAAAAACAACTAGTATTAGTTGTGTTGAGTTATTATTCATCAATAGTCGGCTCCCAGGTCCACGGCATCAGACACGCAGGTCATCTCTGCTGACACTATAATGACAAGAATAAGCTACTGTATGTTTTCTCTAATTTACAGCTCTCACCATTAACAATACAATTTTACTATTAAAGACAACTATACTGTCTATTTTCAGTTATTTATTATCATTTAATCTTGTCTTTAAATCATCTTGCCAAACCAAATTGTTATAAGCACAATCTGACTGAATGGATCTAACATTTAGTTTGTTGTACATCCCAGTCAAAACTTCAAGACTTTCCTTCTCTTGGTTGACAAGTCAGTATGTATGATATTAAGGCATTTGTAAGGACTTGCATGTATACTCTTAGTTTCTTTCTTTCAGTTTTTTTTTTAACTTTAAACCTTTAGCCCAAGAAAATGGGTGTTTCTGAACGTTTTTTGGAGTTTTATCAATTTCATTGGTACTGATGATCCATGTAGTACTGTAAGTGTGTGTGCGCGTGTGTGCTTGTTTGTGCAAGAGAAGACACAAATCTAATAGTCTAAATTTTGATTATACTGAAATAAATATGGCTAAATTGATTAAAGAGTTTCACAAGGATAGAAAACGTTTTTTATTGTTAATATTATACAAAGATCGATTTTCTTGATAGTTTGTGTAAATGCTTTTTAACAAGGTTGAGGTCTTAATACATTCATTCATCACTGAAGAAGCCTTTTTTTTATTTAATTTATTTCTTTTTCTTCGATTATTTCTTGGTACGTTTCATTATTTTCGGTTATTGTATGTGCCTGAATACATACGCTTGATTACCTCTGTGTGTGCTCATATGGAAGAGAGACAGAGTGTGTGTGAGATGTAACTGTTTATTGTACATGTAATATAGAATGTGTATGTAAATACTTTACCTCACGCTCATGGACTTTTGATAAAAACTGTACAAAACAGCAGAGAATAGATCTATTTGGGATAAATCATTGATTCGTAGGTCCCCTTGCAAAATTGCTTTTGTAATGACTTCGAGCCAGGATATGTGCAATCATTCATTATTAGACATGACGTGCACGTTTAAGGTTTGTTGATTCTGTCTTTATTGTTTTTGATTTGGTCAAAGACCGTCTTAGGCAGTTGTTTTTCCCAAGGGAAAAATTGTAAAGCTCCATTATTAATTGGTACACAGAAAGCACAATAGATTATCTATTGCATATTTACACAGGTAGCCTCAGTTGTTTTTCCCTATTTGGCCACATCTTCTGTTCTTATGTTTTACCACAGAAGGACAAACATATCCATCCCTGACCTGTACAGATTGTGAAAATGTACATATGACAAAAATCTAGTTCACCCTCACATTTTTTGTATGGAGAGAAATTACTTGTGTGAAGAGAGTATTTCAAATTTGATTGAATATTTAGTAATATTGAAAATGAGATTAAACACAGTCAATGTGAAAATAAGTGCTGAGAAATATTATTCTTCTGTCTCTTTGGAATAAAAGTGTTGAGTATTAATAAAAAATAAGAACTCACACATGTGTTTGTCTTATTCTTCTATTTCCCTCAAGCTGTTTGTTTTTATGATTTGTTGTGTCCACAGGTTGGCAGTCGGCAATAAAAACTTCTTTCATGCGTGACCCATTTATATTTGACATTCAAATACACTGGGTTCATGTTGTAACAGATCATATTGTTATGTCCCACAGGTCATCAGTGGATCAGAGATAATGTCTGCTGCACGTCATCTTCTGCTACATCTGTTTTTGTTCCTCTCATCCTTTTCATAAACATCAATCTCATTGTACAAGATTGATGTTACTCACCGTGTTGGACAAGTGTTTTTGTAGACTCGAGAGGCGAGAGAATAAAAAGGTGCAGTGAGAGGGAGAAGGGGGGAAAAACAATAATGAGAGATATATTGAGGGAAATGAGAAGTGATGCAAACTGCACAGAGCAGCCAAGATCAAAGTCCCCCCCTCTCCTCCAAAACCTCACTCCCCCTCACTCCTCAGACTCTCTCTTTAAGCCTTGTCCAGCAACAGGAGTTATTTAAAGAAACCAGCAGGTTTGAAAATGCACCGCTCCCTCATGTATATATTTTTGGTGGGAGAATTTTAACATCTGTGTTCGTGGATGCCGACACAGAGCAAGGTGAGGCTGCAGAAATAATCTTTTAATCAGTTTTAACTCCTTTATCTAAAAATCCACTCACCGCTCTCCACTCTTCTCTCTCTCTCTTTTAGCCATCTATTCTGCCTAGCCGTTCACTCCCTGCACCAACCCAACAACCTCCGGATGCATTGCAACACATGTAACTACTTCTTGACAATTAACTGTTACCTAGCAACTGGCTCTTTTTCCAGAGACGGGGAAGGAGGAGATAGGTTTGGGGAGGAAGGGAGGGGGGTAGAAATAGAGACGGAAAGAGAGAGAGATTTATACAGTATTCCCACAGCATCTTAACTGGATTGGATGCAACAATGCATTGACAATACAATACCAAAATGGAAAGTACAGCCTGAGCTTAACGCCCACACATAGCAGTGTAGAGAGGAGAGAAAAAGAGAAGAAGGGAGAGAAATAGAGGAGAGGAAGCGGAGGAGGGGTGATGGTGTGGTTGATGCACAGATTACAGTATGAAACAAGGGGGAGGGTGGGAGATGAAACGCATGCAGGAGAATCACAGGGAAACAAAAGGGGAATTGACAAGTGGTGAGTGTGCAGAGTAGACGCAGGCTGGAAATGAGTGAAAGTGTGAAGAAACAAAAAAAGAGGAGGGACATGCCACACTGCAGTGTGTGGTGTGGATGATGAGCAGAGTTGTAGAAGAGGAGAGAAGCTGGTTGCTGTAGAAACACTTGGCAAAGTTTTAATGAAGCCATAAAGTTCTATGCCTGTGCCCACAGCATGCGCACACACACACACACACACACACACACACACACACACACATATGATCATCATCTGCAAACAAACAGTATAATTATGTTAGCAGATAATAGGCACCCCCTGCTGGGCACACGAGGACTGTGCCTGACTTCAGCTGAGCAAAAAACAAAAGATCAAACCTCCATAAATCAGAGTAATGTCTCGTCTGATTGTGGCAGCAGGTGAGCACTGACACCCTGTGGCATAAACATGGCATCCTCCACTTACTGGGTGTAGTTAAGGACATAGAGGCCAGGTGGACGTCTGAAATTTAACACAATAATTATGTCACTTATTTTTTAATGCAACTAGCTTGAAGTCTCATTAACTTAAGATAAACTCTAGGTAGGATATATTCTTGTGACAGTTTTAGGTCTGTTATTTCCAAAGAACCCTAGTCTCATTGGTATTAAAAAACATAGCTAGACAGTCCTGTTCAAAGTATTGATTTTATTTTTGACCTCAAGATGAATTTCCATGAATGAAATTTCCATTTGAAACTTTTTTTTTCTTTATTTATGCAGCATTTTATCTTTGCATGTGTAGCTTACAATGGCACACACGCTATAATTGTAATGATTTTCTAATTTTTCTTTGGATTTTTTTCTCCAATCATTTACAATAAAAAAAAACACCTTTAGGTAGGTAGGCTATCTGCAATGGCTTGGAAGATTTTTTTTTTTGCCGTTTTATTTGTCACTGTTTTTAAAGTCTGCTTTGACAGTGCCCCCATAACAGCAGAGTTAGGCTATATTCACTTTTTAAAACCATCTGTCGTTCTGGAAGCACAGTGCTCATATCACTCATTTTGGTCAGACCAACAACCAACCAAGTCAGGCTAAATTCAATTAAAATCTTAATTTTTGTTTACATGTCAATAAATGAGAAGAAAAAAATAGGAAAGGAAGACTTAGGTACATCACATAATAACAGCAGTGTTGAGGCGTGCCTTGTCTTGACCTCAAACTGACATGAACAGTTCAACAAAGACAGACTGATAATCACCAGAGTTTATTACACAAGATATGAGTTATCTTTTGATTATTACAAACCATTATGCATGATGGTTCCTGCACACAACAAGGCCCATCTCATGATATTTTTCCTCAAAAAATTAAATCTACAGTTCATAGATGGATATTACACATTCCATAATATAGCTAACATAGGTAAAGCACCTTCTTCTCACAAAAACTTTCTCCCCCTTCATGTCCCTCCCTCCTTCTCTATGTGTCACTCTGGAGCAGCTTCATCCCCCCTGCCTTCTTCAGGACTCTGACCCGTCTCCTCCTCACCACCCGGCTGCCCCTGGGCGGGCTGGTCCTGGGGGTGTAGCGGGCCAGACTCGCCACCTCTCCGCTCAGGCTGCGAGGCGCGAGGGCCGCCTCCTCCCCCTCCTCCCGCTCCCCCCGGTAGCCGTGGTGACGGAGGAACGGTTCCAGCGTTGCTAGGCGATGAGAGAGCTCGGTGATGCGCCGGCGCAGCAGGGAGACTTCTCTGAACAGGTCGTTGACGGACTCGGACAGAGGGCGCACCCTGCAGGACGAACACAGGAGGCTCAGGCTCGAGTTTATCACTACAACAGGACAGCCGTCAACGTGATGCGGGCGTGAGCGTGGGCGTGGACCGGATTATGAGACACCGGGGCACTGGTAACTGACTTGAAGCTAGTTTTAGGGTCCCAAACTCCCACCCACGAGGCACAAAACACACAAACTTACCGGAAGTCATACCTAACTAACTAATGTCTGCATCTCTTTGAAGCCACTTTATGAACTTTAGGGCTCTGTGCCAAAGTGCTCACTCTGTAGGCCTAATTCATTGCAGGACACAGCTATGTCATCTGAAAATAATGTTTCAACAGCTGGGAACAAATGGAAAACATAACATGTTCATTTAGCTGCGGGACCATCATTTTTACAACATCTTGTTTTCACTGTCATTGAGACACACGGAGTCTATTTGCAGGCTGTAAAGGTGCCAAAAGGTCTAATTATTTAGCCTAGGCTATTCTTTGTGCTGCGTTGTGTTAACCTTCTGCCTGCTGTCACTTCATATGGACACAAATAACAGTGGTATCAGTCTTTAAAGTCGCAGCAAGAGAGTGAGTAGGTGTTGGCCTATTTCCCACAATGTTGAACTATTGCTTTAAATTTGCTACGTCCACAACTCCATGGCAACTGTCTTGACTGCTTCTGCCGATGATGATCATGATTTGTGATATGATCAAAAAGCTCCAAGACTAAATGGACCTTGCGGTGAGATTGTTGTCTGAGCCTGTGTTTTTCTGTGATCTTCAGTTTTTTTTGTGACTCAGCCTTAAATAACCCATCATGTGTAATTTGTGTGTGATGTGTGATGATGAAATGTAAACACCTCTTTGGGTCACTGAAGCTGGTGCAGCAGCAGTCCAAGCACAGTTTCTTTGTTCATGTCTAATATCAGTAACACACATACAGTCACAGCCAGTTGCAGGCTCAGTTTTTATTTCAGCACAGCATCCCCAGCCTCATGTTACCTCACACTGAGATGATTCCCATGAACTAGCACTAATCTTGGATTGGCGCTTGGTTTCTGCAGATAGTACTCATTGGTATTAGGATGATGATGCATCTCTAATTTATAACCCACAACACCCAGACACATTACTGAGGACATGACCTCTGTATCCTCAACCAAACTTGACTTGCAAGACTCTTACTAAAATATGGCAGACTGCTGGGCAGATTTGTGCCAGTAAACACAAGATGAGATAAGAAGACAGCTAAAATATGGATGAATGGAGGGGGGGGGGGGAGTTGTCATAAAAGTAGAGGAAATGACACAAGCATCTTCGATAGGTCGGCTCAGTATCGGTGAGGAGTCTGAAAAAAGACTGGGTCACAAGGGTGTAAAAAAAAGATCTGTGATACCTAATTGCCAACTGACAGGTCATGATACATTAAATAATGTAAATGTCACAGACGTCTCTTTGAGGAGGTGGCGTAGCACCGTGAATCAAACGAAAGCTGCTCATACAGCATGGGAGATGTTAGAATGAGAGCTGTAAGTATTTAAAGTTACCTGGAGTAGTCTGGCAGCAGCGCGCTGGGCTGTGAGTGCAGAAACGTCTTGATCTCATTGAAGATGCGTTTTCCCCAGGTGTCTAAAACTCTGGTTACGCTGCGCACCGAGGCCACATTCACACTGTCGGCTGAAACCAAAACATCAGGCTTTGATTAACAAATAAAAAGAAAGAAAAAGAGCCTGAATGAGTCATACAAATCAGCAGGGCCGGCAGCTGACATAAACACTGTTTGTTCATTCAGATGTAAGCAGTGTGTGTTTTTAGGGCAGAGAGAGAACCATACTGTAATTATTTTAACTTCCAAACACATCTCATCTGTAAGTTTGTTTTAAATCGCAACTTCAACTTCACCGAGAAATTGTTCTTAGAATTCCAAACTTCAGACATTTTGCCACTCAGCGATTTCCAGGCCCCTTATCTCTCAAACATTGGGGATCAAACAGCGGTTCATGATTTACCTCCTTCTCTGTAGTTCCAGTACCCATAATCCAGTTCATTCTCCTCGCTGGCAGCTCTGGCCCCAGTTACTATGGCAACCACCATCAGCAACACCAACAGAGAAGGAGGGGCCATGACGAGCAGACACACGCCCCCCTTTAAAAGAAGAAAAGAGGCGAAACAAACTTAAATGTGCCCTCTGGTGAAAGTGTACAGGCAAACTTTTATTTTAACTTGCAAAGAGATGAACCAGTGCGTCAGTGACATGGAAATAAAAGAAGTGATTGTTGCTGCACTAGATGTTGCCTAACAACAACAACAACAACAACAACAACACATAACTATGGGCTATAATAACCTGCACATATGACCTATTGGCTTATTTTTGCACAAAATTCAGTTTACAAATTGATTCACAGGCAACACCACACGCCATATTGATATTATGTAAAGTACAAGTACTGGAGTAGTAACAGCAACAAGTATCAAAAGTATAAGTTAGACTTTTACTTAGACAGTTAGACTTTACATCGTGGTGTTTCTACTTTTGCTTGAATAGGGGTCATCAGGAGTCATCCATTAATGAATAAACACTTCGATTACTAAGACACTTCACAATCAAGGGACTGATACTAAAACTCTTGAGATCTGTTTAGCTTCCAGTTACTCTCAGAGAGGATTTGAAGGAAACAGCCTTTTTGTCTTTGTCATGCTATAAGTGACTACAATCCAATCTAGCAAAATAAAGCAACTTACATATTTTTCCTTACTCCAATCCCATGACTCCCACTGACTACGTTTGAAGGCAAACTGATTAAATGAAAGAGGGGAGACAGAGAAAAGAGGACAGCTATAGAAAAAAGCAGGATTGTGTCCATATGACAATAAGAATTATAAGCCAATGAGTCACCGTGGAGGTATTATACATGTTTTCAGAGTCTAAGAATTTGGAGCATGATCAAAGACGACGTCAAAAATGAGCCAAACAATAATCCTGAACAGCTTGTTTCACATCTGGTAAAACACATCAACAACAACTGGAAAATTAAACGACAAACCAGAGAGTCCCTTTGCTCTGAGGTTCATGGTGGTGTTTGTGGTGCAGTGACTACACTTTTTACTGTGCAGACCAACACGACACTCGTGAAAGTATCACAAGCTGGAAACAGAGAAATGGAGCAAATTAGATGATACTCACAAGTTGTGATGATGATGATGGTGATGCTTCAAAGTCTCAGCAGGAAATCCTCCGCAGAGGTAGTTTGAATAGCAGATGCCTCCTCTTCCCTCGCCTCTCCACTCTGTCACTGCCCTGCTCTTTTCCTTATTTCCTCCCCTCTCTCTCTTATTTTTTCTGATGCTCTCTCCACCCTCGGCTCACAGCTGTAATCTAATTATGAAGAGGGTTTAGCAGGTCCGGCCGGGCAGAGGGGCTTTGAAAACTCTTCATTTGTGGAGAGCCGCAGTTGTACTTTTATAATCCCCCAACACAAACCCAACTCCCACTCTTCTCTTTCTTTCACACACAAGGACATCCAGCTGCTGCCAGATGTGTGGCACATCCTCTTATTTCATATAAATGACCATATTTTTTGTCTTTCCTCCTCTTCACCCTTCTTCTTTAGAGATCAGACAGGTATGTGTGTTAGGGTATGCACTCTGTGCTGCAGGATCAAGTTTCTAAAGTAATGTACTGTCTTCTCAAAACTTGAGTTATGGACCTTTTTCATCTGTCTCTGCCTCCTACCACATGCCCTTTACCCTCACTAAAGCACTGCAGATCAGAGCCTCGACACACCCTCCACTAACAGCACTCACTTCTTTTTAGCTTCTGCAGGTGAAAGTTCTGCTTCTTTGAAATGATGTTACTACTTCAGCATCGCAGATATCGTATCTTATCATACAAATAATTTCACTACATTTATGTGAAAGCTGTAGTCACACTGCAGATCAGAGTTTACATGCAACAACTTTGTTTGATTTCTTGGTTAATGTTTGTAAAAGTGTGACATGTGCATGTTGTTCTATAACACAAAAAAAAAAACGTAGTTAGCTCTTCCATCAATAACATTAAATGCTGTCAGCACAACTATACAAAACAATATACACTGCCACTTTTACATTATGTTAATGTGGCTGTAAGACATTATTGATTCATTTAAGATGGACCTAAATGGCTTTACTGTTGTTACTGGTACTTTTAAATGTTGATATTTAATATGCTTTTGGGCAGTGGTGGAAGGCAATTAAAAAAGACAATTACTTGTATTTCCCCCCTATATTTATTTGGGTTTAGGCTTTAGTTATTGTTAAGATTCAGATTATTAATAAAATATATATAGGCTCAACATGCTGTATTATTATTATGTTACCCAGCAGTTGACATGAATGTGTCACAACTTTAAATGGATGTATTTAAGCAAAGTTTGCTGCTGAAAAGTTGCCCTCCACTAAAACAACCTGTTTTTTTTGTTTCAGTCCCTCTATCTGAAAGAAACATTTTTATTAGGGTTAGATTTGTAAGAACATTAAGGAGGATCTGAAAATCTGTTGAGTGCTAATCTATTTGTTTTTATCGTCAGTAAGGATTTGGATACTTTACTCCCCAGGAAAGAGTGGAGATAAGAAGTGGAGGAGACGGGACTTTAAAAAATGGAATGAATTATTCTGTATTGACTGGCATCCAGATGTTATTCCAACTCTCCCCCTCCCTCTCTCCCTCTCTCTCTCTCTCTCTCTCTCTGTCTCTGTGTCTGTTTTCATGCTGTGGCTAAGGTGAGGTAAGAGTTGGCCATCAATGCAGCCAGAAAGAAAATGGTGAAAACGTCAAGTGAGGAGGCAGGGAGGAGGGAGGAGGGAGGAGGCGTAAAGGCAAAAAGGAAAACAGACAGACAAATGGGGTTAAATAATGATAACCGCTGCGCTTCAACATCTGTGCGTCTCTCCTGGCAGAGTTACTGCGGTGAAGAAGTCACACCACAAGCTACAGCTGCTTCACATTAACAACAGGCAATTTGTCACCTTCAGCTGAATTCCAGCGGCGAGCACGCATGTGTGTGCACGCACACACACATTCACACAATGCTTTCTCCCTCCCTGCTTGAGTCTTTTGCTTCTTCTGTCTTTAAAAAAAACACATGACGACGAGTGTGCTTGTGGCTCACACTCCTATTTCCCCAACACTGTCTCTCTGTGGTAAAAAGCCAACATTGCACTTCACCTCACATCTCAAGCCTGATGTCACAAAAGTATTGCAATCAAAAACACACCCTCTTAATGCTGTTTTTGTACCTTTCCTTTAGCTACTTCTGGATTTACCCCCAATGGTGTGCACACTGTAATCTTAAATTTCATCACTCAAACATTTTTGGTTGTGCTCTGGCTTCTTTTAGTTTCCCCAAATTGTCACAATCCAGTGGACTCAGATTTTGAGGAAGTGCCTTTTGCTAGAAAGAGGAAATCCAACTTTGAGTTGACAGACGAAGCAAACTTGTAGAAGAAGACAACGAACACTCCTCAGTGAAATGGAATCTCAAAGATTGTGTCGACTGTTCTTCATGCTGACCTGGACGTTTGTGTTTTTACTCGCCTATGGGTGTTCAGGAGCGGTGTCACAACGTAAGCCATCCAATTTTGGACTGACATAGCCTACTGTCTATCTGACTGACTTGTATGACATGTTGCACTTGTGCTCATAAACTGTCGCACAGTAGTCCAAATATGTGTTTCTTTAGCTTTATAATCAGTTTGTTTATTTTCATTGTCAAATATTTAGGCCTAGTTTAGATTTCTGCCTAGTGATGTAAAAAAAAGACTGAAAAATAAAGTTAAATTGATAGATTCTAAATCTATAAGCCAAGTGTAGAGACAAATACAGCAAATTGAAAAAGTCATGCTTTTAAATAATTATTCTGTCCATCCATTTGATCAATGTTCTTTTGATTGACAGATTGCTAAACAAAGATAATATTGACCTGTATGTTATGTCCCCTCACAGGGTTATTCCTGGACACTCCTGTCTTTGTGGCCCTTGCAGGCGAAGAGCTCACCATTAAATGTAATGTGACAAAAGAAAAAAACACACCTAAAGACACAATGACCTGTTTCAATCCTCACAACATGGAGATATATAGCTGTGACATCCAGGCAACGACTGAGAAGACTGAAACTATTCCACTGGAATTGCAACTTAGACGTCTGAATGGTTCTGGAGAATACTACTGCCAGTATCAAAGCTCAAGGGTGTACTGGTTTCTTCGGGTCAGAGGTGGGTGACATAAGAGGAGAGCAAGAATGAAAAATGAAACTGAAAAGAAATTTTAAAGCAGTGAAGTAACAGTGAAGTTTTGCAACTAGAAAAATATTGTGATACATCAGTTCTTGACAGGTTTTAGATTTTCAAATTAAAGGTTATGACATGGCGTGGTGTTCAAACAAGATTGCTATAGGCAACGCTAATGACTGTGGAGCCACTCATAGAGTTTAAGTATTCATCATTGTGTCTCAACCTTTTTAACTTGTTTCTAAGTTACAAGTGACAAGTTAAAAGTAACAATATTTAAGAGGACTGATTTGTGGTGATACTTACACTTGAACAAAAAGTGAGCAAAGCCTTCTGCTGGCAGACTTACTAAGTCCAAGCCTCCATAGGTGGATGCAGCCATGGTAAAATGTCTCATCTCTCTGCTGGGTCTAAAAAACAAAAAGAAGAGATCTGGATGGAGAGACCATGTTTTTGCCTGTCTTGCACGTCATTGGGATCAGCCCCATCTGGGCCATCTTGGCTAACATCTATAAGCTTTTGAGGGTGGCAGGTGGTTACTGTCAGAGGTTTACACAGAGCCAGACAGGGGCTCAGTACAGACCCTGCCCTACTGCCCCACTGGGCCCAGTCCATCCCTGTGTTGGCATGGGCTTTCTCCCATTTACATTTTTCATTTTAACTTCTTCTTAAATTAGATTTCTAAAGGACATATGACATGTAATGACATTTTCTGATTCTACTTCCAATGCTGAATATTGAGTTTATAGTATATCTAATTTATTTCTAATCTTAATCTTCAGAGAAAAAAAAAACTGGTAACATGTGGAGTGAAAATAAAACATTTTCCTCTGAAAAATGACCAGTCCAGTTGGGTTTAATAAATGTATGTTTGGTTCAATGTAAATATTCTGTCTGACGTCTTCTCAAGACATGAAATGAATATGTTTTCTCTGAATATTTTCACAGAACATATTTGTCACTTGCTAAATATGCAAATTAAGAACATTTCCTCACAATGAGATACAAAAAAACAACAACAACATCTGATCACAAATATGTTTTGTGCAGTTTGCATATTAGTACAAACATGAATTCCAGGAGACAGTGTTGGTACGTATAGGTTATTGACACAAACAACAAAAAAGTGCCGTCTGACATTTAAATTGCTAGATAAAGTTGTAAGCTGATTAGATTTGCTAGTGAGCAAGCTATTGGTTGCTCTGTGAGCATCAGCAGGCCAACAAAGGGCAGGCTGTGCAATCAGTCAGTCTCCAGTGGTCTTCCTTGTTAGTACGGACATGGGCAGTGAACCAAAGCAGCCAGTATTTCCCAAGAAAAACCCCTGAGAAAAATCTGAACAAATAAACATAATTTTGTGTCGTGGAGACGTATGTTTTTCTTTCTCAACCTTTGAATCATTTTGTGACTATGTTAATTTAGCACGGGACTTAATAGACTAATACTGATGCTGACAAATTATCCAGTTGATTAAAACACGTGCAAAAAGTATGTTGATCTTGGACAACTTAAGCCAATGGATTTGTTGCTGCAGGGTTAGATAGATTTCTTAGTCTACCTCTGCTGTCCAGTTATGGAGCATTCCTGACAGAGACACTGATCGGTGTGTGTTTTCCAGATGATGGCTACAAAGATCCTGTGATGTTGGATTACACAGAATTCATCATACTGGCCGTCTTCACTGGTGTGCTGCTGGTTTTCAGCTTGCTTGGATCAGTGTATGTCTTCAGAGGACTTCCAGTAAGATGCGCCTTGCACATTACTAAGCATATTACTTTTTCCCCCTTTTTTTAAAAAGGCATATTACTTTATTTCCTTTACAATCTTCAGAAGGTCTATACGCAAAATGAATCGGCAACTAATTGGCTACTGCTGATCATTTAAGGATTTACATTATTCCTAAATTTAAAATCTTGTTGGACAAAACAAGATGTCACCCTAAGATTTAGGACAGTGATGACATTTTATTATGTTGCATAATTATAAATATAATATAAATGAAATAAATAATATAAATAATCAATCATGTAAATAACTCAGCTACTTCATGGCTCAGCTTAAGATACTAAACTTATCTAATGAAATGTTATGTGAGTCCTGCACATATCATATCAGGAGAAAGTTCAGCTCTTTTTAATCTCATAGCACTGCCTTTGTCACTGTTGATCGTACACTATAATGACTGGAAAACTGGGCTGGACTCTTAAACAGAGTCCTATCTCTGGAACAAGAACTACTTTGTCTTTCTAAGTAACCATGGCCTCTGCGAGGCAGTGGAAAATCACTGTTACCTCATGTTCTCAGTTTGTGGTGTTGTCATGGCTGAAGTCTAAAGGCCCTTTGCTGTTATCCTGTCAGATTATTAGGTGCAAGTGGTGAAAAATAGCTCAAAAGACACAAAAAAGGAGAGAGATACTGTGAGATAAATGCATCCGGTTCATGTCAGTGTTCTGTGTTTTTGATGTGTGGTCTTGTTTTTAGAAACAACAGAATGAATGTGATGAAACAAGAGGAAAACAAAAGCAGAAGAGAGAGGAAAGGAAGCCGAAAGAGACAAGGGAAGACAACAAAGAAGTGACGCCGGCTTCGTCTGCATCTGTCTATGCTGTAAGCACCTTTGTACTTATCAGTGTGTACACACGAAACACATTTCATTTGAAATATATTGCACCATGTCATTTCGATCTCAAGCGTCCCTGCATTGTAGCCTACTCATCTGTTCATTTTCATACTTTCTCAGAGTCTGGAGCCTCGGCCCAGGTCCATTTATGATGTGCTGGACCGCTCAGCTGCCAACAGAGACTCAGACCAACAGAAGCCTAAGAAGAACCAGCCCCCAAAAACAGTCAGTGTGAACTTCAGATATTTAGTCACATTTTCTGTCGTCATTAGGGGAACACATCCAGTTTGTAACCTGCTCTCTATTTCCTCCACAGACAGAGCAAACAACACAACACCAAGAAGAAGGCGTGTTTGAGTCAGTCTATGAGAACTTTTGAGTCATAAACAAATTTATTTACCCAGACTGTGATATTTATATCAGTAGCCAAGATCATCCTATTGCTTTGCTGTGTCATTGTCAGATTATTTAGAAGCTTATTTGAAAAACACAATGTAAGCTATTCTGTTAGATTGTCTTTCTGAATGAAAGCTACCAGTGTACAAAATATTAGTGTTAGTATTGGTACAAAATTACCTGTTGTGTAGGTAAAATAGCCTCTATCAATCAGTGTTACATTACAATGTGCCATACATTTGTATTAATGTTATGATATTATCATTTAAGCAGCATTACAGTGTTGTGCCTGTGCACTATAGGGATAACTCTACCTGTTGTATACTGTAGGGAGGGTTATGATGAACTGTGTGAATTGTACTAATGTGCACAACAAATGCAATTCTCTAGTTTTGTCTCTGTACAACTGCAGTGATTTAAATAAATAAATAAATATTTAATTACAAACTTTTTCCGGCTTGAAAACATGATTTCTGTCACTCATTGTACCATGCATTGTACTAGTACGTGTGCGTTTCCCTCATAGACTGTAAAAAGGTTTCCCTGCCATATGAGCTACACTTTTGCTCACGAGGACCAATGAAATTGCGAGGTCTTAATTCTACGAGCCAATGGCAGCGCTGCTCCTCGTCGGACTTCCGGGTTTAAGATTTTGGTTTGTTTTGCTCAGGTTTTGCTACATTGACAATGGCTGCAGAGGGCGATTTTCTGGCAAGATACCGCGCTGTGTCAAATAAACTGAAAAAGTAAGGCTTTTAATCGCATTATTTCACTTTGAAAGAGGCGACAATGTCGGGCGTTAGCCTGGCGTTGATGTTAGATGATCCATACAGCCAGCGTTAACAAGCTAAGCTAACTGCTAACTGCTAGCCTATCATTGGTGTCAGCGTCGTGTATTTAATGCATTTGTGTTTATGTTGACGCGTTTATCGTGTTGATATAACGTTAGTATTTGATTATTTACTCGATGCTCGTGAGATGGAGTTAAAGAAGATGTTACCACGTTATTTGGCAGCTAAACATCGTCAATGCTAGTCAGCTAAAGATATGGTCCAGCTGCCCAAGATGCCTCTTTCTCTTTAGCTCGAATATATTTGACTCAATTTGATTAATGTTTATGTGATAAGTGGGTAGTTGGAAAACTTTTAGAAGAACTGACAGTGTTGCAATTGTTTGTCGCAGACGTTTTCTCCGGAAGCCCAATGTAGCGGAGGCAAGCGAGCAGTTTGGTAAGTGTCAGTTTCCTAACCTGCTGTCATGCGTCAAAAATGACAGTTCAGCCTCCTTTTCTATTGCTCCACCGTGTTAGTAGGAGGATGTGTGTCATTAAGCTATGTCCTGTCAGCTTGCACTCATGTGGCTTTCTTCCTGTCCTCTCAGGTCAGTTAGCCAAGGAGCTAAAGCAGCAGGACTGTCTGCAGTATGCCGCCTTCTGTAACCTGGCCATGGCTCGGTGAGATGTCACACTCATGTACCTCTGGGCAAATTATTATGTTGACTTGTCTTTCGACAAATAAAACTCAAGTAAATAGAAATTTTAAGTGTACTCTCAGTGTTGACATACTGATAAACTTAATTTCATGAAGTTAAAAAATATATAAAATTAGATGTAACATTAATGGACATGTGCTAAAGTTTGCACTACTAGGTCAATATGACAGATATCACAGTTTGCAAACCCTTTTTCAATTAACCAAGAGTCTTTCTCTGCTTTATTTATGACTTTGCCCCCACTGCTCCCTCCTGTTCTAGGCTTCTTTCATGCCATAGCACATAACAACATTTTTAAACAATAGTCTGCTTCCAACTTTGTGGGAGCAATTTAACAAAAGGCTCTTCCTGTATTTGCTGCCATGCATATATCAACGTCCGTAAAGAATCAGTTTTCCCTGCTTGCTGTGGAAGAACTTTATTAGGTTGCACAGCAACTTGACCTCAAACCCACAATGCTCTGGCCAGTGGCCAAACTCATCACTGCTCATGTGGCTGAGTGGGACCAAACCCTGCTGCCTGCCAGAGTCCAGTATCTAGTAGAAAATCTTCCCAGAGCAGTGGAGGCTGTAAGAGTACGGAAGCATATTGCATTCACAGTTAAAAAAAATTACTCAGAAAAACAAAACAAAAAATTACTCTTTTCCAGTGAATGCAATACATCTAAACGCAACTCATTAATGCCACTGGGTTGGGATGATTAAGAGTTTCAGCACACCACATGGGTTTATATTGTTCATGTTGTCGCATACTCCTGGTCGTGTAGTGTGCTCAAAGTCGAGGGGGTTTAGAGTGTTTCACAACAACCTCATCATGAACTATTAATCAAATAATAAAAAAAAAAAGTTTGATTTGTACAAGCACAAGGTTAAACAGGGGTTGTTTTCAGCAGACTGTTGCATTGTAATGTTAAACATTTAATAACTACGGTATTTAGATCATCCTACAAAGTTGCACTCCAGTGAGTGATTCGTCTTCTCTTGTAATTGTTGTGCCTCACTATAAACCACAGCAGGGTGACAGAGAGGTTGCTAATTGGTCCAGAGGGTGCCTGTATTATTCACAGAGATGACATGTTTACTGCTGACATGTTCACCAGTGCATCTGTTGTTCTTACACATCCTGAATGTCTTGTCTGCAGGTGTGAGCAGACTCTCTTTAACGCTCCTGGTGAGGCTTTGGCATTAACTGATGCCGCTCGCCTCTTCCTTTCATCTGAGAAGGAGAACAGAGCCCTGCAGGCCCCGGGCTTTGATGAGCACCTTCAGGCTGCGCTCAACTGTTACAGCTTTGCAATCAAGGTGCAGAACGATTCCTAGTGTCTGATTATATTTTTAGTTCGCACAGCATTAGTTGTGCTGTGAAAATATCTGGAAAATGACTACATTAAATGAATTCTGTAGCAGTTGTGTCCTGTAGGTTTGTGGATTAATGAATGGATTAAAGATTTCCAGAATAGATTTTCAAATGCATTCCTGAAGTGTGACCACATTGCTATAGAGACAGTACTTTAATGCAGATGTATAAATGGCTTACAGGTGTATATTGAGATGAACCAGCCTGTGATGGCAGCCAGCCTGTGTTTAGAACTTGGCAACGCACTCAAGGTAAAACTCTTGATCACAGCTTCAATCTCTGAAGTCCCATATGGTCATGGTTTTTTTTGTGTGCATATTTAATGTATTAATCTCAGCTCTTCCTCTTGTCACCAATAGGAGATGAACAGACCAGGAGAGGCAATTGTTCATTATCAGAGGGCTGCAGAGTTGCAGACACAGACACCGATTGAAGCGTTGCTATCAATGGGGGAAATAGCCACATGTAAAATTCTCACACGTGAGTTCAGCCTTCCCATTCACGTCTGAATATATTATATATCACTGTTCATTTTTCTTAATCTGCCTGTATACATATAGATGAGTTGATTTGATTTTCTGTAGTTCAAGCTTGTCTCCTCTCTTTCTCAGGTGACTATGATGGAGCTCTGTCGGTGTTCACAGAGATGCAGCTGATGTGTCAGGAGAGAGGATTGCAGCTACCAGGCACCAGCACCCCTGTTGGTGAGCGGGGAGCATCTATCTATAGACCCGTCCTTTTCAAAATCAACTTGTGTGGACAATATGTTTAATGGGTCCCTGGTGAAATGGGAACTGCATGCAATATCTCATAGACAAAATTAACCAAAAATATTTTTATAGTTAAAAATCTTGCATTTGATTGTATACTCTGACTGCCTGGAAAACTGTTGAATAATGTGTTCTCAGCATTAATCCTCTGTGTCTTCATTTCCCCTAAAATTCTCCAGGTGCATTTCTGGACATTGTAGCAAAATGTGAAATCTCCAGGGTGCTACTGCTGATGCTACTTGAGGTAAGTATGCCATGCATTGACATCATGGTACCTGTGTAATTTAAGGGGAAAATACACACCCAACAAGGGGAAAAAAAGTAGAAATCAAACTAGTTCAGTAATTATTCACTTCATTTATATAAATCTTTGTTTTGGACCAGGTTTTATATGCAGTTGTGATGAAACATTGTGAACCCTGTGCAAAGTAGTTTTACAACACAGCAACATGAATGCCTGCCAATATTTCAGTGTCAAACATGCATCAGTCAAGAAAGGGATGAATTGCTGGAGTGGAGTGGAGTGCAGTTACATTTTAAGCATGAACACCTCCACATCAGCAATGCAATAGAAAATATTTCATTACTTTTGTTAAAAGTATCCAGTGTTTCCTCCAGGATTTTTTTAAAGAGTGGCGGCAAGGGTGGTCTGATCGACGGGGGGGGGGGGGCGCGACCGGATCGCTGGTGACATCATTCATATTTTTCCCATCATAACTAAAATCCCAGGAGGAGGGAAATGCTCTGCAACAATCTGTATTCACTGACTGACAGCTCACGCACAGAAATTAGTCCACAGAACAGCAGCTTTATAAACAACAAACTGTAAATCAGTTTTTTTTTGTTATTTTTTACATAGCCTATACAGGTGCAAAAGAAAATACTGTAGCTACTGTTCATTAAACAATTAGGGAGGAAAACGACACACAGGCCTCGTCACCATCACAGTCCTGCTCAGTCACAGTTTCACTCACAGTTTTAGTTTTTCCTGGTTGGTTGCTGCTGTTGTTGTTGTTGTGCGCGACGTAAAGCTGTCGATATGAGCGGAGTTTTTTTTTTTTTTTTTTTAATTGCCGGCAGCCCGGACACACAGCCCGCGGCAGCGGCAGCTTCTCCTGCTCTCTTTCTCCACGCCGGTCAAACATCGACCTGTCTGTAGCTGCTCGGTTTTCCACACACACAGGTCTGTCTCTAGCGCTGTATGTAGCCTATGGATGTGTCTTGTGTGCAGACGCAACTGACAAATATTTATAGACGGACAAGCAAACTTAATCATCATTTATTTTATTTTGAAAATTGACCGGATTCTCTCGCCTTTTCTGTGCCCGACTTCCTGTCTGGTACGCGCTCGTTCTATCCAGCTTGACTGCGCTCGTATTTTTTTCATTCAGCGCACTCAGCTGTTGTTTCAAGCTGCTACTCCTGTAGCCTACTGTTACATGATCAGCGACTAGTCGACGTCAAGCTCAAAACGTCATTGTGGAGCAGGGGACTAGTCTGTGCAACCCCTAGTGGAAAACCTGCTTTACATTGTTTTAACATTAAAAAAAAAAAAAAAATCATCATTCTGAAGGTGTGGCGGCTTTTATTTTGCCGTGGCGGTGCGCCACGATCAATTACATGTAGCGGAAACCCTGGTATCAGCATTGTTTGACTATTTTGCTTCTTTATTCCACATCTGTAAATTACTTACTATAAGTCTTGCAAGAAAAAAAAATGTTGGATTGCTTGTTTAGCAAGACATTAATGACCTTGCTGTTTTCCTGTGCAGCCTCCACCTCAGAAGTTGTTACCAGAACATGCACAGACCCTGGAGAGATATGCATGGGAGTCCTTTGACCCTCACAGCCAAGGTAAATACACCTCAATATTTAATGACTGTAGAGAAAACATGACAGGTATTCTTGTGACGTGTAATTCACAAAAGTATATTATAAACCTTGTGAATGAGATTTGTTTGAAGTAATGTTTATGTGGTCCTTGACCTCTCTATCAGTGACCCTCCTGCCTGAGAACGTTTTCCTGCTCCTGCAGTCAGTCGTGGTGAGTTTCGTCATCCACATACATGCACAGTTCACAGGATTTCCTGATCCTTCCTGACTCGTACAGGAAAAATCACGGCCCTCACATGACAATGATAAATGTGGTGGAGTTTGTCTTCGTTTGCCAGTGGAATGATTTTTTTTCTATTCGTGGCGCTTTAAGTGGTGTGTATGTGTGTGTGCGTGTGTTTGTTATGAGCCATTTTCCTCAGTGTGAGGCAGTTGATATTATTAGACACTGATTGATGTTTATTCATGACTTAATCCCCTTAATAAAAAAAGATTCTGTGAAGCAACTTGCTCTGGATGAACAGACTGGATCCATGTAATTGGAGTAGTTAAAAGAGAGCATAAACATTGACAAGACTCTGAGAACTTGTCAAGGTTATGGTTTTATTTGTGCAGTGTTTTAACAGCAAATCTGTTTTGCAGATGGCGTGTCAGGAGAAAGACACAGAGTCCCTCAAGTCTCTTCAGACTGAGCTGTGGTGAGCATTTGAAAATGTTAATTTCCATGATGTTATGAGAATTAAGCCACATTTTTACTGCTTTTCAGGCTTAATTGTTCATATTTAGCATATATTTGCGGGTTTCTTCCCCCTCAGGCCGCTTCTGACAGCTGAGCAGAATCACCTTCTCCACCTGGTGGTTCAGGAGCGCATCACACCGTCTGGCCAAGGCATTTAGCACAGTCCGGTTTTACTCACTTCCTCTGGGAACGATACTTTATATAATGGAACATTCCTGTTTCTGACTGGGTCTGTTGTAAGGCCTGAAAGTGTTTTCAAAACTTCGGTGTTGTAACTTAATATAAAACTTTGCCCTTATTAAGCAAAGCCATGTTGATTTAGAAATGAGTCCAAATCTATTAGCAATGTCTAGTTTTGTGTGTTGTCCTTTATCACCCAGGTTTCTGTCAGGATGCTACCTTAAGACTAAATTTCAAATAATTTTTCAGCAAAATGGCATGTCAAGTAAAGGCTACAATGCTTGACCCATTCATACATATTTATTATGTAACAGTGACTGTTTTTGCTTCTTGTGTTCACACCCGTTGAACATATGAAACATGAATGCCTTGTGTTATAATTTGTTTTATTAATAAATGATATGGCTTTTATTCCAATGTAATTACAAACAAAACCTTCTATTGTATAGCTCTGTGATATGGTGAAATGAAACACCATTGTCCTCCATCCCTGGTTCATTTTATGTTCACTTGTACATGTTGCATGTACTTTTCTTTGGATAGCAGCCAACTACAGACATAAATTCAAACATGATTAAAAAAAAAAAAACACTCCATACAAAATCTTACAAAAATATAATGGTTACAATGTACATAGATTAAAAAAAGCATACAGTATACTTCAGTTGTAAAATAAAGATACATGATTAAAACTACCGGTACTCGTACTGTAAATTAAGGCTTGTCTCTCCTGATTGTTCAAGTTCTGCAACAGGAATCTTGCAGTTTTGCCAACATGCCATACCTTCTCAGATACAGTTTTTTTCCCCTCCGCTCCTCCACTCTGCAGTAGTAGCTGTCAGCCTCACAACATGATTATACAGTATAAGTAGCTACTATAATCTTACAAAATATATTCAACTACTACATCTCCAAAGGGCTCTGTAAATAGACCCTTCTCACACTAACCTTATAATGATACAGAAAACAGTAGTGAGACATTTCGTGATATACACTTATTCCCTTTCTTGTTGAGCCTTGAATTAGAGAACCATTAGTACTCTCATATCTGCATCGAAAATGTGGACACTCCAAACAAATGAGGTGTTCATTAAAAGTTAAAATAATGACAATTTGTCAATCTTAGAGAGACACACGGCTAGTCATTTCTCCCTGGCTCTAGTCTTTGTGCTAAGCTATTCTAACCTGCTGGCTGTGGCCTGATAGTCAAACGTTCAGTGTGTAGATGCTCTTGTCCTCTCCATTTTTCTTGTCAAGAAAGCGAGTAAGTGTATTTTTCAAAAAGTCAAACTATTGGGTGTGAACTGACTTCAAACGTTCAAGTCGATCTAATGATAATTTTATGGCTGCAATGACACAAAAAATGCTTTTAGAGGTTGCATCCTAACACAGCCATCATTTTGCTACCAATACTGTCCTACTACTATACTGTCCTTTCCGAAAAGTATTGCTCTTCCCTCTTCTCAATTGAATCAAACGGAAATTTACGACTAAGAAATTGTTCACATACAGTTCAGCCCTTCATGTAATGTCAGCATAGGTTCTATTCCCATTCACAACATTCAAAATATAAAAACAAATGGCTCTTGTTAGTGATTGAATACAACTCCATTTTCCTGGCTACATGTGTTGATCAACCATCTTAAGGTTTTTACTAAAAAATCCCATTCTTTAATTTCCCATATTCAAAGAAAGCCCTGCCATTAATTCCCTATATTATCCTCTTACTCGCTCTTCTTCCGCAGGACGAGGTAGATGACTGCTAGGAGGAAAGTGAGGACAAAAGAGATCCAGGCCAGGACATAGGAATGTCCGTACCCTCCTGCTTGACTGGTGTGAAGCTCAGCCGTGTAAATCGAGGCTGCTATCATTATACACAGGCCTGCAGGAGAGAAGAGGGGAATATTGTCATGTGCACCCATTCAAGGCAATTAAGAAGTAATTACTTTTCCTATTATGAGATAAAGCTCATGAACAAGGATTGTGTAGCAAACGGTTCCACCGCGAGCAGTGCACAACGAAAATTAGAAACAAGACAGTTTCACCTTAATAATTTTCTAATGATATTAACTCATGACAATACATGTTAAAATCCCATTACTTCTGCTCTGTGTAAATTTTGTATGTATCAGTAGCAATTTGAATGATAAACCATAACCAATCCACTTTATTTAACTGTAATGACAATGACAAAAGTCTGACATGAAGATATTATTCAGTTTTACCATCCGGCAAAGCATAACTTTAAACACACACTGACACTTTTCAGGCCTCATCTCTGCCTCTAAAATATAAATACTTGCTAGTTTGTTTGCTGTCTGTAGTAGAAATAGTTTTCTGAAGCCCTTACACATTTTTTTAAAAAAGAAAAGTGTCTTGAAAGATTTTTTAACAATCATTTCTCCTCTGCTGTGTAAAACAACCTCTCTCCTCCACACATTTTATTATTTTGGTTTCTGATATTTATCAAACATTTCAACATTCTGTCTCAACTTTACTACGGTTTATTTAACCTGGGCAACGTGTTGAGAAAATGCCATCTCAGTGCTGACATTTAACACAGCAAGGCAGAAGTTTAGCATAACCATAGTCACCTTAATGTTGATCCAAAAGACACTGCGGGTCACAGTTTAGTTAACTCTAGACATTTTAAGGAAAGTGCCATCACAGCCTGAGAGCTCACCTTGACATTTTCACTCACAATATGGTAGGTGAAAGTTAGATGTGTAAACTGACTCCTTTCTCTCAGTTTCAGACCTTTGTCTGGAATAAAGTGCTATTTTTTCACCCAGAAACTGAACTCTCTCAAAAACTGTCTCCAGAGTGTGTCTGCATTCATATTAAACACAATGTGCTGGGGCTGAGCTTTAATAGATTTCACATCAAATGTAACATTCTGTAAAAAAAAAAAAAAAAAAGAAAGAAAAAGGCTCACATCCTCCATAGAAACATTAAAATCTTAGGTCTGAGAAACAAACTAATAAATCAATATTTCTTCTGCTTGCAGGTCAGACATTTGACTCAAGGTTACTTACAGGCAATTAGCTGTAAAACGCCAGTGAAGGTGAACCTCTGGCCTTTGGGCAGGGTGAACAGCTGAGCCACAAACACGAACAGGGCCAGGATGGCAAAAATACAAGCCAGCACTGAGGTGGCCTGCACCGCCTGGAGATATTCTGCAGCAGCAAGACAACAAAACACAGTCAGTCAGAAAAGGCCCATCTTGTTCATCTTGATGCAATGTTTAAGCATTATATCTTTGTTATATTAACATTCATACATTTGTTAACCATAATAGCTATACTATACTACGCCAGTTCTAGTTACAGTCATCTTTGTCAGTTGTGACAAAAGTAAGAGTTTACCCTCTGGCACGTCTTTCACGGTGGTGTAATGCCAGCCAGAGCTTTTAAACTCCCACCTGCCCCACAGGTCAGTCGACACTGTGTCAGTGATCCACCAGGCCTGAAGACACAGAGGAAGGATAAACACATTGAGGAAATCAAGGCACATACAAAGGTTAAATCACATTTAGTGAAAAAATATACATATTACACAATATGAAGACATTTACAGAGTTTTACGACTTGTTCACATCCGCCACATATGCCTGTGTCCTCTTACAGTGTAATTGTTTTTAAACAAAGCATAATGTAAGGGTAGGTGAACACGTGGGTGGAGAGATGTGTACATTTTCAGCACTGTGGGTGGCAAAACCCCCCCTTTCAAATTATATTCTGACATTTGACTCCTGGGTATTTCCAACTGATGTAACAACAAGTGCTGGGCCAGACCTCCAGACAGAAATATATGCCTTGAGGTGCTTACATTTACTCTGGGGAGGGGAAAAGTGTGAGAACCTATTGGCATTCTTTAGCTCATTGGAAACCTGCTTCTCTATCTGTTAACCTATAGGCTGGAGAGTGAGTGACATGCACTTACATTGTCAATGGTGGCCACCAAAAGCAGGATGATGGTGGTAATGTGCAGAACAACGATTCCAGCCAGCATCAACATTGTGGCCTTCGGAAAGCTGATAACAGGGGGGGAAGCGGAAGGATGCACATTATCATTTATTTTTTGCGCATGGTCTTATGTAACAAAAGTTTGTACAGGAGGAAACACACACACACACACACACACACACACACACACACACACACACACACACACACACACACACACACACACACACACACACACACACACACACATCTGTCCCAAATAAACATTATCTCAAAAAAAAGGAAAAAACGGAGAGGAAAGCTGTTGCATTCAAGTCGAAACTCGCCCCAGAATTTACAGCCGCGTTCCTGAATAACGCATATCTGATGCACAAACACAAGCCCCTGCTTTAGACATAAATGGCTTAGGCTATTACTTAAATCTTTTACCCCTTAAAACGTATTCTCTGTAATTATGCAGCTCTAATAAATTTCCACCTCTCTGCAGCTCCTAGAAATCCCTTCTTCCTTCGCTTAACGACTCGATTTCTACGGCTTTAGACTTCTTCCGTCGACAAGAAAGGCGCGTTTGTTTGGACGGTGTTAGGGCATTCCCTAATGGGTGCCGCTCCGTCACACACAGGCCCTACGCTACAGACAACATCTCTTTAAAAAGAGCGCGAGAATACGACGACAGAAAACACATAGTAAACACACCTCTATATTATATACAGATACATTGCAGCCTACACACTAGTGGCTGTTCGCCTCTGTAGTAAATCTACAGTTTGGAGCCGTGCGTCATTTTTCAAACTTCTTTGCGCTCGCTCAGTCACAACCGTCCAGTTCATCAAAGCGCGGCTGAAAATCTAAACTACGCATAAATTCACTTTTATAGATTCCATAGAATTTCAAAACACATAAATACTGTTTAAAAATGTCTTATGCAGCATACAGTCCATCAGATACAAGTTTCCAAAATGTAAACAATGGGTAAACGTTACCTGAAAGCGCTTTAACGCACGGCCCGGGAGATATTTGGGAATGTGAAACACTGTAGACCCACCCAGCTTTGAATTCGGAGCACACACATCAGCCTGTTTTCCCTCTCCATTCCCTCTCTTTCCCCTCACAAAGCCCCACCCATAAAGTTTCAAGGTTTTTTTTCCCCCAAGTGAAACGTCCAGGCGAACCAAACACCCTCAGGTCCCAAAAGCTGGTTTCTTTCACATAGGTGTCTTATCTTCTCAGTCCACTGGCCACAGCTGCGGAATCTGTGCTTTTATCATGTGAAAATTAAATAATTATCATCATCATCCGTAACGGTGAAAGCACAAACTCGTTCTTAAGCTTCCAGACTATTTCCACACACACTTGCCGGTTCATTATGCGCGTAAAATGAGTTGGGACATAAACAAATGATGGCGCGGTACAGTACAGACGCAGTACGGTGCGTCCTGAGCAGCATACAGGCACTGGGGACAAGTTCATCTTTTGTAGCAGCAGTCACGCTCTGATGGTGGCATGTTTCCAAGCAGGTGGAAAATGAAGTAAAACAATGGTAGGTGGAGTTTTGAAAGCTTTGAATAAATTGTTAATAAGTTCTGTCATCATGGAAAGGACGTGTAACTAGTTGGAGGGAGGAGAAGGGCCAGTATAAGGGATCCTCAACCTCAGTGAGATTCTGTCTGTCTAATAAACTACCGTGATAGTCAAATGTTTTCATCAGGACAAAAAATGCAAGTCTGGAATTCACCAGAGACCCATGTGGAAATAATCTACTGCATCTTCAAACCCCTAACACCGTGTCCAGCTCTGTTTATTCTTTATTTCAACCCCACTTTTGCAGATGAAGCAAAACCTTCCTCCAGGGTTCACTGAAAAAAACAAACATGGAGCTGTGCCTTTATATGAGCTCTGAATCTCAATCATTTCACTAATCATGTGAATGGGAGTGTAACTGTACACACACACACACACACACACACACACACACACACACACACAAACACACTCACATTGACATTTAATATAGGTTTAATAACGCATAGTATGTAATTGGGATAATACATATAAAAACATTTTATGGCATTTACAAACAAAAAATATGTTTGTAATAAGAATATGACATTTGTTCTTTTCCCCTGTGCTCCGGCCTCTTTTACACAAAGGGTAGGAGTGAGCAAATTAAAAACGTACATTATCGGCTGCAGCCACCAAAGGCAGGGCAGAGTTTATTAACATACATACTAGACATTTCAGATCTACACAAACTGTCATATCTGAAACAGATAGATGTTATTAATGGCTGCAGTCAAATACTACCATGCTGTTAGGGGATTATTTAGCCGACAGTGTACATCTTGTAAAGCCTTTTATCACCTGCCTCGGATGAGAGTAAGCTTTAGTGATTATGGGTGTTCTCGTTTGTACAAAGGAGAGCATTTTTATATTCACAAAGCCTTTCCTTTCCTGTTATGTTAGGTCTGGGCTCATCTCTCCCTCTGTCTTATCTCCCCTCAGGCTGTAGTCTCTCAGTGAAGACCATGTGGACTGAGGAGGTCCTGATCCAAGTACCACAATGGCTGCCTTATACTCCTGGCGGTGGGATGAAGATAGACACCATAATTGCTTCCTTTGCTCTTTCACTGACCGCTCCCACATTTGTTGACAGTGCAGATTCACTCCGTGTGGGCAGCCTAACCTGGAAACATATCAGGATCAGGAAGTATACTCACAGTTTCCCATTCAGGTCATCTGTGTATGGTACAGTAGCCTACAGTAATATGAGGCTAGAGTCAGATACCCTGCTGAAAGAGGGAAAGGTACAGCTCCTGCGATTAAGTAAAACAGGAAGTAGGATTTGTTTTCCTGTGGTTTGGCATCAATACAGACCGTATTGAAGGTTCCCCTCTCCTGCACAGTTGTTAACAGTATTGTAAATATATCTGTGTGTGTGTGTGTGTGTGTGTGTGTGTGTGTATAGTAGTAAATAAGTAGTACTAAATACCCCTGTAACTCAGATATGATTCTATGATCTCTATAATCAGACTCAAAATATTGATACATCAATGTGTAAGCAGCATTTACTATATGTCTAATTATCTAATTATCTGCTGATCAGTTTCTCAATTAAATAATGTATTAATTACAGCATCACAATTACCTCAGAGCCCTAAGTGACAACTTCACATTGTTTACCTGGTCTTGCCAAGAGTGGGACAAAAAAGGATACAAAATCCTCATCGTTCATGAGTTGACCACTGAAATGTTTGATATTTTTTGAATAAAAATGACTTAAACTTAATTTAAATTATTGTAAAAATAATTCATTCATTTTCTATCTCTTCTCTCGTATCTGGTCTTACTGTGGATGTTTAATCAATGCATCAAATTCTTATAACTACATATACGTATGTAAACTTTGCTCCGTGACTTTATTATTCACATAAATGTAGTTATTTACAAAGCAGTATCAAATACTCGAGTGAATGTATAGTTACTTTGCACCACTGTGTAACTGGACAACTTAAGAAGACAGTTTAAAAAACTTTTGTGCAGCAGACTACTGTATTATATTATATCTATTTTTATTGTTATTATTTTGCATCTTTTTTTCATTGTGATTATTAAAAGAGTCTTTGAGTACTCTGTGCCACACTTTTGGGAAATTGGATTCTTGGCTCTGAGGCTTGAATGTAATGGTAAAACATGAGGGGCACAAACTGGGGCTACGCTTTATCTGTGGATCAGGCCCCATTGAAAGCAAATATCTCCTTTATAGTGAATACATCCCTCACAAGTGCTGTGTTACATAACTTTGTGCAATGCTGACCAGGCCATTAGTGTAACTCTCTGTTTTTATTATAGTACAGCTGAGGTGAAAATCATTCAAGAGCTACATTATTGCCAGAGGGTGTGGGAATAGACCAGGGGAAGTATTTTCTCCAGGCAGTAAGTCTGAATAGAAGTCAAGATTGAAACCATTATATCTGACCCCTGATGGTTTGTCATATCCTCACAGTGAACAGTGAGTGGGTGCTGAACAGTACTGGTTTCCCTTCTGAGTCAGTGGAGTTTTCTATTCCCATCACAACATGTGGGCCTCTACAAGAACAATCTAACACTCATTGTACCATCCATTGGAAAGATATTATACAGAAGTAGCTGCTGCTGCTGAAATGGTCTCATTTAAGACAGAGAAATCTCTCTGGGATAGACACTGACAAGACTTTGAATTAGATCTAGTTTTACAAACATGTCGGCTTGCTTGAAGTAAATAAACTTCTCCGTGCATGTTCTAGTAGCCATCTGACGCTATCTGTGGAAAGAAATCGCGGTTTTGAGGGATGTAAAGGGATATGTTCTTTTAGACCTAAAATGTTAGGAAAATACAGCCCCGAGTTGAATTTGCCCGGAATTGTCCTTTAAATCGGCGAGTGTTCTTTAGGGGCGGATTGGGATTGGGCCCTAGCGTTCAGCCTCACCATCTGCGTTTTAATTGGTCCCTGCTTGATGACTCTTAATTGATCGCCCTCTTGTTCAGGTGACGCCTCTGTGCGCACGTGAGCAAAAAAAGCATCAACAATCCGGCGATGTCTTGCAAACAGAAAAGAGAAATAACATTGTTTTTATCAGCGGTAACAGTTTGTCTATACACGTTTCAAGTGTGTCATTCGGTGAGTTTAGGGCAGTGGGGGGATGGTTTTAATACTGACCAAGGTCAAGAGTCAACAGCCACCAGGTGGGCAAAGGTTAAACAAGACAAAAGCGTCCGGCTGGGAAATTGGCACTTGGTCGAAAAGGTTACGCAGGGCACAGATCTGCGTAAAACCGCCCAGCCGGGTCTCCGGGAGATTTGGCCTGAACCTGACGCCCTTCCCGAGGATCTCACGGTGCCGAAACTCGATGAAACAGGCAGCAGCTTCGCGAACAACAGCTCGTCTTGGTCTGTTGGTAAAATCAAAAGGCAACGAAGGACTTCAGCTCCAGACTCCCAAGATGGATATCATGCAGATTTAACAGGTGAACGCTACTTAAAGGGGAGCTGCACCTAATTTAACATCAAAATGCATTTATAGGTGTTAGGCTGCAGCTCACTGTGATACCAGGGTGCTGTTTTCAGAGATGCAGGGTGGCCATGACATGCAGAAGTAGAAGAAAAACGACTAACGTATCCCTTTGTCTTTGTATACAATGCTTTTCGATATCCTTTAGGTTTCCATGGAGTCCAGGGGAAGGTTTTGGCTCCATCATTTGACTCCAGTCCACATTTCTCTGAGTGGCTGGCAATGAGGCCTTTGGTGCAGTGTGATGAGAAAGTCATGACCTTCACTGCCTCAGGACAAGGACTCACACACCTGCTAGTCGACAGAGGTAAGATAATGATTTTATTATTACTTCAGGAGGCAGAGGTGTTAAAACTGGCAGTGTCTTGGTGGAGGTTAACAATAGGCACAGATTGAGTATGCAAATGAAAGGAAAGTGCATTTTATTATTGCCCACAGCAAAACTTGAACACAAGTAATTAAAAGTTGGTGTGAAATCTCCATCCCTATAGTGCACCAATGATCTTCTAAAAATTAAAAGCTGTGGCATTGATCTGTTATTTGATTAATCAGTCTATGCTGCAAATGTCAGAAAATGGTGAGAATTCATCGTTATTCTCCAGAGCACAGGATAAAGTGTTGCTGATTTGATGTGGTCAACTGATTGGAAAAGGAAAATAAATCCCATAACAATAAGCAAATTCTTAGAATTTGTTTATTTTCTGTGTAAACTAATTGATTTGTCATGCATTTGTATGAGGACTAAAATGAGCTGTTTAACGTTTTCTCTGCACAGAGGGAGCCTCTCCCATCTCTCTGTTCCAGTTGCCTCCACTCTGTAGGTACTCGGTCAGGACGTCATGGAGCGACCTTGAGATGATGGTGCCTTATGACGCATGTTACATTACACAGGAGGTACCTGCTGCACCTGCGTTACATTTCCACCTTTAGCTGATGGCGTGTCCTGTGTTCACCACCACCTGTTTGTTTGGCTTTTCTTTTTGTCAGAATGACAGTTATGTGTTGCCCATGTTGTGGTGGGGCAGCCCTCTGAAGCTCTCCTGCCCAGTGCAGATGTCCTCTCCTGCCCCTTCTTCCTCCGTCTCTGCCCCTTCAGTCTTCTGTTCCCCCTTCGGCATGGCAGTGCAGATGTATGGCCAGGAGCAGGATACACCTCTGCTGGGAGTCATGAGTATGTTGGCTTGCTTGGCTGTTTGATCATTTGATGACTCACTATTTGAATGTCTTTAAATAGTTTTTAATTGAACTTTGAACTTTTTTTTTGTGATTAGAGCTTTTTTGTAGATCTCTTTTCACACAATACAGTATAAAAACCTCCTCTGTTACTAAAATCTGCATATTTCCAAAGAATAAACACAGACAACATAATTTCAGAAACATCAAAGTCCCAACTTTTCATTAACTGAATGAAACTAACATGTAATCTGTTTCACAGTGAATGATGGCTGGGGCCCATTTGTATCTGAACAGTGTGCGTATCGTGTCCTTTCCCGGCCTGATGAGCTTACCTTCTTCATCTCCTACAATGCTCCTTGTATCACTAGTGGGGTACGTTTTTAAGATTTTTTTTTTTTTACTTTATTTATATTTAATATTTTGATATTCATCAATATTTTAGTCGGTCTTAATTTGTCATGCAGTTACTTTTTTTTCTCTCAGGACGGACTTCATCTCTATCTTTTATTAGATGATAAGGAATACATCCTCTCCTGTTCAGCCAGTCCTCAGCTTCCTTTGCTCCCTGATCCTGTAAGCCCTGTACCCACCTCCGCTCCCCCTCCCCCTCCCTCTCCGCAGCCTCCAACCAAGGGGCAGACTCCCCAACTTCTGGACCACCCTTACTACCCATACCCTGGGCCCCAGTACCCCAACCTTCCTCAGCTCTACCCCCCTGGCCCACAACCTGTCCATCCACCACAGCCCACTAAAGACGGTCCTCCAGGACCCCAGCCCCAGCAGCACTCCCTTTACCCCACGGCACCTGGCAAGTTGCCCTCTTCTCCTGGGGAGCACCCAAAAAACCCTTCCCCTCCTCACCAGGCTCCTGTGGTGATACAGGCTACATCTACCCCAGGTCTTAGCCCTGGCAGCATTTCTCAATATCAGTCTGGTCTGTATTACCCTGGCTTCCCATTCTACTATCCTGCTGTGACCCCACCCCAAACCCCTGCACCTACTACTACTGAAGTTCCTCCAGCCACTGACCCACCCAGACCTCCAGCAAATTCTTATTACCTTCAGTATTACCATCAGATGCCATACTATCCTCAACCCTCTGCAGCACCGGTGACCCAAGCACCTGCTCCTCTCCCTCCCAGTCCTCCTCCTCCTCCTCCCCCCTCTCCACCAAGACAACCAGACGGTCCACAGTACCACATTGGTTCATTTTATGCACCTGGTTTTTACGGCTCTTACTATCCATACGGAGCAGGTTCCTACCCAAACCCCGGTCTTGAGGTGCAACCACCCACTGCTTCACATCCTTCTACCACTCCACCTCCTGCCACCACAACTACAACCGTGGTTCCCAAACATCCCAGCTATCAAGCTGCACATTTTTACCAGCAAAAACCCTTTTACTTTCTCCCACCCACACCTCCACTGCCTGGTAAAGAGAGATCCCAAACTGTTCTTCAGGAAGCTCAGAAATCAGTTGTTCCACAAGCCACCTGCCCACCCCACACTCACGCCATCTGCAGCTACTACTCTTATCCCTATTATCCATATTACCATCCTTTCTACCCTCCACCCTACTATCAGCCTCACCCCCCTGTGCCACAATATCCAGCAGTCCATCCACCTCCAATGGCCACAGAAAAGCCTTTCACCACCACTACTACTCCAGCTCCCACCACTGAAAGCACAACGATGTCCACCCCAATTCAGCCATCTCCGCAGATGCCCCACCTCAAGTGTCTGCCGGGGAGGATGGTTGCCTTGCTGCCTTTTGCTCACCCAGACTCCATTCAGGTCAGAGGTCAGTGTTTGGGTAAACAGAAGAGTTTTGTTTTCACAAAGAGACAGATGTGGGAGGTTTACCTGTTGTTGCCCCCGATTTATTATCAACAAAGAACCTCTCCAAGTCCCAACAGTTCTCAGAGAAACAAACACAGCTTACCTATTACTAACAATTTGTATGCATATTAATATTATTTTAGTATATAAGCTTAGTTTCAGCAAATTAAATTGATTTGTGTACAGATCAGATTCTCCAAGAATTTATTTATCTATAAAATGTCAGAAAATCATGACAAATTCCCATCATGTTATACCGGAGCATTCATCATCATTTCAAGTAATGAAGAAAATCCTGACATTTGAGAAAGCCAGAACCATATGTATGTATGAATATTTAGCATTTTTACCTGGAAAAAACACTTAATGACTCATGATGTTATACAATGTTATTTAGCTCAGCAAACTTATATTTCAAATCTGAAATGCATGTTAGTTGAGACACTGTAGAAAACGCCATAACCTTATGATGACTATATTGATTCAAGCACCTCAAAGTACATAACATACTCAGTGTTACTAGACCAACCTTTATCCGTAAATTAAAGTTTATTAACAGATATTGAATATCTAACAATCATTGTGTCTTATGTCAGACCAAATGAAGGCATGGCTGTTCCTCTCCAGTGTGTCCCACCTGTGTGAGTACATGCTGCAGATGGCTGAGGGCTCTGGGGTAATCCTTCACTCTCCTCTGCCTGCCTGCCACAGCCAGTCACGGGTAAGTTCCTCTATAATGCTTCGTCACTGGCTCTGAATACATCATCCGTATATACCGTAACTGCTTGACTTTCACAATGAAAATAGTTTCTGTCTTAAACCTGAAGTTCCCAGTTCTCACATTATATATTATAATATTTATTACTAGACTTAACGTTAAATTTTGTCATTCTTGAAGCAGTATTGGATATGCTGTATACTTTTTTAAAAGTATATTCCTAGAAGTTGTTGTATCTTCTCCTGGTGTCTATATGAAATACAAGACAAAAAGGAGGGAACTCGCCACCAAAATATCAAATAGTTTATTAGAGGATTACATGATAAAAGGACAAGGACAATGTATGAAATACACACAATACAAATCAACTCTTACACACAGTAATTCTGACAATACAACATTAAACAATTACATACATTTAGACATTAACTGAGCTGCCTCAGTGTCATCTGTCTGTTGATCTAATCCCAGACTGATTCCTTGTCACTGGAGATGGTTCTTGATGATTGGGTTTGTTGTTGGGTTGCTACAGAATGACTAAGGAGCACTTGGATGCCTCCCTGGTGGTATTGTGTGAAGAATGTAAACAATCTTTGCACAGCACTCTATATACTTGTATGGTGAAAACACTGAAACTGCCATCCAACACAATGACACCACAAACTACAACATTATCTTGGATTGCTGTAGCTGGTGTTTTTGTCCCAGTCAGCAGTTCATATTTACGATTAATCCCATATGGACTTGTATGCAGCATTTGGTCTGTATGCATTTGTACAGGGTGGAGTCTTTTTCTGTACTATGCAGCCCAACTGGTAAGAGAACATGCTTTTTTTTTTTTGGCAAAATGAGCTCAACTTGCATACTCTATTTTTAAATTCAGGAGCTGGAGACCATGCGTGGTTGTTCATACTGACTTTATTGATCTCTCTCTCTCTATCTAGACTCCCACAACCACTTCCTTACCTATTAGGTTCTGGGATCTGTCCATGGCACGATATAGGACTCTGGAACTTCAGTGCCCATTTGACAGTACCCCCGTAACCCCAGCGCCAGTTACCCCACCTGTCTCCCCTACCCCACCCAGTACTGTGCTGAAGCCAAGAGTCATCTGCTCCTCCCATCAGATGACTGTGGAGCTCCCCCCTGGTGCCATCTCTGGAATTCTTCTTAAAGGTGTGTGTGTGTGTGTGTGTGTGTGTGTGAGGTGCATATGGTTGCCATCAGTACTGCATGGGTTGAATTTTAACTGGCTTCAGGGAGGCTCCCCTGGTGTACAGTTGAATGGGGGTGGGGGAAAGTGTCCTTTTCACTGGGCAGCACTTAAACTCTTGTCCTCACCATGCTGAGAGCTGTAATTGCGCCATTTAAAGCCTACACAAAAATTGTATGTTTCCATGTGTACTTTTTCAGACATCAAAGGGAACTGGATGAACCTCCAGGATGCCCCAAAGCACTGTGGGTATTCTGCAAGCAAAGGCAAAAATGGCAAAATCCATTTGAGTCTCCAGTTACACTCACGCTGCCACATGAGCGTGCAGGCAAGTATTGACTCAGGTTTCACACTGAGCACAAGACCTTTTGTATAATTGACAATTTGCTTTAACTATTAACTCTCATACAAACGTTTCTGTCTAAAAGGGTAAAATGTACATCATCACTGTCGTCTACATGACAGTAAATGGGAAAAAGGAGACTCAGCTTTCTTGTCCAGTTCCCATCCCATGGTCCGCAAGAGGTAGATGGACTTAATGTTTTCACCCCTGAAAGGCTATTCAATTTGCCAAAGGGTGTTTTCCCCAGGCCATTCAGACTTATTTTAACCAGGCGGCTGACATTTGTCGTGCTGTCCCACAGAGTGCAACCTTCCTAGCAAACAGCGTCTCCCCTGCGGACCCGCATCTGTATCCCAGCCACAGTGCCTCTCCATGGGCTGCTGCTTCAGCAAGCACCCCCCTGCCTGCTATTACCCCATGGATGGTGAGCTGCAGTTTGTGTCCCCACTGGCATTTTCACGCCACTTAACTAAGTACAGTTGAGCTGTTTTGGATACGGAAATGTAAGCGCTACAGTGGCTAGATGCGTGAAGAGGCCTATTCAGGGCCAGCACAGCGTGATTCAAGCTGGCAGTGACACAGAATGTGAAAAGGGTATAAGATACCTTGGGTCTCATTATCAATTGCCTCCTGAGATTTCTGACCTTTTGTTCATCTGACCTTTACATAACTGTGCATGTCTATCTATATATTTGTGTGTATGTGTGTCCTCCTCCAGAGTGCACTATTGACCGCCACTTTGTCTTCTCCGTGCCTGCCTCCCTCACCGAGCCCCCTCTTTCCCCTGCCCTGCTTGTCGCTGCCAGCAACTCCACCTGCACACCTCAGAGAGTGACTTCTGACTATGCTTTGTTCAAGATCCCAATGGATGGCTGCGGGGCACGCAGAGTGGTGAGCTGTGATTAATGAACACCTTTCCCAGAATATCGACAAGTTCAGGGAGACATCTCCCTGAATAGGAACTGTCTGTTTATTTATTGTCAACAAATACTGTCAACAAATACCATGAAAAGAACAAACTGAACAAGAGACTGATCCTTAGCTTCCTTTTTGGGGGCCATAAACTCCCATGACTGTCTAAAACAAACTATTGAGCCACAATGGTGCACTGGGTGACATGTTCCTTTACTACTGAACACAGCTACGGTAGTTTATTTTGATTCAGTAACCTATTTTCCAAGATATGTCTTCAGTAGGAGCCAATGGCTGTGGGGCTGAGGAAAAAGGCAGGGCAGGGTAAACTGAAAATATTGAGGCAGAGTTGTAGACTTATGATCTTTTCATGGGATTTATTGATATTTTATTTTTTACAATTACATATTCTAACCTATGTGTCCTGTTCTGTCCTGACAGAGAGTGGGGAAAATGTTGATCTACATGGTGGAGATTATTAACAAAGTTCAGGCAATCAGCCTCAACTATGGCACCATCACAAGAGATTCTCCAATCAGGTTGGAGTGTGTTCCTTTGGATTATCACATGTTTTCCCCCTGAAGCACAGAGAGGATGCAGGAATTTCATTGTTACAAAACACTGAGTCAGTTAATGTCATTTGTACCCCTTTCATTTACCTATTTTTAAAGAAATTTGAAGAGATAAACCTGCAATGATGCAACAGATTTTTCGGCCCGGCATTTCTGTAGTAACCAATTACTCATTTGTTTTTGTTGCCTAAATAATGTATCCATCTTTGGCAATAAATGTATTCATAGAATCGATGTTAAGTGGTCTAAGACTCGTAACACTCCCAATATTCACTGTGTGATTTTATTATGGGATGGTTGTCACTCCCCTTGCATCTACCTGCATTTTGTGTCAGTATTTATTTTCAGCTGTTATATATGCATAGATTTCCATGACCATGTTTCCTGTGTCATTCTCAGGTTATTGGTGGAGTGCCGGTTTCAGCCGGGCACCGTCCTGTCTGTGAGCTACCTGGTAAAAACACCTACCCTCGGCCCTGAGGTCCATACCCAGGGGATGTTTGGAGTCCAGCTCAGGATTGCAAAAGGTGAATGCTCTTCATTTCAGCACTGACAGCTGCTTTGCATAACTTATGTTACTCCAGTCGAGATGATTGCATAACAAATCTCACATTTCCGCATTATATGAATGCTTCAAACCCATTCTGTATCAGCTGTACTCAGAACCTCTACCTCGTTTTCAGTGGGTGAAAGTTGCTATTATGATGTCCAGTTATTCCAATACACCTCCTTTTTGTCCCAGATGCTCAGTACAACAGCTACTACCCTCAGTATCACCAGCCCCTGCAGATGCTGCTGGGGAAACCCCTCTACCTGGAGGTGCGGCTGCTTAACGCCCCTGATCCCAGTTTGAGGCTGCTGGTGCACTTCTGTGTGGCCTACCCACGCTCAGGAAAATCTGTGTGGGTGCTGCTTTATAACGGGTATGTTGAAACATCTCCTGCATGAAGAGAACATTGACAAAAAATATTGAGCCAAGCAGGGGGGAGCGGGGGTGTTGTTGCAGAAGCATGAGAAATAAAGATTTACCACACACACATCACATATTTTTAGAGTTTTCCCCTTTCAAGTAGACAGCAGGGAAAATGAACAGAACTATATTTCTATTGTCCTGTAATCTAATTGTTTTAATAATCCAATTTTAATCCCTAGATGTCCCAACCCATTGGACCCAGCCCCTCAGCAGGCTGTGGTGTCTGACCCTCGCCCACTTTCTCAGGGTCAGACACGACGCTTCACCATCAGCACCTTCCAGTTCCTTCCTGATGGTGAGTTCAAGGACCCAAATGAAGAGGTAAGCATGAGCGGAAACCCTTGCTGAGACTTAGATGAAATGATCAGTATCACTATTGTGATTGCAGGATAAATGTGAACCTTTAGTAAGGAGATTGTTAGCTTAGTTTAGCATAAGTGCTGAAATCTATGGGGAATGGCTAGTCTTGCTCCGTCCAGATGTAACACATGTGCATAACATCTAAAACCCAATCAACACATTGGTTTTCCACATACTTGAATAAAGATCCAATGTGTGAGAAAGTTTTGGTTATAAAGCAGTGGTAGGTGGGAGGATTTTTCTTTGGACAGAGCCAGGTGAGCCGTTTTCCTCTCGTCTTGATTCAAAAAGTCAAGCTGTTTGCCTGTACCTTTATATTTATATAGACCAACAAGAGAGATGCGTCAGTCTCCTCTAACTGCAAGAAATCAAATTATGTTATTTCTCAAAAGGTCAAACTGTAAAACACTAAATGTTTTCTGCCCATAGAGCTTGTGCATTTTGCCCATGTGGTAATTCATAAATTTGCTATCTTAGGGTGGCAGACCTTGTGTTTATTTTAGGCAAAAGTAAATGTAAATCTGTGCAAGAGTATGGCTGTTTCCGTTAGTGCAAATTCAGTTTATCGCTTGAGTCATCAAAAGCACAGAGTGGAAAATGAAACCATTTACATCTGTATCTCTGAATCTCAAGTCAGCATTCATTACAAGGAGATGTGGAGAGGCCATTTTGTAAACTGCACATTCTGGCCAAATCTTGATTGCCAGCAGCTGTTTGTCACAGTACATTGTGCACACTCTGGAGACTGGACGCTCCATCTAATCCTCCTTTGCTTTCGCCTCTCAGATCTACTTCATGTGCTCGACTGAAATCTGCTCACCACGTGACGGACCTTGTGTTGAGGGATGCTTTGGCCAATAACGGTGAGGAAAATTGGCTCTCTGTCCTCAGATCACCCGCCACACCCCTCCTGAACTCTGGGGGATCTCATGAATGAGCACTTTTACACTTGAAACGGCCTGAGAGCCAGTAGTGGCTGCAGTTCCATACGACAGCAGGACAATGATTTAGTAATGAGGACGGTTTTGAATTATTAATTAACACTGATCCACTTCCTGTTTTTCCAGTTACAACAGGGATAATGCATGGAGTTGGATGATGATGACAATGATCTGGTAAGCTATGCTACAGTTGTGCTTAGCAGCTGTTACAATATACAACAGTGTGGCATGATGACCATTCTGACCATATCTTGACTACTCTGCCCTTTTCCAGGCCTCAGACATCACTCATTTAACCAGCCAATAAAAGCTCTTAAACGACACCAGGGGTGTGTGTATGTTTTTTGTTTCTAAGCTCTCAGACACTTGGTTTTACCGCAGGAAGTGGCACTCCATCAAAAAAAAGGGAGGCAGCTTTGTTTACATGAACACTTGGCCCTTGTTACCCGAGTCTGACAGACTCAGACTGTCCTTCTAGTTTCTCTTTATGTGGATCTCATACCGTAGGTTTACAGCAGCAGAAGCAGACATTTGAGGAAGGGAAACAGGACACATCAGTAAAGTGACTGCGTCTGAAAGGGAACTTGAATATTGCCACTGAGGCTTCATCACACAAACGTGGTCAGATTAACCTGCTTGAGGGAATTGGGGCAAAAATTAACCCAATCAACCCTCCGCTGTGCAGCAGGCACTCTACTGCTTTGCTGGTATATGACATAGCCCTGGGTTTTTCTGTTACAATTGGATTAAACAAATTAAAATTCTGCACCATGACAGCACAAGACCATTTAATGGCTAATATTTTTGAGATGCATGTTATGATTTTACACAGATAACATTGCAATTAATGAAGAAAAACAAACATCACTTGCGGGTGTCACCGATTTATAGATTAAACTTTACTTTAAACTATAGGAATTTGCCAGTATGCAGACAGACAACAATGATAATACAACAAAAAATAATTTAAAAAATTGATCTGCTTTCTTGTTGAGAAGATGAGAGGGTTGGTATCCTAAGGTAACAATGTTGTGGTTAACGTAAAGAAATGATTCTAGGCTGTTGTGACTTTTGGATGTTTTGTCATCACCATGCAAGGGAACTTAGTGCAAACTTTAGGAAGTTGAAATGGAAAGCCATAAAAATGTCAGACAATCACACAATTCTCTTTTTTTCTCCAAATCTTTTTATTGATTCAGAGTTGCGGTAAACAGTACATCCAGAAAAAGTCACATTTTCATTACACAATCCTCATTTAATGGTAAATTGTTGTTTATACGTGTGGGTTATTTGTATGAATTTAACACATGGATATAATGTTATTAATTAGTGAACTGTAGAGATGCTGGAAGGAACATTTTGTTGCTTTTTAAAAGAGCTCTGTTCCCGTCTTTAAACTAAGCTAACTGTAACCTGCCTGAAGGCTGTGCTAACTCTTGTCAAGGAAACACATGGCATGTGGTATGGTAAACTGACTCTATAAAAGGGACAGTAAGAAACTGAATTATGTAGCCATCATAAATAGGTGGATGGGTGGGGGCAGCCAACCAACCCATGTAGGCTAAAGCTTTCAAAATCAGGATTAGCTTTTCTTAGTGTTGTAATTTGCTACAGCAAATTGCCTTTGAAGTATGTGCACCTCCTGGTAGCCTTTGACCACTGGGTGTCATCCAAGCAATAAAAATGCCAGAGGAACATAAGGCTCTCCATGCTGCATGACTCACAGCTGGGCTTGTGTGAAGACCTTGGCCTGTGTGTTCGTTGTGTAATGAGTTGGGAGTGAAATCTTCCACAGCTCAAACTTGACGATAAGACCAACCCCCCTTCTGAAGACTCAGCCGTGTTAACGTGGCCTTAAACAACACAGGCGCGTAAACCCAGGATTTGCGCACCAGTAGAAAAATAGACAGAACAGAACGAAACATTTGATCTTGATGTTTCGGGATGAGCAGTTTGAGCATGTTGGTCTGGTCTTCCCCTCATCTCACACATACACACATACACAGACACACACACACACCTCCCCTGAGTGAAATGTATGGAAGCACTGCGGCACACTGCGTGTATTTGCAGGCTGCATGGCTGCCTGGCTCAGCGTTCAAAGGGAGAGCGGAAGATAGGAGGAGGGGAATGACTACACCGAGGGAGGAGGAGGGAAGGAGAGAGGGAGGGAGGACAATTTCCTTTCTGTAACACGCTACAAGAACACACCGGGAAAACGGAGCGAGGAAAGAAAATAATAAGCGAGAAAGAGAGAGAGAGAAAAGGAAACACCGCAACCCCTCCGTCCGTCGGTCCGTCCAGCTATCCATCCATCCGTCCGTGGTTTTTTTTAATGGGGGAGGGGGGCGAGAGATCGTCTTTTCTTTTTAACGCAGACTTGCGGACTATCATGGGGGGAAGAGACAGCTCCTGACGAGGATTGACTTACAGTGAACCTCTGCTCTGTGGCACAAGTCCGAAGCTAATAAGGCGCAGAGAGGGAGAAGGAAAGAAAGGACAGAGGGAGAGAGAAAGAAAGAAAGAAAGCGGGGAGCGACAGGGAAGACATGTTGAGGGCTTTTTCGTCTTGAGGTTGCGGTAGGATGTTGATGTTGTGCTCTTAAAAACAGACTCTCGCTCTCGTGGAGAATTTTTTTCTTTCTTTCTTTCTTTTTTTTTTTTTTTTTAGAAAAAGGGTGACAAATGGAAATTGGGCGGTAGGCTGCGTTCAAGAGCCATTGTGTTCATCGGTGTTTATTTAATTGGTTTGTTATGATCTGAAATAGCGAAGGCCTCTCAGGCAGCCCCGCAGTAAATAAATACCCGGTCAGCAAACGGGGGCTACAACGCAGGAAATTAACCCGACCAGCCTGTTTGTATTCTCAGGGACGTGCATTTTCTTTTCTTTTTTTATTAGCTGTTATCAATTTAACCGCGTGTGTTTTTTTGCAGTGAGTTGAAGGCGGTGTTTATGGGCTATTTGCTTTTAAAAGCGAATCGCAGCGTTGCTCGGCCAGAGCCAAAACATTTCCAGATACATCAACTCTTAAGGGGGTCATACAAAGGCCCAGTAGAAAACACAGTGGAGGCTACTTGGCAGCAGTAAAAGGCTATTTTTAAGTGCATAGTACAGAGGCTGGGTGGAAGCACAAAGGTGCGCGGGATTCGTCTGTTTTAGCCCCAGTTTAGGTCTAGAGAGGAGACAAAAGAAGATTTTTAAATGTTAATGTCGACCGACGTTGCATCAATCATGCTGCCTGTGTCCCGGGGTCTCATGGACCGGGATAGAGAGCTGGACACCATGGCCGGAGTGCATCCCAACCCGGGCGGCGCTCCTGCAGCCGTCCGGGGCATGAAGCGAGGAGACCCGGAGCCTGACGGACAGACCGCGGCGGCTCTGGTGGACTCGGCCGGAGCGGAGTGCAAGCGTCCCCGGATCGACGGCTCAGGAGGAATCGGCGAGGTTGGTCAGGTGAGGAGGGGGACTCTTTAATGTCCAAATGCAGTAGGCTAATTTGCAGATATGACTTGACGGGTGAAGCGTAACCGTGGTGCAGGGATTTCTAAATGGATGATGTAGTCGTTTTTATCGCAAATCTCCCTTTTTAATGTTTTACTGTGTTCGCATCTATATGCAATATGTGTATCTACACATGTGTAGCTACTCGTCTTGTGCTGGTTGCAGATAGTTGCAGGCAGAGCTGCAGCAGAGACCACCAATGGGCCCACTTCACTTTAATTCCCAGCGTTGCAGGAAATACCACCACATTTTCTCAGCTGGGGGTGACTCTATGCTGTTAATTCACCTTTTAAGAGAGCGTTGTAATAGTTCACTGATTTCAATTCGCAGTGTTTGGCCATAACGCTGCAGCTGCCATAGGCTACTGCACATCAGACATTTACTAAAGGATTCAGAGGCAACTGCAATAGTAATTTGTTGCAGTGCAGTTTGTATAACTGCATGTTTAAGTGGCTTGTTGCAATAACTCAGACATCCTGTTGCTTCACAACCCATCTCTTTAATGAATATCAGTAAAACCCGTGCAGCTCCAGCTGAGGGTGGGGAATGTAAACAAACGTGACCTTTTATTATGCAAAAACACCTCTGCCATGTGACAAAATGGTGTGGACAACATTTGGCTTAGGATGGAAATCGATGTCACTGTTTGCTTGTGTGATCTTTTGTTTGGAGGGAGGGATGGGGGCAAACAAATACATCCAGTTTTATTGGGGTACAATTAGCAACCGTGGTTCTCAGGCCGCTGCTTTTACCAACATTAATACCACAGTGTTTGTAATAGCCTCTCATTCTGTATTTAATAACCTCTGTTAACCCTTTTCTCAACTTGCTGTTTTTGCCCCTCTGTTTATCCAAAGGTGGTCAAATGTTTCTTATTAAAGCATCAGGGGAGGGCAGGAGGATGCTTAGGACATCATTATAGTATATTATGGAGGGTGAAGCACTCCTTTCTACAATAGAAAGCTCTTTCGCCGCCATGAAAGCACCAGTAATGGAGGTGAAGTGGCTTGTTTGCTCCTGTTTGGAAAACTAAATGGCTGGCCTTACATCGTCATGCTGTCTGCGAGTGCTGACAGACAGGCTCAGGAACCTAATGCACTTAAACACAGATGTGAGTGGAAGAGTGTGTTTGCGTTGGAGAGAGAGGCGCAGATCAATACTTCAGCACCTAAAATGTATTGAACGTGAGCCGGCTGGACAGTCCGGAAATGAGAGTGGGAGAGATGCCCCCTCCCTCCCTGCCTCCCCCACCCCCCTTCCTCTCTCCCAGTTGGTGCAGGAACAGATTTGCCCTATCACTGGCAGTAAAGCGGCTTTGTTTTCCAGCTAATGGGATCACATCTCATACTGGAGGGGGCATTATAACCACACTGATCTCTGAGATCCTTATCTAAGGCAGAGGATTTCTACAACACACATGCACATATGTGTACACACACACACACACACACACACACACACACACACACACACACACACACACAGGTATGAAGATTAGTGTAATAATGAGTGTAGAACTACAACAGTTAGTAATTGATTAGTCAATCAGCAGTAACATAACTAATTGGTAAAGCAGATTTTAAAGCCAAATTGCCTAAAGGTATCAAGTGTCTTGAATGTATTGATTATTGATATCTTGATTTCCAGCTTTTGTATATTATTGAAATAATTCTTAATGTTTCTGCCACCATGGACTATTAGAAACTCTTAGATTTTCTGATTTTATATATACACACATGTGTGTGTGTGTGTGTGTGTATATATATATATATAAAAAACTTGACTTATTGAGAAAATGTTTGGCAAATTAATCATAAATGAAAATAATCATTAGTTCCAGCCCTAAATGTGTGTTTCACTTTTGTAAAAAAACTACGTAAATATATATTTTTTTACAATGCATTATTCATCCTCTGATCCCAGTGTGTGTGTGTGTGTGTGTGTGTGTATGTAAGTAAAACAGTGTGACGTATTTCTATCCCCTTAACCTGGTGACACCATTAATATTCTGGAAACAAATTGGGTTGAGTGACATTTAATTTTCCTGCTTTTTAAAGCACTTGGCTTTCCATGAAACGTCTATAAAAATGCATACAAGTGCTTCTGTAAAGCAAATCTTCAGAGGAGGGTTAAGGATGGAAATTATTACAGCAGACAGTCCCTCAGCTGTCGTGAAGCACTGGGTCTCCCTTCCTCCACCCTTTCCATCCCTGATGTTGAAAAAAAAGAGATTTATTGCCGACAACACGGCAAGAGTTGAACTCTGACCTGGAATTGAAGCCAACACAATGAGGTGTGGTTGTGGTGAAGAGCATCCATTTGAACCGCTGCAGCCCAATAATGAGATCTATCCCATTTGGCCATTGACCCTGCTGCTTTTCTCATTAGCTGCTAGGGTATGATGTCATCACAGTGCGGGGGTGGGTTGCACTGTCAAGTCAGATATGTAAAGTTTTGGCAGAGCATTAATGCATGTATAAGTCACGGCAGCATGCAGTACATGACTGAATGCTCAGCTAACACGTACAAATAAAGCCCGTGGATGAAAGAAAGCTGGATGCATTCAACAGAACGAGTTCAAATGTTCACCACTGCTCATAGAAATTAAGATGCTGACGTTTACACTGTACTCATTCAAAATAGTGTAGATTTTAGGTGGATAATAAGCTGAACAGGCCACCAACCAGAGCCCTCCCTTAAAGAATATAAAAAACACATTTTGAGTCTATTTTGCATTCTGCTGCTGAACTGGTGAAGTCCTGCATTTTTCAGGACGACAGGAGACTCATAACAGCACTCTGCGTCTCCAGCTCCAGTCAGATTTTGGCAAATGTTGAGAGGAGCTTGTCGGCTTCAATATCCATCCGGCGTGCTGCTGAGCAGCCCATGTTTTGTTGTCACTCTGCGGAGGAACCGGGGCTCTCTCTAACCTAATAAGGTCTTGCCTGGGGTGACAGCACTGAGGACAAATGACTTGACTAGGACATTAATGTAGGTGGATCACCCCTCTGTACTTTCATCTCAGGCCCGGCACTGAAATAGAATGAAAACGTCAGCAAGAAAAATGTACTCTTGCTGCGAGTTCAGAATATTTATTTAGTTTTTGGGCTCCTGTTTTTCTGTGATAAATGGCTAGCAGAGGTCTGTTGACTGAATTATGTTTGAGAGACCAGCAGACAGGGAAGAGTGTGGTTTGGTGCTCTGCTCTGGGCCAGATCTGATGAGCTGTAAGTGTAGTCATCTTCACACATCAAACACACTATAGTATTTCTGGTTTTGGTGAAACATATTAATATAATGATTAGTTCTCGTTAAGAATTTATTTGTCTAGCAATTCTTTACACATCAATATATCAGCACACTGCTTCAGTATACATCCTATATATATGTTACCCTGTGTGCCAAAAAATAATAATAGCAATGAAGAGTAATTACCGCTAAAATGATAAGGCAGTTAGCTAGTTAGGAAATAAAAGGGCAATGATCCTTCAGTCAAAAATGGTAAAACATTTGTTGTTTCTAGCTCATCAAATGTGAAGATCTGCTTCCTTTGTCTGTCATGATTACATTAAATGCTGAGGAAACTGAATGCCTTGGGTTTTGAAATGTTAATGGCCAACTTGTAATGGGCATCCTTAGCAGCTACTTTCGGACATTTCTGAGACCAAACAAACAATGAAGGATCTAATCTGAATAGATAATCAAAATAATCATTAGTTTCATCCCTAGACAACATGCACTGAATATAATGTAGAAATTTAATCATTATTTTATTGTTTTTCTAGCAGCACCCTGCTCTGTAACTTTATGGTTCAGTGGCATAATTTAATAAATCTGTGGTAAAATTAAAATGTCAAAAAGGATTTTTTTTGAACTACCAAAAATGTGCATCGACACCGGTCCTGACAGAGCAGTGTTATACTCTGGTTTCTCATGTGGAAAGATGCAACGAAATGATGATGTTGGGTAATCATGACAGGCAATTATGTAGTGCAGTAAATAATTACCAGAAAATAATAACTCCTTCTAATCAGATCTGAATTAAATTGAGGGATAAAAATGACAGTTTTATCATATGCAGATCAGTGTGTTGGACGTGGGTTTGAATGTATTGCCTGTAATTTGCCAGCTGATACTGCTGCACGATTTTGTTACACCATAACTGTCAAGCTGGCTTCCAAAATCCACTTTTACACCGGCCAACAACCCCCTGAAAACGCACGTTGTAGGTTTACTGTGGAAAGTTGAACAGACCTGAGGTATATTGAGGAAAAATAAACTTCAGATCGTCTTGCCGCATGTTTTGAGGCTTAGCACGTAAGTGCTCGGTGGATGAAATGGATTCACATCCTCTCGAGTGTGTGGAGTGCCCTGCTTTGCCGTTTAGGTAGGATGACTCTCAGAGCAGTGAAATGTAGTTCCTCTTCTCCCCCTCCTCAGAAGAGCAGCAGTCCCAAGGCATGATAGGAATAGACACAAGTCTTGTGACCAAATTAGACATCACACACACACACACACACACACATGCACACACACACACACACACCTACCGCTACCTGTAGTTTTTGGAGAGGAGGTGCAGGGTTCATGGTTATAAAGGATCACTGTTGCCTTGTTTAAAGATGGTGTGAAGGAGAAACTTGGAGGTGATGAAGCTTCTCATCCTTTGCTTCTCCTCAGATTTTAGAGGGCTGTCCCACCCTCCGAGCTGCTGTGTCCTCCCCCTCCCCTCCTCACCATCTGTTGACTTTAAATCATTTTGTTACTTTCTTCTGATTGCTCACCGGGTCTTTCCCCAGCAGTTTGTGTCTTTGCTTGTTTTAGTTAACCCCCACCCCTTCAAACACCAGCACCACCAACCCCAGATGTGAATAGGCTGCTCCATTTGTCACCAACATAAGAAAGGCAACAAAAAAAGAAAGCATGAAACATGTTAAACTGCAACTGAAATAGGTACAGGGCAAAAAAAAATCTTTTGTTTTTCATGTGCGTGCAAGTGGTTGTGGTGCAGAGAGCGAGACTGATGCACACTCATCTTGAGCAGCGTCCCTGCAGCCCTCCCTCTCTCATTCCTCCCAGTTCCTTAAGGAAATTAAGCACATGACTCCGCTCATGTATGAGTCATTGTCTTTGCTCCCTCCATCTCATTTGGTGTTTTTTTTTCTTTTTTTTCATTGCTTTCCATTTCCCGTTGTATTTCCAGCTCTGGTTCCTCCCTCAGTCTCTCACTCATATGAATTCCAGATGTTTCTAGATGTGTGTGTGTGTGTGTTTTAACAACCCCCCCCCCCCTCCACACCCCCCACTTTGACAGTGTACTGCCCCAATAAATCTCTATTTGTAGCCTCTTGTTTTGATTCCCCATCTTCTCCATACCTTCAGTGCGTGGCGTCTGGACTTAGGCACCACTGTAAAATAAGGTTTATACTTTATTCATGTTATTCAAGCCTCTTAGAGGTGATTCATTATTTAGAGTTTCTACCTCCCAAAGCCAGTTCACTAAGTACATTTTTGGCTCTGAGATAGACTCACAAAAAATACATTTTTCAATCACAAAGACACTTCCTTACCCCCACCCCTACTCATCTCTAACCAGGCCTCTTGTATTTGGAAACATTGTGCTTAGTTTTACTGAAATGCCCCCATGGGGTCCGGAGTTAGATGGCGACAGTATTAATCAGGCGAACTCAAGCTGTGAGGCGCACAGAGCAAAGTGTTCCCCCTAGGGACAGAGCAGGCAAGGGACATTGGTTCCAGATGAAAGGAAGATCAGGGGGAAGGACAGAGAGAGAGGAGGGAGGAGCTGAGTTGTTTTCTAATCTAGTGATATGAAGCCAGGGAGAGGCAAATCTGTTTTCCCCTTCAAAGTGTGCTGTAATTGCTGTGAAAAGCTCCTTTTTAATGGAATACATTAGCATAAAAGCCGGAACAGAGCATAATGAGTACAAATAGTGAGTTATAAACTATTTTAGGGACTAGGGGACATGATTTCTGTTTAATATTTGGCTCCAAACAAAATGTGATTTTTTTTTCTGCGTCTTGTTTAACTTTAATTACCCACCAGATGTTTGCTGTATCCATCTCTGCTTTACACAGCCCAGAACATCGAGAGGAATGCGGTGGGAGATTGCATCAGTGCTCACAATGGCATTTCACACCAATGGGCTTCATGCTCGCTGACACTTCTGACCTATTTATGATTTAAGAGCGGCGGTGACACTCGTTCTTTCTAACCGTCTTTCATCTCCTGCTCGCATGATCTCACTCGCCCCCGTTATCATGTCTTTACAAGCGGACAAAAGATCTGCTGGGTGGAAAACTCCGGAGGAGGAGCAGGAGTGTGTCGGTGGTGGAGTTAATTTGATTGGGAGTCGGTAACACCACAGAAGTGTAAAGCCACTTAAAAAGAATATAGACTGAGTGGATAAAGGAGGCTGCTTCTGCTCAGTGATGGAAAAAAAAGCATTTGGTAATGTTTTTTTAGCCAATGAAGATGCTGCCCATAAATCTAAAAACTACTCTTCTCTTCCAGAATAACGACCCTTTGACCCTTGGTTACCATGGCTACCCATCTCACAGTCAGGTAAGAACACAATTGCACTTCAAAACACATGTCAAATACCCTGATTTATAATATCCCACCAGCCAATCCTCTAAAGTTCATTTCCTGTGTGGATACGGTGTTTACATAGCATTAATATGGCTCAGTGAAGCTCTGTAAACCACAAGGTGGGGGTGTAGATTATAATTTGTCAGTCGTGTAGAAGACGAAGACATGCCTCCACACCCTTCACTCTTCCAGTCAAACCCTCCCACCACTTTTCTTTCTGTGCTCGGCAATCAGCAGAAATATTAATCAACTCTCAGCTGGTAAATCGAATTAGTTATTTCTTTTAGCGCCTGTAACCCTGCTAATACTCTCACTTTTCTGCCTGCAAACAAAAACAAACGAGAACCAACTGTATTACATGTTGTGTTAGTTATTGTGTTGGTGTGTGTGTGTGTGTGTGTTTGTCTTTGAGGCTACAATCTGTTTACTCTTGTTTGTATTAGCCTGCTGATTGTGTTATTAGACTGTTCAGTTTATGTGGTTAATCCTTAGATCATCCTCCGTTCATCCACTCATCCTCTCATGCTCTGCCCATAATCCCTTCATCCCTCCCTCCCTGTGATGCCCAGCAACCTCTGGCTTCTTATCTGCACTTTATCAGTCGTAAGCCTTCTCTCATACGCTCTTATTTGCCTCAGTATGCAAGAGTTGTTGTTTTTTTTTTCTCCCCCTGCCTGGCTCTTGTGCTGCTCGGAGGATGTTACGTAAGCGGGAAGCCAATTAACCAGTTTTCATTTCATTGTAAGTTGATACAGCTTTGAACCGTTTCCTTCCCGAATGATAATGTTGGGAGAATAATCATAAAGCGTTACCTTGCGTGAACAGCTCTCTGTGTTGAGATGGAAAGAAGTCAGTCAAGGACTACTTCAGGGACTCAAAAGTGTGAACTGGCTTCTGACCAGGAGTAAAAGGCAGAGAGGAAGAAAACAATGTTGGGCAGCGGAGACTCCCACAACACTGAGGTGCTAAACTGTCAACAACAGTGTGAGAATGATGTGATCAAAGACTCCTGAAAGGAAAAGCCTGGAGAGCAGCAGAAGCCTGATGTGTGAGGAAAGAGATGAGGTGTTTGCAGACGTGCAGTATCAAACTTTGCTGGTTTCATCTGTCGGTTAAAGTAAGGTTGTTGTTTTTTTTCATGGGTGGGGTGTGTGGGTCTTATCTATATATAGGTAAATCATCTGATGATGGCTTTATTCAAACATGACACTGTATACGGAAAGGGCCACAAGGCAGCGGTGGTGCTGCTGAGAAGCAGCGGTGAGTTGCCAGATAAAATAATCATTAGGCTGACAGGCTCATCGGTTTCATCACTGATGGATGTTAAAGCCTTGTTTTTACCATTGACACTGTCGTGATCATCCTGAGCACGAAGGAACCCAACCCTTGACCCCACATTTACCACTGCTTTTCACCCTAATGAAAATTCTTTATCCATTTCTACATTTATTAGTGCAAATTTAGAATTCTACTCCGTATTTTCCTCTATCAAGCAGCATCCACAGATAATAAAAAATCACTAAGGGCTTAAAAGTTATTTGACTTTTTTAAATACATGAAAACACGTTTGTATATACTGGTATGACTGAAAATCTTTCACCATATTTTGTGCTGTAGCCTACCGAGATAATGTTATATTTTCCTTGCATCCGACTTGATAACAAATCCTTGCACAGTTGTTGTCATATCAAAACATAAACATACGTCATTTACGTTGCATAATTTGCACTCTAGTAGCTGAGCAGTTTTTATTGCATGTATCCATCAGATGTGGTGCTGAAGACAAAAACCAGTCTGTGAGTTCAGCATCGCCATGTTGGAAGGTGTTATTGACGGTCGTGTTGCTTTTATTTTTTATTTCATTTAATGATGCGACATGAAAAATCTTATTGGCTCACAGTTGTTCGGCTTCGCTGTCTGAATGTACACAACTCGTTCTTCTTGTGTTGCAGAGGAGCTGCTCAAGGCATGTTTCCCTGCCCCCAGTGGCCATTACACATGCTATTTCATGTGTCTGAGAAAAATATCTGGTTGTTGAGCTGCTAAGTGCTTTGCTATATTTCCCAACGAGGTCTGTTTTGGTGCACGTTGGTTTTTGCAGTGCTTTATTTTGCTGACTGCGGGTGGACACAAGGTTGATGAAAATGGTGAAACTAAATCAAAACGGGTATGTTAGAGCTGCTAAAGGGAACTACAGAGTCAGGTGGTATTCATCTGTGGGTTTGTCACTTCGAACGACTTCTTTTACATTACATGTAGTCAATTGAACCAATTTTTATAGTTGTTAAATGTAATAATTACAACTTTAATTTAGCAGTGTTCAGACTTAAACTGCATTGGAAATGTTGTCTAAATTTAACAAGGTCCAAGCTCATCTGATTGCCGTCGTGACTGTTAGTGAAAAGTGAATCGAGTGCGCATTCAAACATTAGACAAAGATGTAAAATTGCCAGCGCAATTATGTAACAAGGTGCATGTCTGAAAGGGGCTTAGAGAGAAAGAAGCAAAGTCTTTACTTCCTCTCCCAGTGGTGCCAGCAGCCCCAGTTAACTCACCTACATGGAGAAAGAGAACAGAAGGGGAGAGAGAGAGAGAGAGAGAGAGGGATAGAAAGAGAGAGAGGAGGGAGGGACTGCGACATGAGAGGAAAGCAGAGGGGAGGGGAAAGTTTGCAGGTGTGACAGAGGCAGAGCGGTAGGAAGGGGGAGAGAGAGGCATCGGGCTAACTGGGTGAGAGAGGAGGAGGACTGGAGAAGAGACAGAAGAGATGAGCAGGCAAGGGCACAGCAGCAAAACAGAAGGCAGGGGGTAGAGGGAAAGCAAGGAGCGAGTGGGAGAGGGAAAGAAAAGAGTGAGTGGGAGACAGAAAGAGAGCAAGAGAAAGAGAGAGGGGGGGGAGAAAAGAAAGCAAGCAAGCAAGCGAGCGAGGGAGAGTGACAGGGACAGAGGCCAGCGGAGGAGGAGGAGGAGGAGGTGGGGAAGGGGAAGGGGGCTGGGAGGGGAGGGAGGGAGGGAGGGTGGGGGGGTGGTTGGCTGGGCAGTCGGAGCGAGCGGGGGCAGAGAGAGGGAGATTTTGAATCTCTGAGACAGACAAGACTGAGCTGGTGAGGTGACACAGACTCGGAGAGGGAGAGGAGAAAGCGAGGCAGCGTGAGAAGAGGAGAGAGAGAGAGAGAGAGAGGAGCGACGACAGTTTGAGCTGTTGCACAGAATACGATGATGGGACTGTACTATCCTTCCGTGTTGTCGGTGAGTGTTTATCTTGATATCTTTTCATATCCTCCTCCTTGTGTACGCGTCCGCCGTATCTCTCTCCGACACAGCGGCGACGGGGCTCCACTGTACATGAAGCGGCATCAGAGCAGGCAGCACTGTCATCGAGCATGAAATGTTAATTAACCACTAACAGATGAGGACTCTACTTGACCCCTTTTTACAGGAGTGGTCCAGTCAGGGCATTTCAGACTCCTGTTAAGACTTTGGCGGCCAGTTCTCCACGAGCTATATAAACATTGAAACTAGCGTAGTAGGCGTTAGATGACAGCGAGATACAGACGGGAGATTGTATCGCTACAGTCATGATTCGCTATGGTGAGATGCACAAGCGGCGATGTATTATTGTACGCTGTTGTTGTGGCATCTGTTCCCCTGCCCAGAGCTAGAAGCGCACGCAATCTGAACATCAAGAGCTGTTACTGCCAGAAACTGTGCTCTGCCATGTATTATGTATGCTCTGAAGAATCTAAGTGAACATATAGTGCAGCATGTTGGTGTGTGTGTGTGCAGCTGGATGAAGCAGCGTAGTGTGTTGCCTCTGCGATAAACTCTTTTTTAGATATTTCTGAGGCAAGCAGTAAAGGAGCAGAGGGGGCGGGGGGAGGAGAGGTAAGTAAAAAGAAAGTCTTTCTTCTTTATTGCCCCTGCAGCTGTCTCTGTACATCGCTCAAGCCTGTGAGGGAAAGGGACAGGTGTCCATAGAACAGTTGTTTCAGTCCTTTTTTGTCCCCTCCTCCTCCTCCTCCTCCTCCTTCTTCTTCCTCTTCTTCTTCTTCTTCTTCTTCTTGCTCTCTCTTTCTTTCTCCTCCTCCCTTCTCGCTTCTGCGTCTCCTCTATTCAGCTAACAACACCTCCTCACTGTAATTTCTGTGTCACACATTTCACAAACACACAGAAGCTCAAGCACACAGTGGGCTGCAAAGTTGGTGCATGAAGTGTCTCGTTCATATCATTACATTTCATTCGGTACGAGTCAGGCTTTTTTTTGTGTGTGTGTGTGTGTGTGTGTGTGTGTGTATTTCTCTTTCAGCTGTACCTTGGATTCCTGCTCTCTTTACTGTTTGACCTCTTTTCTCCCTCCTCTTGCTCTCCCCGAGGCCCTGGCAGCTGTTATCTCAATGTTTTCCTTTAAGAGTCTATGGAAGAGGGGGGGATGGGTTGGAAAAGAGAGAGAGAGCGAGAGAATGGGAGCGGGAGAATAGAAAATTGATTTTTTTTTGAGGTGACGGGACACCCTCGGTCAGTTACCAGGGAAAGCCCGTAGATAAGGAAGCTTGAATCATGCAGAGATGGACGCGGTGCGGTGGAAGAGATGGAGAGCAGCGCAGAGATGTGACAATACTGTAGGTCAACCGGAGGAAGACGGCTCACCCTGTGACGCAATTTCAGCCTGTAAAGCTGACTTTGCATTCGTGTGCGTCTGTGTAAGTGTTCACAGTTGCCTCGTGATTTATTAGCTCCCTCACAGTGTTACTCTCTGCTAATATTTTTGGACTGTGCAGAGCGAGAGAGTTGGAGTAACAGCTCTGGTGCAAAACACTGAAATATTTTCTCAGGCCCCACCTAAGTGTGTGCCCTGAGGCAAGGGAGCGATGCCTACCTGCTGCAAAACTATACACACGCGCTGCCACGCTTGCATAAATTGTAATCAGGTCGTGAGGATCCACCCCCCTCCCCATAGACACACACAGACACACACACACACCCTGTCCACCCACACGCCCGCCTCCTCCACCTCCCAAATCTTGTTATTGATTCTTTGCAGGGTTAACAATAATGGCCGTTAAATGATCCCAATGAGCCATGTTGCCGTGGCAACTCGCATTAGTCATTCATTTTGTACAGATTGTTAGATGGTTCGAGGCGTGAGGGAAACGTCGATGGGAGAGCCATGTGAGGTAAACACCTTTTGCACTATGCCTTGGAAAAAAAGAAAAGAAAAAGAGGTTGTTATGAAATTGCTCCAACCTCGAGCTGCCATAACCGTTATGCCTCTTTAGCAGCTATTTGCATTTCTAATGGCTCTAAAAGCGCTCGCTGTGAGGCATCTGTGTGGCTTTCAAAAGAACCTGCCTTTGAAATAGATAGGGATTGCCCCCGCTGACTCTTTGGCGGTGCGGTTGACAGTGACAACACCGACCCACGGCTGGCCTGTGCATATGTTTAAAATACACTGGACGCTCAGATCAGCCTCATATTATTACGAAGCATTACCCGAGTCCTAAACAAGCTTAACTCGTTCATTTGTCATGCTTAATGTATTGTAAGAGGTGTGTCCACAGTGAGTAAATACATACCTGTCTGCGAGTTTGTGTGCTCACCTGCACGTGTGTTTGTCCGTGCAGGGGCCTGTGGCTTTTAATGAGGAACAAAATGTCATCATCTTTTTGTTGTTTGTGTTTATTTTTCATAAAACGCTGCAGCGGGGCAGAACAAACCATTGACACAGTCAGTGAGGAGATGACAGGGGAAGTCAGGGATCGCGTGTCAGTGTGTGTGTGTGTATAGTACAGGCCTGTGCATGTGTGTGTTCCTGCACACATGTATGTTGAAGGGGAGTCTCCCAGAAAAGGCCTGTGAGGAAGAGGAGTCATACATGACACCTTACAAGGAAAAGGATGGGGGTGTACTGGGAGGGGTTTGTTTGACAAGCAGACATGTTACCCTATAAGGAGATGGGAGAAGAGTGTGGGAGGAGGAGCCCGGGCACAACTGATATCCTGTTGCTATGTGGCAAATGGTCTTGATTGACACGCGTGGGGGCGGGACGTATGCAAGGGTCCCGTCTGGATTTTATGAAGCGTAAAGAAGCGAGGCACACAGCAGCGAGAGAGAGTGGGAGGAAAGGGAGAACAGCAGCAAGAGGGGGGAGGGAGGACGAGTGATGGAGGGAGAAGGAGGGGTTGACGTGGGATGGAATAATTTAACAAGAGGGTGTCTCCTGGCTCATCGGTATGCCGCGGACACGTCGTAAACGTTTCTCCAGCTGTTTGCAGCTTGGGCAACAACAACACTGAGTCAAAAGCCAAGATCTGAGCTGAGCGCAACTTCCCTAGTTAAAATGATTATTGAGCCAAATGTGAGCTGCTGCTGCTGCTGCTTCTGCTGTTGCTGCTAACGGTATGAATCACATTTTCCGTCGTCAAGTTTGTTGAATTAGGCTATAGACTAATGGCTCGAGGCCCGAGAAAGCAAGATCCTGAAATGTCATTATTCATGTGAAATGACCCAGTGCTGCCCTAGTTAGCTCTTAGCCATCCTCTCCTCTCCTCTCCTCTCCTCTCCTCTCCTCTCCTCTCCTCTCCCTCTCCTATCCCTCTCCTCTCCCCTTCCTCCTCCTCCTGTAGCGTACTGAGACTGCTGCAGACAAGCACATTTTATAACATGCCTCCTCAGACACACTTGCTGCTGCTAACTGACCCGAAAGTAAGCCAGCTACAGCTACCGCTCTGAGTCACTGGCTTTGCCTGGCCAACGCATACACTTACACAACCCTTAACGCCTTAACGCCAGGGGAGCGTGTGCACGAAAACACACACACGCCGACATGCACACGACATGTACACAAACAAAACATACACAAACCTGAGTGCTGACACGAACGCACTGCACACAGTTTTGCTTGTCTGCAGGGCAGCACTTCTCCAATTGCCTAAGAATGCCCTCCATCTCCGTCTTTGTGTTCCTTTTTATCCTCCGATCTGTACATTTATTCAGTAGATGCTTTCATCCTGATGCGACTCACAAAGACCACTGGCAGTCAGCAAAAGGCCCATAACTTGAAGGTTTGAGAGAGCGGAGAAAAAGCGGCACGCAGGCACACTATTTCTGTAGATACTGAGCTGTTGACATAGTGTATCAGGTAGAGAGAGGGCTGTTGCGATGTGGCTAAAATGGATCTCCTCTGAAAAGGCCAATCGTCAAACACAAATACAAGGTTGTTTTTGGCTCGGCTTCCCGCTTCTATTTTGGTCTGGCAAAAGGAGCAACAGCCGGCGTTGTCCATTCTTCTGCAAGGCTGTAGTCTGTTTCTGTGTATGAGCACCAACAATGAGGGGGATGTTATGATTGACAGAAATATGATTTGATGTGATGTATAGACGGAGAAAATGATATACATCGCGTTGCAGACAAAACATAAAAAAAAAAAGTAATTTCAGTTCCCAAGTGTTCTGCATTAAAATCCAAGTCACTATCATTCTGTCTGAGTTGCATCACAACCTGTCAAGTCCAAGGCTGACTCATCTGTAGTCGAGTGAGTTGTGTCATGAGTCATGAATGTTGGGACTCAAGTACGACAACAGTGGAGCCATGTTGTATATTTTAATGCAGAGTAGGAGGGTCGTTTTCCCAACACATTTGATAAAAGGTAGAACTTCAGTGCACTTAACTCTGCTTTCATCCGTCAACAGTATACTCTGTACCAGCCACTGTGGCACGGGGATCCCTGAGTTAAGTTTACCAGGATTTCCTCAACTGTTTTCCTTCCCTTAGTTTTGCTTATTGTTCCAGTTCTGGCTGATTGTCCCATGAAAGGCAATTAATTTCATAGCAAGTAGGTACACCTAATACTCATGGTAGTTTAAGGTTATAAACAATAAAGCTGATCCATCAGAACTGCTGATTGGGTTGTCAGATATGTTCGGGACCTTTGTGTCTATTTTTAAATATTATCATATCTGCCGTACTTTATTACTGCTTTTCCACAAAGGAAGTTTAGAGGTAGGGTTTGAGATCCTGGAAAAACAATTTGAGCAAGCCACATTTCAAAAATAGACAATTCAAAAGTCCAAGCCCCTTTCCTTAGACTTCTTCAAAGCCATGCCTCCTGAGCACAGGAAAGCGCCGCTGTGCAGTGAAGCCCCGCTATACGCGACAGTATCGTGGAAAGCCACGTCGCTCACATTGGGATTACATTGGGTCCCTCCGTGAAGGTATCGCCTTCGTGGCACGTCACTGCACAGCATCGCTAACTTTCCGACAGCTTTTTCTCATGGCTTATTCACGTGAAAGAAAACATTTAACATCATAATAAACCATCCGGCATCCAGCTTAGAGCTACATTGCCACCTACCAGACTTCAGTGTGGTACATTGGGTTACTGGCGTTGTGTTTCCCGCAGCGTGACTCGTTGAAGACTCTGAGCACTCGCCACGATTAGTACACGAAGAGCAGTACACGCAGAGGAAGGAGGGAGGGACAGAGATGGCAGTTTGATTGACACATCACAATCCAATTGACTTGAACGTGGCGTTCAAAATGATTGGATGGTGTTTTTACAGGCTTTCATTTTTGTGCAAAAGCATTTAATTTCTTGGTTGGATGGATTTCAAGCAATTCATTAAAAAATGTTCCAGAATAAGATCTCCAACTCGACCTTTAAGGTCCGACTCAGAGCTGGACTGAGACAAAGAACTGACTTTCTGGGAGGAAATCTGGATCAAAAGCGGCATTATTACTTTCCTGATCAAGACCCAAAAACTGTTTACACCAGGAGCAGGGGGTGTGATTGTTGGAACCAAGAAGACCAACTAAAACTTATTGACTGTCTTTAACAAACAGCAGTTTAGTAGAGTTAGTCTAATCCAAAGAAGTAGAAAAACCAGAAGTACATGACATCAATGAAGCAGACAATGTGGTCGGCCACTGTTGTGCTTGGTTGTAGCGCTGTGAATACCAAGCATATGGTGATGTTTACTGTGATGAATCCAGCCTGTCGTATACAGTATAAGGCAGACTTATTAAAAGGTTCTCAATATGAACCAACTCTGAACCAGTGCAAGCACCATCCCAGAACTAACATCAGGTTTGTACAAACTACCTCTTTTCCACAGTAACCCGACCATGGCAGGACAGTGCTTTGGGATATTTGCTAATGACAGCACGTCAGTAAAATTATTTCATAATGATCCAGCTAATAATTATTGATACAGATGGATCTACGTAACCAGTCTTGGAGCCTCACTGCTTGTAAGCCGTACACTTTTTAAAATATATTTACTGCTGTGAATTGAAGCTGTTTGAGACTGATTGTACTCATAGACAGGAGAGTTTAACTGCTTGCAGTAAAATGTGCCGACCCCTTCTACTTCTCCTGTTTCGTGACTTAACCAAAGCTGGGTGATCAACTTTCTTTTTCTAGTCAGACCCAGGGGCAGGTCTAGTTTCTCTATTTCTGTTTGTCATCCATTTTAGCTCTTACCTGGTGACCCAGAATGACTTGCTCCACCCGCTATCATTTTCACGGTTAATCTTGAATGTAATGGTGTAAAGGCGACGTCATCTGGAGTATCACTTTGCCTGTTATGTTCTGTCTCCTGCAGTCAAAAAACCTATTTAGACTGATTTCACATCTACCTCGTCTCTCTCTCACTCGCTCTCTCACTCGCTCTGTCTTTCTGAATTGTGAAAATATAATGAATTCAGGGTGTCTCATTAGAGGATTGCAGCACATGCTTTCATTATTACCATTAGTGATGTAATAGACTGGATCTTTTGGATCTTGGATTTTTTTGCAACAAAGAGAAACATTCACATATTAAAATTTTTCCGGTCTAATTTTTGATCTTTCGCTAATTAATTAGAGCCTAAAATTGAATCTATTATTAACAGAAAACAAATTAACAGGAGGGAGAAGTAAATTATTAACAGATATGCAACACATTGAAATTGATATTTATCGAATACTGTTATGCTGTTGGATTAATGTTTTTGATGCTGCACACTCTGGAGTGACTGTGATTTTTGCAAACCTGGATGTATATTTACATACATATTGCTATTACATAAGCAAAACCCTCTCAAGTCATAATAATGGCTGTGCAACAGTCTGTGCAAATGATGAGTAAACCAAGGTACAAGATGGTTCTGCTGCACCATGAAACCAAGGCAGCACAGGAAAGCAAGGATGTTAGAGATGTTATCATTTAGCAAAATCTTAATTTGGAGGCTTGTGGACGATATTGGAAGAGGTTCATACAGCTGCAGGGTTTAGATGAGCGGACACAGCTGCTATCTGAAAATTTGAATGAAGTTAAACTTGGACACTGTGGTCAGTAATCTGGCGGCTTTATTGTTCGAGTGCCAGGCACTGAAGATGGAGAACATGGTTTCTGTTCTGGTCGAGGTAGAGACTCTTCACCTGGCAGGAGAGCAGCGGCAGTATCGGGGATTTAGGTATGAGTGTGGCAGCACAGTTTGGTACCAGATTTACCGCTTTGAGATTAATGACAAAAGATGTATTTACTGTTATCGGGTAGAGAAGGGAGGGAGATAACTGGGTTGCTGCTAGTGATTACCCTGCTGAAATCACAACAGGCAGAGCAGGACTGCAGCCATATAAGGTTGAGTTCAAAGCATTAATAAACACCTGGTTCTGTTTCCTCTGCTCGTACATGATCAGTGAGAAAAAAAGAAATAGTTGAAGTACTGTAGTTTCTGATGCCAAAGGGGATTTATTCTGAATTGAATTCAATATACACATGAAGAATGATGTTTAAACAGGTTGCTGATCTACCATAGATTTTGAGAGACTCAACCTTCTTAAAATTAAATCAAACAATATCTGCATAATAAGATCCTCTTAATTACAATTAAATGTGTGTCTTCACTCCTATTTTTTGGATACACAGCATATTCACTTTCTTAACACTTTGCATATGAGAACAAAACAATTTAGCAAAAAAAAGGGCTAAATGAACTTTGAAACATTTAAAGGCAGTCCTGGTTTTAAAGTTCATCTGTAAATTATTTTTCCCTGAAAATGTATTCAAAGACAAAGTTTAAATCCAGGATAAATAGATGCATTTCAAAGAAAATATATAATGAATTTGTTGTTGTTGCTCATCAGCCCCTCAACACGACAAGAAATTAAAAACAAAGATGAAAGTGTAAAAGTACATCTGACCTCTCTAGCTGTTCAAAGCTCATTACTGTAATGACTCGTTCTTTTGAGACTTGTAAATATTCAGCACAACACGGGAAGCTCAAGTTGTATTTACTTTGGTTTATCTGTGTTGGCCTCACTCATGCACACACACACAAACACACACAAACACACACAAACACACACAAAATTTCTCCTCACTATTTCCTTGCTGCGACTCGGCTGTAGCTGCTCTCATGTCACACTATCGATGTGATCCGTGTCGACTGTGTGCATCCCCTGGTTTGTCACTGAGTCGAGGGGCCCGGCTGCCATGTCACAGGTGTGACGCTGAGAAAGGTCAAAAGCTGGGAGACAGATGGCATGCACACGTTGACACGCACGCACGCGTACACACACAAACACACACATCCTCCCACACACTTTTAGCACTCCCAAAGGGACAGAGATCTATTGTGCAACTCAGATGGGCATCGCTGCAGCCTGTCAGTCACAAACACAGATACACACACACACACACACACACACACACACACACACAAACACACACAGAGTCAGCGTAGCCAAGCAGATGTCAAGTAGAGCATGAAGTCGTTTTTAGAGGGATTCATCATTTTGGATTTAAAACAAGTCGCAAAATATTAATTTAAGTAGCAAATACATTATTATCACTGCATGCTTTTCTGCTATACCACTATTACTTAATAATAATAGTAACAGTAATTAATGTTGAAGTTGATAATGATTATTATAATTGGGGGTAGAAGTAGAATGAGACGAACAAGGATATATAAGACAAAGAAAAGAATAAGAAGCTAAACGCTGGCTGTCAAACAGGATTAATCATAGACGTGTAGGGTTTTTAGTATTCTGTCCTCTACTTCATTGATATTTGCGTCATAAACTTGTTTTACAACGGCTGTCTTAATGATATGAATTTCAGGTGATTTATGGGAGTGTTGTGAGTTTTATTGTTTTTTAATATATCTTAATGTCAGACAATGAAGGTCTGTCTCTGTCTTGATAAAGGATGCCGGCCTGTGTAAACACCGGGGGCAACGATGAAAATAAGTCCTGGACTTTAGTGTTCTGTCTGGACGAAGCCTGATATGTTGTGTTTTCATCAGCCCTGCTAGCAGCATGGCGTTAGGGATTGCAACGGTGATGATTCAAATATCTTCCAACAACTACAGGATGTATTTGTGTTTGGTGCTAGCAGTGCTAATCATCTCATTATCTCAAGCTAAAGCACCAAAATCAGTCGGCAAACGTAGCGTTTTCTAAGCCATGTTGGCAACTCAGAAACATCCTCACAGAGCCGTGGCAGCAGACTCGTAGTCCTGTTATAAATAAATGAATATTGTCCATAACATTCTTAGCAATAGGTATCAACTGAGTGTGCATCCATTGTTGTTGTAAGTGGGTTATAATAAGTGCTGGTGGGTTTATCTTGCACAGCCATGATCAGAGACAGGTCATGCTTCTTCTATCAGTCACCACCTTTTATCATCCATCCCCCTCTTCTCTCCTGTCCCTGCTGTCTCCCTCCTCTCTCTCTCTCTACAACTGTTACCATTTAGGGTAACCATACCCCACTGCCAACAGCAAGGAGTGTGTGTGTGTGTGTGTGTGTGTGTGTGTGTGTGTGTGTGTGTGTGTGTGTGTTGTGTGTGTGTGTGTGTGGTGTGTGTGTGTGTGTGTGTGTGTGTGTGTGTGTGTGTGTGTGTGTGTGTGTGTGTGTGTGTGTGTGTGTGTGTGTGTGGTGTGTGTGTGTGTGTGTGTGTGTGTGTGTGTGTGTGTGTGTGTGTGTGTGTGTGTGTGTGATGTTTGTGTGTCTCTCCGCCATGTGTTTTGTGGGTGCCTGTATTGTTCTCCTACACGCGCAGCCGCAAACGCTGGCGACTTACACAAGTGTTTTCTTTAGAGGTGGTGGTGGGGGGGGTGGGGGTAAGAATAATGTCCATAAAATACTTGGGCAGGCTTCCCTCACTAACAGTTGGTCTTTGTGCCAGTATTTAGGTGTGTGGGTGTTTGTGTGTCAAAGGTGGTTTGTGCGCAGAGGCGTTTGTGTGCGTGTGTGTGTGTGTGTGCGGGCGTTCGACACTCACCATTGTACAACACTCTGAGCATGGAGGCATCTGACCCTCAATAATAGATGCGGCTGCAGTGAATATTTAATGAGTGGGGGGTAGCAGAGATACATGCACACATTTGCACACGCACACAAACACAGGAGGAAATGGAAATATAATATCCATGCTTGTATGACTTTTAGACTGAAGCTCTTAGGAAAGTGGTCTCTGTGTGTTCGGGTGATGCTCTCAGTAAAAGATACTGTGGAATTTGGCCAGCCAGCTACTTAAGCTTTAAACCCCCCCGACCCCCACCCCCACCCCCACCTTCCTTCTCTCGTTTTTTTACTCTTCTCTCTCTTTTCTCCAACAGGGCTCTCAGGATAGTGCTGGCGGTCAGGAGGGACTCGTACCCCCACCCTTCTCCGCATTCCCCCCACCTCCGCCGCCACCCCCCCAGAACGGCCTGGCCCTGGATTACGGGGGCAGCCTGTACGCACCGGGGGCCGTGCAGGGCCCCGTGGAAGCTGGCGGGGCAGTGAACAGTGCAGCCAACGCCGCCAACAGCCTCAGTGTCCAAGTGAGTGCTGTAGCCTCTCCCTCGGTGTGCAGCCCACATCAGGTCTTTGCCTCGGAGGCCACAGAGAGCGAAACCGTGTGGGAATACGTTGACAGATTTGAAAAAAATAAAAATAAAAAATGAGTGAATGAAAATAAATGAAACCTAAAGTAGGGGTGGACTGATTTGACTCTTCCCAGTGATTCAATGCCATTGCCGTTCAGTGACTCAGTGGCTGAGTGTAAATCAAAACACTCCCAGTTTACCAGTCATACTGTCCACACAGACACGGTTGATTGCTCGCAAATTTTTGATTTGATTCAAGAATTTCTGCACTTTCTCAGGAGAAGGGAACAGAAAGTAAAATGCGTTGTATAGTGAACAAAATTTATTGAAAAACTACTAAAATAAACAACTAAAATGATATAATGTGACCACGATCAACTCATAACACAATAAAGTAACATTAATATAATGTACTACCTCAACCTCTTGAACCACATGTAAGGAGTTCAGATATACAAACATCTTTTCAGGCTTGAGAAAATTTGAAACTGTAACTTAAGACTAGATTCACTGTTAGTTAAATGTTTATGTTTTTTCTTTTTAAAAGAGCTGAGCAGCATTTATTCAGGCTGGCCATGTCCTACAAATACACAACCCAATTCAAGTTTGACATTTCGATGATACGAGATCATTAACTTACTGAGCGCAGACACCCTGTGTTGTTTTTACACCTGAGTGGACAGATATGAGTGAGAGTGAGAGTTGCTATTAACTACCTTTCAGCAAAAAAGAGATTCTCATATTTCACAAAATTAATCTTGTTTTCGGCAAGGTCAAGTTATGGGGTATGAATAAAGCCTCAGTGTGTATTGCAATACAAATATAGTGTTTATCATGGTATTTTAAAATTTTCTGAAAATTGATTGAGAAACCAACAGGACAAAATCTTAACATTTTCAATTTAAAATTGGACTAAACAGAAAAGGCTCACATCCTGTTCCTCACATTTGGGGGGGTGGCTTGTTGGAATATTTTTTCATCAATAACTGATTAAATATGGTCAATACTATGTTGTTTGGATATTAAATGAATCCAATAAATGCTTCATCAAGGTAGCTTATCAATTAAAAAAGGCTAATGGAATTCTTCACAAATACCACCTGGACAAAGACAACTAGATCATCGAGAGACGCAATGAGTCAATGGATTATATCAAGCTCATAGATGTAAAATTAATAGGCAGCTATTTTGAAAATCAATAAATAGTCTCTCTTTAAGCAAAAATTACAAATATGTTGAGGTTCTGGCTACTTAAATATGAATATTTACCATTTTGACAATATATGCAAATGAAAACAGGCTATTCCATTATGTTATATAAGAAATATAGCTCAGCTATAAGCTTTGCTTCACAGCTATAAGCTTTGCTTCAGCCGCAACCCTTTTCGACCAGCTATATAGTATTTGTTACTCCCTTGAATTTGTTTTGTTGAAAAGTTGATGCTGTGATCGAAATAAACACTCATTCATTCATTCAAAAATAACTTGCAGTATAATGGCATAAACACCTCCACAGCATAAACAGTAGAAAACATTTTCCCCCCATCTCTATTGTCATACTTCACAGTCCTATTAAGACATCACTCATTTGTTTTCCCGTCCTGAGCTCTGTGTCCCTTTCATGTTCCTCTGTCCCTGCAGTCTGATGGGTCGTCCCAGATTGACGGGCAGTCAGGGGTCGGCTCAGGAGGAGGAGGGGGTGGGGGAAGTGCTGTGGATGACTCGGACGCCAAGGGGACCCCCAAACGCCTCCACGTGTCCAACATCCCCTTCCGTTTCCGAGACCCCGACCTACGGCAGATGTTTGGGGTACGCTGTGTGACATTGTCCCTTTCTCACGATGCACTTTCATGTAACAACAACCTGGTAAAAGGAGCTTTGGATTAAAAACATGCAGTTCGTCAAAATACTGACTCAAAGGACCCATCCAGTGACGTCAGCTCTCCTCACCTCAAATTACCTTTTACTGTTTATTTCCTATGATCCTTTAGAGACGTTTTTTAAAATAGATATAAGGATCTGTCATGTTTATTTCAGTTAAAAGAAATCGTTTTCTGTCACATTTGACAGAATATCCAAAACTATCACTTGGACTGTCTTATTTAGAGTCAGGTGCACAACTGTTTGGCTGTTTTGTAGGACAAATGTCTCTAAAATGTGGCGCATCAAAAAGAGCAGAGGCAAGGAAGATATGTTGGGGAGAAAAAATAAAAAGGAGTACTAGAGCTGGCTCGGCGCCAGCACATCATGGCTGAACAGTGCTGACACCCTGTGGCCAGATCTGGTACAATTTACATCCTTGCGTCTTCATTTTCCTCCTCTTCTTTTCTGTTTCAGCAATATGGCAAAATCCTCGACGTGGAGATCATTTTTAATGAGAGGGGATCCAAGGTAAGTGCAACTGGAACAACACCTCATTTCTTAGGTTTGTCAACCATGAATGATGTTAGGAAAAAGCTTAGTGCTATCTCCATCATCCTCTCACTCTCCCCCTCCTTTTTTTTTCCTTTTCTTTTCTGTCTTTGTGTGTCTTGTGCTCACAGGGGTTCGGTTTTGTAACGTTCGAGACGAGTGCAGACGCAGAGAGGGCCAGAGAGAAACTTCACGGTACACTGGTGGAAGGACGTAAAATCGAGGTAACTCACAACCCTCGACCCCCCCCCTTCTTTTTTTATTCTTTTTTTTTTTTTTTTTGGAAACAGTGACCATTTTCTCCTCTGTTTTCCCCTCCATGTCCGACAATGAGAATGAGTTTGTTCTGGTTGTTTCTGCCCCAGAGAAGGTTTTTTTGTTGTGTTTTTTTCCGGATGGCTGTATGTGTTTCAACTCTAACCCCCTCTGGCTTCACTATAGCAGCATGATGCAGTGGTGCCGCGCACACAGACGTCTCTTTTTTGACGGCACTTCCTGACGATGTTTATGCTGTTGTTTGTTCTTGTCGTTGATGTCGTGGGCTGTCCATTTGCACCTTGATCTTAAAAAAAAAGCTGTGTGGTTTGCAACAAAAAAAAGCATGCTGGGTGGAGTGGCTACACAACAGGCATGGCCGGTGAGACGTCACTATGACAACGTTTGCTGACGATATCCGCTTCTGTCACAGCATGTAGGATCTCTTTTTTTGTTTTTTGTTTTCCTGCACCTTCTCCATCACCATCATCACTTCTTCCATGATCATGACAAGTGGCCATTTATGGTTTATGGTTGTCTTTATGATTGGAAGGGCTGTTAGTGGCCTCTCAGTTATTTTTCCTCTAAAATAAATAAATAAATAAAGTGCTTGCTGTAAGAGGCTACTATATATGTTGCATGGATGGATCATGAGGTCTGAAGAATTTTTCACTCTTTCACTTAATATTACGCAGGTGCCTCTGGGTCGCTGGGTTTATTATTTTTTTTGTATGTCTGATGTGTGATGTTTTAAAGAGGACTGATGCATGATGGGGGCGTTTTCAGGGGGCAGTTTTTGGGGAATGAGACTGCCGTGAGAAGTGTGGTGTCATTTCTGATGCTTCAAAAAGCTGTTTTCAGACGTGAAAGATGGATGGTTAAAAAAAAAAAAAAAAAAGTATTGTTTATGCACACACTTGCATCCACCACTCCTGAAAAAGAACACCAGATCTCATGGAAGTGCATTTTGTGGTGACATCTTATCTTTTCTTTTCTTTTAATTTGTCAGCATGAGCTTGGATTTCAGTTGCAAATGGCCTCGGAGATCAAATACACCATGCTTTTTGCCATTTGCTCTGGCTCCCGATTTTAAATCACGCTTTTATTATTATTTTTTCTTCTTCTCTACTTGCTACTAAAGCTGTTCTGCATGGTCTTGAATGTCCTGCACTCTTCTCTGTCTCTGTGTGTGGGTGTGCAGAATTAGAAATGCGGAGGGTGGAGAGAGAATGAACAAGTGAAGAGAATGCAATAGATAGCTGTCGTTCCCTCTCCTTTCTTTTTTTTTTCTTTTTTACTTTTTTCGTATATATTGGTTCTCCTCCATCTCTCTCCACTCTTTTTCACCAGGCCAGTCTGTCTGTCCGTCTCTCCCAGTTTGTGTGTCCCCATTTGCACCTGCATTTCCGCTGTCCATCCCTCCCTCCATATCTCTGTCCATCTCCCTGTCCTGTGATGTAGTCAGGTAGCATAAACATTGGAGAATGGGATTAAGTTTGATTTCTTTTTTGTTTCTTTGTTGTTTCTTCTTTTTTTGAGTGATTTATTTTGTCAGTTACTTGATCATAATCTGGGCAATAATAACAGGTAGTTTCCCTCCCAAGTTAGATAAAAATTTCTGACATCTTCTGTTTCCATTTGTTTCCTTCTTTCTAAACCTTTATGATCTGTGTTTTAGTGGGTTTTCAACAGTAGAGGTTAGGTTGTTGTCATATGGCTGATGCTTGTAGGTGACTGTTGACACGTGACCTGTTACACCACTTCCTCTCTACCACAGGGTGGGGGTTGCTTTTCATTACCTCGTTTTTGTTTTATGTTTTCTTCTTTTTTTTGGTTCATCATTTCTTTCTTACATATATTTTCTCTATTTCCCTGATGATTTTTGTATGTTGTTGTTGTTGTCAGTCTCCACGGTAACTGCTCGCGTGTCCTCACGCCGTTTCCCTGGCAACGGTAAGTTGTGTACACATGGCATCATCTTTGAATGACCCCTCCCCCCCACCCCATCCGTCCAAATGAAATAAAATGCACCCAACACCCAAATGAAAGACTCCTTTACTGTAGGGAGCCTGATTGATTGATTGATTGATTGACAGAACCTGATTGGCTAATCCTGTGATTGATCGGGGAGGTGGTGAATTAAACGATTACGAGATTAGCCATTGACCGCATGGCATTATAAAGGCCACTTGTATAACTGAATGTACTGCATCTATCTGCAAGTGCAACAACTATGACTACCACTTCTTATGCATTCATTCCAATCACCTCTCTAACTGCATTCAGCATTTATATCCAGAGCTGTATCCTGCATGGTTTACTCTCTTTCTCGTCATCTGTATGACGCCATATAGTACAATGTCATCTCTCTGTGTCATGTGTCAGCCAGTAGCTGCATATCTGCACCTTAGTGGGACAGCATGCTGAAGCATGAGTGCTATGTTAGCTTTACTCGGAGAGAGGATAATAGCTGTCTGTATCTCGTGGTGTACATTAGCACTTCTGTATCACTCGGTAGACAGCAGTCAGTTATAGATGTGTCGTTCTTAAGATGTAACATTCATAATATACAAGATATATCTTGTGAATAGTGTGTGCCCCAGAGAGGATGCAAGCGTACTCCACTTAGGAGCAAATCTGTTCTTGTAATATGAACACTTTTAGCAGCCGTGACTATTAAGACTGAAAGAAGCTGCCATTAACTAAGATGTAGGCCCCAGCAAAGCAAACTGAGCCATTAATTAACGGCAGCTTTTCTTAATGATCTCAGTAGTGAGGTGTCCTTCTTTCACTTTTTGATCAGTTTGGTTCTGGATGGTGTGTGTTGGTGGTTGTGTGCTTTGAGGTTTTTCTTGTGTGCGACACTGATCTGGAATGCCTGACAGTGTTTCACAACCATGGATTTATTTGAATTTATTTATTTTTTCTTCTTTTTTTAAGAAATGTTTTTGTTTTTTGTTTCTGAGGAATGATATCTGCATCCCCCATCCTCTCCGTCTTTTTATCTAGACTGTTCTCTCTCTGTGTTCGTTCTTGCTCCATTTATCATTTCTCCATCGTTGCTCATTAGATCCAATGTAGGCAAGCGGTCAGATGTATTCTGTTTGTGTGTACCGCATCTTGTTGTTTCTGTTTGTTCATTAGAGGAATTGCACATTTGGATGGATTATCCACTCTCTCTGTCTCTCTCTTCTCCACACCATGTACATGTTTTTTCTGTGTCTTTTCATGTGGACTGGCTCCTCCTCCTGCATCCCTCTATATTTCTGTCTCTTCTCTGTCGTTCTCTCTCCCTCCCCTGCCTCCTTTTTCTGTATGATGTGTATTTGATTGGGAGGGCTGCCAGCCTTTTTTGATTGGTCTCTTGCTGCATTTGATGCTTGCTGATTGGCTAGTTTTGCTCACCTCTGGTGATGTGATGCGCTCTTGATTGGCTGCGTGTAATTTTGTATGAACTCTTCGATTGATGTTTTTTGCATTGTGTTCAACTGATGAATCTGCCGCTTAATTCACCTTCTTTTTCCCTCCTTTTTTTAAAGGTAGCAATATAATGGTCTTGGATTTCTTTTTGAATGCCTTTGTTCTGAAATATTTTGTTGTTTTCTTTGTTCTGTTTGCCAATGGTTGCATTGTTTGTGTGCAAAACTGCCTGACTACTCACCAGGATCCTTGTTTTCAGTGTCTTTCTCCTTCAAAAGAAGTGCATGCATCAAATACCATCGCTGCTCATCAACAGAATTAGCCTGTCATAAGAAAAAGAAAACCGTATAAAGTGTAATGACACCTCACACTTCAAGTACAAGATTAATATGAAAACTCCAATCATATATCTACTATGTGTCAGCGAACTCTTCAGCTTTAGACAACATACAACACAGACTTAAATATAATTGGACTGTGCATCATTTTTCTGATCATTCCTCAATACTGCGGGTTAAATCAGCCACTGATCACTTTTTCTGGTGCCCAGGTCAATAATGCTACAGCCAGAGTGATGACGAACAAGAAGATGACTACACCATACTCTAACGGAGAGGGCCTCGCTGCACTTCCATATGGTACTGCATTTTTTACAGTTCTAGCTGTCGTGTGGCCGATATCAATATCACAAAATCAGTTATTTTTTCAAGTATAAATGTCACACTATGGCCAGTTCACACTCCAATTTGTGTTAAAACTATGAATTGTTTTATCCTTGTTGTCAGTTTCTTTTCAGTACAGTTTGCTTGTATTCAAAATTTGACTTGCAGACTTTTTGTATGAGTAACATGGTCATAATCATGAGGCTTTGAAATAAAGGTAGTTTAATATGGTAACACTGACTTGCTGTTTTTGTTTTACTCCAGCTGGATGGAAGTTGAGTCCCATGGTTGGTGCGATGTACAGTCCTGAGCTCTACACAGGTAGGACAGCACTTATTGTTGTTATACGTGGGTAAAAGAAATATTATTTTTTTTAAATCACAAACGGCAGTATCCATCTTGATTATTTTCTCTCTCCTTCTCTCACTCAGTACCAGGGTTTCCATACCCAGCAGCGGCAGCAGCTGCTTCCACTGCTGCGACCTTTCGGGGCGCTCATCTCCGAGGTCGTGCGCGGCCGGTCTACAGTGCAGTCAGGGCAGCTGTGCCACAACCTGCCATCCCTACATACCCGGGGTAAGCACACATCAGCAATCAATAAAAACTGATAACTACACCAGTAAAGCACTAATGACAATGAAAAGTAGACGTACCGAAATGTTCCTCTAAAATGCATGTCTTCACATAGTTAAAATTAGTACTTGATAATTGTGCATGTTGTGTGTTTGAATAGATTTTTCATTGAGATAATGACATTGATTGCTTGCTGAGCTGAAATACCATTTCCTTGTACCTCAAAAGTGGTAAGGATTCAAACAAGATAGATACAAGTAGAATAGGATTTCCCTTAATGGGCCGTTGTCACAGCGGCTGCAGTAACAGTAGTATCACTCTGAAGTCAGCGCATTTCTATACAAAGAGGTGGTATTTTGTCTTGCATGTTGCACGGTGTGTAATAATCTCACCCTTCTTTCTCTTCTCTCTTTCACAATCTGTTTGGCACCATTTTCTCGCCTCTCTCTCCCTCCACCATCACTCTTGTTTGTTGTTTTCTGCAATGCCCACATGGTGGCGCATCACACCATTTTTTTTGTTTCTTTTTGTTTGTTTTCGACATTCCACCACCGCTCCTCTCTCCTTTTCCTTCTTCCTTTCCTTTCTCGTCTCTCTCTCAGCGTGATGGCCTATCAGGATGGTTTTTACGGTGCAGCCGATCTCTATGTAAGTATACCTCTCTCCTCTACTGCCTCACCGCTCACCTACATTTTCCTCCTCTTGCCTGTGGGTTTTTTTTTCAAGTGTGAAATGGCACAGACCAAACCCATAGAGATGTGTACTTTTGGGTGTTTTTTTGTTGCATTTAATATTCTTCATACACAATTTTAAATTGTCAAATTATGCCCAGTTTCATAGAGTACATTCTATACATACAAATACATAGCAACACCAACAGTCCAGCACACACTTACTGTAATCATGTGTTCATTCATGAGTAGACTCCTCTAGGGTTTGTCTCAGTGCATTTGTGAGCTAGTTTGTACCAATGTGATTATGAGCGTGTGTCTGTGTGATTCTGAGTGTATGTATGTATGTATGTATGTGTGTGTGAGAGAGAGACCAGGTTGACAATAGCTGTTTCTGTTCTCTCTGTAGACTAGTGTTTCAGGACATTAGTGGCAGATTGCCCCAGGTAGGGTTTACACACTCTGTGTGAGAACCAGTGTGCATCCTCCTCGTCTCCAATGACTGCGTGCTGCTAGACATTATTGACCATCTGAGATTGAAATGCCTTCTCTGTCTTCTTCTTACTAACTCACTGGATTCTGACAAGGGTGGAGTTGCGGAAGGGGGAAGAAAATAATTAAGTTTAAATCTGAATTCATAAAGAGCATACAATATATAAATGTTCATTCACAAAATCTGTTCAGGAGAACTGGATCTACATTTTTGGGTGAATTAGATTCAGGGAAAGTCAGTACTTGAGCAGTCACAGCCACTTTCTTCAGCCACATTTTGCACTGGTGGTTTACAAGTGATCCACTCTATCCCATGACAATACATTCAGCTAGCAATGCATGTTTTCTCCTCAGTGTGAAAACAAAGGTATTTTGACTCATTTTGGCATCATCAACGTGTTATAATCATTTTGTTTAATACAAAACAAGATATGTTCAAAGAAACTGACAATTTAATTTTTCCTTTCCTTCCTTTCCCCAATTTTTGCAGACTTTTGTTCCAAAACATGTAAAAGTGAGGGCAATTTGGGTTAAAGAAAGAAAGAAAGGGAAATAGATGATGCCATCCTAGGACATGTTGTCACCATCACTTTCCCTTAAAAGATGTAATTACATTACAATACATGTCACACACACACACACACACACACAGGAACAACTGCTAACGTATTAGCAAGCTGCACTTGTCATACTTGAAATGCAAACAGGACATGAAATAAATAAGACAATGAAACTTGAGGAGATCCACTAGTCAGATGTCAGAGGGATGTAGGACAAGAAAATTTGTTCTCTCAGCAGTTCATTCAGACCCCTTCCAGGAATCTCCCTATCTGTTTCACTTGTGGCATGCTAACCGAATCAGTGTCGGCATGCAGACGTACTTACAAGGCTGACCCCCTCCACCCCCCACCCCACCCCCATCCCCGGTCCTCTCTATTTCCTCCCTTGCTTTCCTCTCTTCCTCTAGACCCCTCCCTCCCATTTCTGTCACTCTTTCTTTACCTCCTTCACCCTGTTCACTCTGTCTCCTCTTCAATCAGTAGCTGTAGTTCCTCTTGCTTTGTTCTGTTACTTCTCCTCCTTCTATCCCACTCTCAGGGTCACGTTTTATCTCCTCCTCTGTCTTTATCATCTTATTATCTTCTCCTTGCAGTCACAACCTCCCCACCCACCCTACCTACCCCCCGCCCCCCCCTCCCCACCTTCCCCCAGTCCAGCCTTCTTCCCATAGCAGCAACTGTGTGGTCCTGAATGTGGGGACATGGTCGTGACCAATTCTCTAGGTTAGAATGCAGCGGTGTGTGTTTTGTTTTTTTTGCATTCTTCTTTTTTTTCATAGGGATGTTTGGCCTAATACACTGTATGTTCTGAGTTTTGGGAAAGCATGCTGTGTCTGTCAGTGATTGGTCGCTGGCCCTGTGAGCGTGTGTGTGTGTGTGTGTATGTGCGTGTATGCGTGTGTGTGTTTTCCTTTTTTAATCTGACTGGCTGACTGCCTTCTTACACCTGTAGTTTAATGTGTCTGTTCATCAGCTGTCCATCCAAACATAAATAATGACACAATCATCCTGCCACCCCTTCCCCTTTCTTTAACTGTGTGTTTTTGGTAGGGAAAGTGGGGTGGGGCACAGTAATGGGTATGAAATCTCTCTCCCTCCATGCCCAACGCACACTGGGAAAAAATATTGTACTTGAATGACGATAAAACAGTAAAATACATAAAGTACTTGTAATTTTTTTTCCCCCCTTGTTAGCCATGGAGGGGGAGATGCACACAGCCTGAGCTACATCCTTGTGAATGCTGTACTGCACCAGATTAGCCAGTTTTGCTGACTGTCTGCTTGTTAATCTTCCGCTCTCTTCTCAGCAGTTTTTCTCACAATGTAACCCTTTAGATTCACTACTAGTCTGTTAGTCAGCAGAAGAAATACAGCACCCTCTTAACAAGAATTTACTCTTCTTTCTGTCCCTTCCCACCTCTCTCTTCTCTCTCTCCTCTATTGCACACAATGCCCTCTTCGCTCTGTCTGTTCTCCATCTCTTTCCTCTCCATCGGCCCCTCACAGGGTGGCTATGCAGCGTATCGTTACGCCCAGCCGGCTGCAGTAGCGACCCCCGCAGCAGCAGCAGCTGCAGCGGCAGCTTACAGTGACAGGTGAGTGGACGGTGCATCTTTGACAGGCCAGCGCCTGCACCTTTTGGTGCCTTTGACAAAGCATTGGCCAGAAAGTGACTTTTAAAAATATCCGTCATCCTTCCTGAGGTTGTAGTACATTAGTTATTTAGACAGAAATACATTACTTATTTTCCCTGGTTAGATTAGCTGCAATACGTAACAGCTGACACATGGTGTTTTTATTCTCTGCTCTTATCTTATGATGTCTTTTATTTGCTCTTTTAATTCCTCCTTTTTCATACATAGAAGAAGCATTAAGTGTTAGATGAATAACGTTTATTATTTTTCGGACAGTTACGGACGAGTTTACACGGCAGATCCCTACCATGCTGCACTCGCCCCAGCTGCCTATGGTGTTGGAGCCATGGTAAGTCATATCATTTCCGATATTTAAAGCACATATCTTGCTTTATTCTATATTTTTTCTTATTGTCAACAAATTCAGTAAATACACCAAAACTAACAATGCATTTGTCCACCTGAGTACTTCCCTACCCTGTCTGTAAAAAAGTGGGTGATGAGTGAATGAATTAAGACAGAATTGAAATCAAAACAAAACAAAACAAAAACACTATATTTCAAGCACGGCTATGATGACCTGTAGGCCTGAATAAACCATGATTGCTATCTTCTATGTAAATTTGTTTTTAGAAACACATAAACTACTGTAAAAATCCACATTGTTTAGTATATATTTTTACCTATGGAGGCAGCCATTGTTCTACCTGCAATGCACCATGGGGGCAGTATGTTTACCTTCCGGTATCATCACACCTGGTTCTGATTTGTTAGGCCAGTGTGAGATCAGTTCATTGTTGGTTTTGGTCAATTAATTTTCATGAACAGTGTTATCTTGAATGAAAAATGTATCTCACTAAATGTATGTGTGTTGTTTTACAGGCCACACTGTACAGGGGAGGCTACAGTAGATTTGCCCCTTACTAAGGACACTACATTTCCCAGGAGCTCATCTCTTCCATTGAATTACTCTAAAAGAGCTCCCTCTTTTGTCGTGGAGGTGGACTGCACCCAGTTTAAAAGTGTGGAGTCATCCACAGCAAAGAAAAATCTGACCCCTCCCCAGAGCAGTCCCACATTTTCTTATATTCGCTACTACAGAAATAGAGGAATGCTGTATTAAAGACTGTTGGATGGCCTTTACATTAAAAAAGAAAAAAAAAAAGACTTATAATGGCCACCTTCCCTATTGCACGGCTGTATTATAGTCCCCCTCCTGCCCTCCCCCTTCTTATTCCCTCGGCACTCAGCAGCACAAGACTCGGGATGGAGCCCAGATGTTCTTCCAAAGGCTGTGTGTGGATAACTGACATTTAAACAGCTGTCAACCATGTATGAGACAGAGCTCAGTGCTGTGTGGCTTATGCGCACTCCAAGTTTAAAGGAGAAAAGAGAGGGAGGCCAGAAATCGAGGTGTCCACATAACGTTGGAGCAGTAGGAAGCAGGAAGGTGCATCAAAAAGAGCATCTGACAACATTTTTGAACCAGAAGAGAAGAGTCAATAAAATGATAAAACACCCACGGAGGGATCTTGTAACTCCTCAACGTGGGTGGATTGTAATGAGTGAGGTTTTCTATTCTTGTTGAGTTCTGGTAGAGCGAGAACATGGCGGCTTGTAACGCTACAGAAATCACGTCCGAAACCTGAAGGAGGGAGGGTTATTAGAGCTGTTCCTTACCTCAAGTTTTCTTAGTATGTGGAAATGGTGAACCTTTAAACTTAAAATTGTTATAATATGCAAAGAAATTAGTTTAGAGAAAAAAGTTACCAAATTATTATTATTATTATTATTGTTATTATTGTAATTATTCTCATTATGATTCTTTTCGAACCATTATTTTTGTTTGACTCAGCTACATAGCAGCCACTGCTGTTAATGGGACATGTAGATCAAACAGTGAAATCAGACAAAGAGCATCTATCAAACCAATACTCCACCTTTTGACTATACCACACAACTAGGCCTATAGTCTCACTTCATCCTTCTCATGCACAGGATTTCACTACACTCTGTGTGCAGTCACCACTAAACACTACAGAAAGTGTAACACTACACTCAAAAACATTTCTCATTTACTTGAGTTTTAGATTTAGATCCAGATCCACAATCCAGGGGAATTTAAGTATTTGTTGATCCTTTTAATGTAGGGACTTATTATTTGGATCCCACCCCCCATTGCTCCATCTTTTATAGAGCAAAGTTCAACATTGACTGAGTCTTCCTGAAACATACTTTAGTTGGTAATTGTGTTCGCGATGCTGCCGACAGCAATTACTGAGCAAGAGCAAGAAAGGTTCTGTCGATCAGTTAATAGAAAATATTTAAATGCAAAACATCTTACTATTGTGCATATTTCTATACTGTTGTATTTCCAAAATGTGGCTTTTTTGGCTTTTTGTTTTTGTTCCAAAGATTTGTAGAAAGCACATTTTTTCTGCCGTATGTATAAATATATAATCTTTGTTATTATCATTATCCTTGATAATCCTATTGCTGTCTTTATTTACCTGATTCCATCTTCAGTTTTTTATTTATATCTGTTATTCCTTCCTCACAAAGGTGCAAGGTCTTGAGCCCTGAGCGTACCCAACTAGTAACAAAGCAGAGGTATGCATGTAACACTACCAAACTTTTGTTCTCTCAGTTAAATATTCAGTGTTTTTTGTTTGTTTGTTTTTTGTCATGTTTTTGGTTGATTATAGGATCTGCCAGCATTACATTTAAGTGTATTTCAAAATATGCAGGAACGGCTGGAACGGCTTTTTGTTTTTTCTTGTCATGTCTATATTTTGCAAGTGACTGAGACATTAGGAACGAATGAACATAGGCCTGTAGCACTTTGCTTAAAACCAACTGCGATCTTTTCTTTTATTGTTTTTCATATATTCCAATAGTTTTGTATCATGCAGAGTCCTTACATTTCAGTGGTTAAATACGTCAGCTTGGCCGGTGTGGTCGCTCCAGTTTTATTTGAAGATATCCAGTAAAATGTCTAAAGTTGTTACATACCCAGATTAATATTTCGGTAAAAAAACAAAAAACAAACTAAAAGTCATGGTGGGAAATGCTACGTTTTTTTTTGTTGTTGTTGCTGTTGTTGTTTTGTTTTTTTAAACTATCAATCAATTTCAAACTGTTGTGTTTTCCACCTCTCACGCTTGGAAAAACATACAGTTCAACAAGATGCTTTTTTTTCTATTAAATGTGCTGCTGTTTCATTTGCTCAAGTCATGACATTAAACATTTCTTTTTCAGAATCTCCATATTAATATAGTATGTGCTCTGGACAAAATGGGGAAAAAAGGAAAAAAAAAAAAAGAAAAGAAAGAAAACCTAGCCAAAGATGCTAACTAACAGCCCCCTAGCACATTCTGTTTCCTAAGGTGAAGAGTGCTACACAAAAAAACAAAAAAAAACACAAAGATGGACTTTTGGAGACACTGAAGGCATGGACAAACCAGCATGAGCGAGTCTTGTCAAGTTTTAAAAAAGAAAAAAAAAGTTTTGCATGAATCTTGTGTCTTTCATATTTGACTCCTGAGCAGCCGAGCCCAGATGTGTTCTTCTTTACCACTAAACTCCATGGAGAATGACAGGCAGCTAGCAGTTTGAAGCTAGTTAACACAACCAAGAGCACAGTGCTGTTTGGCAAAAAGGCCTGCTGACAAACAAAATGGCTGCCGCACAAAGATCATTTTCATGTCGTGGTTTATCTTGCCACTGTATTATAGTAAACTATGTGGCCATTCTTCATAGTTGCTATGGTTTCTCAATGACCAGTCCTACCCCTCTGTCATGTCTATATCCCCTTGACTGCCATTTTGCCCGTTTTTTTGTTATTGAATGTCCATATAAAATGTTTTATATAAAAATGTTTTGTTGTGATCAAGCTTTCAGGTTGTTTTATTTTGGTAATGTATTTATTTAGTAAAATGGATGAGCATATTTTGTAGTTTCTCACATTATTTTACACATATTGCCAGTGTGAGTGCTGATTTTTATGTTGAATACTAGGTCAGTGTACATTGTTTTGGTCTCTTCCAACTCCACAAATTCTAAAACATGAGTAAAATATTGTAGCTCACTTCATCAGGCATTTGGTGCTCTTATGAGATTTCCCTCTCTGTAGTCAGATGAACTTTTTGACCGATTTTCAAACGATTTATTTTGTTATGAACGTCAGGAATGCAGTTACGATACTACATTCTTAAAATCACGAATAATTTTATTCATGTACTTTTCTATGAAAATAACATTATAGTAACATTATGCAAATAGTTAAAGTAATAGCTATATACGGACAAAATTTCACAGAGTTGTGAATAGTTTTTTTTTAGTGCAGATGATTGGATCACGATCACCCATCTGCTGCAGCCAGAGCAGGTTGCCTGACCCAATATGGCCGCCTGTGAGTGACGTCTGCGCGTAGTCCGATCCACCCCCTTGACTGCAGTGAGGACTAGCCTCTGTATGTGGGGTGCCTGCTCAACCCAGTCAGCTATACGACAACACCCCATCTGTTAACTATTCCAGCAGGTCTCGGCACTTTGAATGCATCAAAGCCTCAGTCCACACAGATATTCACACAGCTCATATTCAGAAACTGAGCCTTGAAACAAGAGTCAGGAATTTGTGATGTCACAGCTAGGTTTCAGCCAAGCCCCCTCCCATCCTGGCCCAGCATTCAATCAAAGCATCAAATTTCAACATCACGGTGATGCTAGACAAAAAACAAGGTTTTTGTGCAGGTGCAGCACATTATTGGTGGCATGCAGGTTTTTGTTCTCCGTCTTTAGGACATCTCTGACTGCAGTGTTTTCCTCTTCATTTCTCCTTCTCCCTTCCCTCTTAAAGACTTTGTTCTCTACCTGCAGTGTTTTCTCTACGTCCCTATGGATTTGGTTTTCTGCCTGCAGTTTCTTGTTCTCGTCCTTGAGGAATTGTGTCTCCTTCTGTCGTCTTTTTTCACCTCCTCCAACTCTTTGACTTTCCTTATCCAGGAGTCTTCTATCCTGGCAAGCTCTGCCTCTTTTTCAAGACTGTTGTCATGCTTTAGGCTCCTCAGCTGATCTGAGGTCTTCTCAGCGTCCTGGATAAGAACGTCCTTCTGTTTGACATTCTCTATCATCTCCTTTAACTTTTCTTGGCCTTCCTCCGCCTGCAGTTCCAGTCGCACGTTTCTATCACCTTCAACCAGGAGACTGTCTTACTGGCAAACTCTGCTTTGAGGTTCTTGGTTGTCTCTTCTTGAGAGATTTCATGTCTTTCAGTCTTATCAACCTTGCAGCAGAGGTCCTCTTTCTCCTGAATGAGTTGCAGGGGTTGAGTGTGTCATGCTGTTACAGCTTCTTTTTCATTTTCGCGAACTTTTCCAGGCTCTGTGCCTGCTGTTATGTAGATTTACCTTAACCATTGACCTTACTTGAACTTCTGCTCTGGTCTGATGTTGTTGGCCCTGATGGTCAGCAAGTTCAAATCTTACCTTAATTGGTTTGTGTTTGCAAGCTTCTTTTAATAACAAGCCCAGCAATCAGCATTACATCACGTTCCTTTCCTTTGAAAAGTAGGTTCCAGGTTGTGACATCAAAAATAAAAATAAAGCTGTATACATACATCCCAATCAGGCATCACGTTTTCATATATAATTTGCCTGTGTGTGTCGTCCAAACTTTTAATGGCAATCCGTCAGCTAACTCTTAAGATACTTCAGTCTGGACTAAAGACGGTCCAACTGACATCCTTAAAGCTGTGCTGCAGGCATTGTTAAAAAATATACTACATGGTAATAGGTTTGATAATGCAGATGACAATGCATGTGGGTGTTAAATATAAATGCCAAAACTGGGCTTATGTAAGACAAACCAGCATTAGTCTTATTACATTATAGAGAAATTGTCTATGCTAGTGTTGAGCCCCAAAAATTTAAACAGAATGCTCAAGACAACATTGCTTCTTGGGGAAAATATTTATTGACAGTTCTTGTTCAACAGTTCTACCCAATTTCTATTGACCGGTCACACAAATTTACATTCATAGTTCATAAAAATAAAAATATATTTCATCATAAATATATCTCTTTCATAAATAGCTGTACATTAGGCAGGAGTAGCTCCAAACAGGGGCAGGAGTGTGGAGTGGAAAAGGCAGGAGAGAGGAGAGGGTTCAGCAGTGCAACATCGTCACAACAGCAATCAAACCTGCTTGCAGCAGATTTAGTCCATTGTCTCTCAGAAATGCACAACCCAATTGTAAAGTATCGGGGAGGAAGATTGGAGTTATCGCTTGAAGCATGCACACCTCAGTGAAGCATATATAAATTAATAAGATATGCACTTTTAAAATTAGTTGGGCCAATTGATCTATATTCTTTGTCAGATTTGAGGATCATTTTTTGTGCAATGTTTCCCAAAACATGTGGGGGCTTAAACAATTTTTGGGGATTTGAATGAAAATGGGGCAAATGGGAGTAGGAGGTAGACTGGGTGAAGGAAAATCAGTGCAGGGAGGTAAAACCGAAAAACGCAGGAGGGTTTCTAGACAATTCCGTATTTTGCCAGGTCGCTGAGCTCCATGTCACCAAAGGCTTCCCATGGGCAAACCACTGTGATGTCTGTGCCGAGACCCTCCATGCCGGGGATGTCGTCTCCGAATCTGAGAGAGAAACAGAAACGTGTCGGTTTCAAAGGTGTGTCATTTGAAATGTGACTTTCAGTGGTGGAGGAAACACTTGCATCCTCAACTAAAGGTATAGATTCAACAGTGGAAAAACACTTGGGAAGATGAGCTCAGTTTCTTACCCCTTCTGGCCTGGTTTAGGGGCCTTGCTCTTGAAGGTGCGGGTGGTCCTCTGCTTGAACTTGGGAGGAGCCTTCTTGTCGGCGGGAGCTGCAACGGCTGTGTCTGCCATCTTTTAGTTTCTGAGAGCAAAAGAGTTGAAAGTCAGCAAGTTAGTTTTGATGACCAAGAACCTTGTGCAAGACCCTTGGATGATATAACATCCCCAGACTAGGTCAAATTATGGTCTAAATCTGACATAGAGATTCTTAAGACCCCGTTACACAAACAGCTTTGTCTATTTTTACACCTTGGCTTTAAAGATTACTCTTGGCCACGTTACAAACTGTACATCTTGGGACAATTATAGAGTTAAGTTCACCTAATTCCTCAGTTAGTCTGAAGTCAAGACACATTGCTGCGTGTTATAGATAATAAACTCTGAGTCTAAGAAGATTTGGCCCTGAGCAACTTATTTTCAACTTGCTTTAATCTGAACTATTTCTGACATCGGTTGACTGTTATCGTACAAGGAAGCTCAGCAATGCTCTGGAATTTCTAGAAATTTACTTTGACCACACTGATGGTTTCACGCTAACAAGCCATTTAATTTGTGGTGGTTATAAGATCTTAATTAGGTTCATTCTTAAATTTCACATCCCACTATATTTTTTGTATATTTCCTTATTTCCTACATCTCCGCTTTTCCGAAGCCACAGTTCATGATACAATTATCTATTCCCTGCAGATAATAGAGTTCACCATGTGTCCTTACGAACCATGTCTGTTTTTTCAACACAGACACACACTAATGATCTATACAAGGACATTTCCAATCCTCTTTATCATCATTGAATTGTAATCTATTTTTCATTTAACCAGGTTGGCTTCTTGAGCACTACATCCTGTTTTCAAGGAAATCTACATCATACATTATAACATATAATTGGTGAATTATGTTGTATAAATCAAAGCAGGTTCTGCATAGAAAATGAAATGCAAATATACAATATAATTTAACAATCAATTTGCTCACTGAGGTTTGAGCTCTTATAATAATTAGATACATGCCAAATATGGTATCTATCTGTGTTTTGTTTTTCTCTTAAACACTATTTTTGATACACAGTCACATTCTGTCTGATAAGCAGGACAAATTCACTTTTACACTCTAACACATTCATAACCACATAAAATGTCCTCTAAAACAAGTGAAAACTTATTTGTAAAATATTGCTTAGACTTGTTTGTGCTGACACTGAACAGCACAAGTCTATGTAAATTAAATGACATAACTCCTTGTTGTGTCTGACACATGTAGAATCAAAAGTGACCAATGTGGACCTCAGGCTCTCTATTTATTAAAAAGTCAATAATTATTTACTAAGCCAAAGATGCAAAGAGCAATACCACAGAGTATAGCCGTGAAAAAAACAACTTAATAAAGCCAAAGAAAACAGTTGCACTGACTTTGTATCTTAAAGATCTCTGAGGCCTTTTCTAAAGTTGCAGAGCAGCAACAGCTGATTCATTTATCAATGAATCGCTTACAGTATCCATCTGAAGTCATGCTCTATCAGCACTTTACAGTCTGCTCTGTGCTTTATCCTTCATCCAGAATTGAAAATCGAACCTGAGTGAATGTCAGAGTTTGATCTTACCTTGTTGGTTTGTGCAGGAGCACCGTTCAGTTCAGTTCAGTTCAGTTCAGTTCTTCTGTCTGCAGTGTTTCTCTCTGCTCAGACATCTTCTTATATACACCCTCGGCTAATCCCCTGACATGCTCACCCATAATTTTCTGTCCTCCTTTTTTTTTTTACACCCTAACCCTCTAATTAGCCGCTCTGCTCTATGAGCTTAAGGAGGGGGCTCATAAGGTGTCATGCCACGTGAAGATGAGCACAACCTTACATAATGAAGCACTGCTGAGAAAAACTCAGTTTGATATATTGAACAACATACATTATTCTTTTCTTTCACTTTTCACTTTCACTTTTTTTTTATTCAACTCACGACCAAGCACATGGTATGGAGCACAAACAGGACAATAATCAAGCCAGTAGCAAGGCTGTACATGCTTTCCATCTCTGACAATCGAAGAAAAACAGAAAAGAAAAAACCATAGCTAAATAAACAATCATGATAATAAAATATCACCTAAACAAAGGAAGGATGCTCTTCAGAGAGAATGTATGAATAACTTTTGCTTTATCAGATCGTAGTAAAAAGAAGAAGAAGTTTAACATAATATAGATATTTTTCTCTGAAATTTACTTTTGTTCTTGCACTCAAATAAAATATGAAACTCATCGCCTTCGCCTTGACAATTATCGTCACAAAGGTTACAAAACCTCTGACTTCTATGTCGGCCTTTATACCTTCCAATGACTTTTGGTATTCACTCTAAAATTGCAGATGGCCTGTCTAAACTTTGAATTCGGACACAATAGGTACTTTTGTAAATTAAACTCTTGTATAAGCTCTATTTAATTGTCACATGACGTCATGCTACCAAGTTCACGTTCCCATGTTTGCAGGAACTGATCTTTCAGTCTCTGTTCAACAGTTAGCTTCAGCCAGTCAGGGTTAATACATTTTTGAATGAGCCAAAGGTACGACAGACTGCAGTCATCCAATATCTGCTAAATACACCTGAGTTATACAGGTTAAGTAGACAGTTGTACATTATTTTATTCAATTTACTTTACTTTACCTACCTATCAGTCTCCCCCAATAACTGATAATTCTCTTTTTGACTGCAACACAAAGTGGGTACCTCCCCAGCTCAGACCATATTATTACAAGTTGTTTTAACTTTTAAGACAAATTTAAGAAATTTAAGGTGAAGTTTTTCTCACAGATCAGTTTTTCTATACCCCCAAACCTCATGGCCGGTGAAACTAACTTGTCAAAGAGATAGTGTGACAGCTACAGGTAAGTCAAATGTTCTACTTTTACAAAGGAGGGCACACGTGGCACGAGACGCTTTCTTGTACAGCTCATCAATAGTAATTCCGAGGTAATTCAAAACAATGGACAACCTCTAAATTTTCTCCGTCAGAGGTACACTTAAATTTGCTGGTGTCAGCTTTTCTAGAACCAAAGATTGATCTATAATTTCCATTTCTCGCAAAAAATACACATCAAACTTATTGCTTTCTGTAGCCCCTCCTTTAAAATAGACATGAAACATATAATGACATAAAGATACCCGCTGTACATTTGATGTACTCATTTAAGTTTTGGTCAATTCCTGCTGATTTTCCAGGTTTTCATTTTAAAATAACCAGTTTTATTTCTTGCTCAGTAAAACTACTGTAGAATTTAGGTTGTTACCACCATGAGTGCATTCAGTAAGTGGTTAAGTGGTTTCAGGTATCTTGTCTCTTTGCACTTCCCAGTCAGATAATCTTTTGAAATGTCCATGGACATTTTCAGGTGGAACTGGACAACTCTCATTATTTCTATTAGAGCCAGTAAGTATTTTCCAGAAGAGCTTTGGATTATTAAATTTTATACTCAACATTTCTCTATTACATTTATTTATAAACCCTCTGTGCTTAAAGCAGAAGTAAGCGATCCGGTCGTTTTGGCTAACTTCCTGTCAGCAGATGGAGTTAGCAGTCCCCGCCCTCGTCCCTACGTCACCACATTCACGCGCATCCCTTGGCTGCACACACAGAGAGGACCGCCCCTTTATGCCGTTCTCTCTCCTCATTGGATAAAGGTTGTAGGATACAAGGAAAGTTTTCTCCTCGGCTTACAGCAGAGCAGAGTGACTGACAGACCCGTGTTTCGGACCAAACACTCTATGTGATTGCTGTCGGAAGATATAACTATTTAAAGCAGAAGTAAGCGGAATGTTTGTGTTAATATAAGTCTTAAATAGTCATATCTTCCGACAGCAATCACTTACATAGAGTGTTTGGTCTGAAACACGGGTCTGTCAGTCACTCTGCTCTGCTCTGAGCCGAGGAGAAAACCTTTCTCGTATCCTACAAGTTTTATCCAATGAGGAGAGAGAACGGCATGAAGGGCTGTGTGTGCAGCCAAGGGATGCGCGTGAATGTGGTGATGTAGGGACGAGGACCAATAGATCCATGACGAGGGCGCGGGCTGCTGCTCCATCCGCTGACAAGAAGTTAGCCAAAACGACTGGATTGCTTACTTCTGCTTTAAGATTTATATTAACACAAACATTGCGCTTACTTCTGCTTTAATATAGAAGCTACTTTCTCACCCTAACCCTGCATTTTCTTTGCTTTCAATTGTTCTTGCCTTTTTGATCTGCATGCCTTATTAAACCATAATGCATTGGGTTTTTGGGCATTTCTAGTTTTTGCCCTTTTTTTGAGGGAATTCTAATTATTTTATGAGTATGTGGCTTTTCTAGTCTGGAGAAGTTTTAAAGAAAGTATAATATCCACACACACTATTTATCTATCCACAATAAATAAATAAATAAGTCTAGCATTTTACAAATTGTGCCGACATCCAAAAGTCTTGATTAGCTTTAGATAATGTGAAAACTCTGGAAAAAGTTAGAAAGCTGAGATTAATGTTCTTTTTTACAGACGTGTGGAAAATGTTGGGTGTTAATACAGTTATGTTGTGAATTCTTACTGTTTTATGACTGTCAGATTCTTCTTTTCATTGACATTAATAATTGCTGAGTTAACTATCTGTCACAGTATTGACTCTTTTTAACCTCAGTCCATGCCATGAGGCGAAGGATTAACTACTGAATGGTTAAGCGCTCTTTATTTTCTACTAAGTGACTGATAATCTAAATGCAGCCCTGGGAGCCTCTGTTCTTACATCACATGCTCCAGATCCTCGTTCTACATGAGGTCACGTTTGTTTACAAATGAGCCAAGTCTTTAGTATTTTTATCCCAGTCTTTAGTATCTTACAGTTTTTCACATGTCAACAGTTCTCAAACCTCCCCGATGTTTGAACACAGACTATTAAGGCCAAATGAACTCACGTGTGTGTAAGAAAAAAAGAAAGAAAACAAACAAACAAACAGAAAGTGGTGAGGTGCTGAGTCATGGTGACTAGAACTGCTGAGGCTTCACATCGTCTAGGGAAACTGCTCTTTTCGACTTTCAGTGGCAGTATATTAACTGTGTTGGGGATGGTTGTAAAAAATTTTCTGTCTTAAATCTCTTTAATTCCTGTGTGTTGAAAATTGAATACAGACTAGTTCAACATGTCTACTATTAAATAAAGAAGGTATATTTTCTGAAATATAAAGACACATATATGATTTAGGCTTACAATCCATCCTATTGTCAAGATTAATGGAAACCACATACACTTAGAGGAAATTTAACATTATCATATAAGGATTATGTCAAAAACTTTGATACTGAAAGCTTTGTGCGTGTGTGCTTCTGTGTGCATGCACATCATAAGAGCTGTCTGTGAGCCATGATAAGACATTTGAACATAAGACTAAAACTAAACCAAGTTTAACTACAAAGAAGATTTTTTTTTTATTTTTTTAAAGGAGGTAAAATAACAATATGTTTTCTTATAAAACAGTCTGTGTCAGCCACAGGGTGAGTGAATTCGATGATTTCCAATAGGAGAAAATGAGCAGTGTTATACCTGACCCATGTTACGGGCACCCCAGTCTCCCCTACATATAAATCAGTCAACTAAGAACTACATAGCCAACTACTATCGAATGAGATATATACTGTATTTGTATTAAATTGTTGTAGGGAGAGGCTGCAGCTAACACAAAAGCAGTTTACAGTTATAAAAGGTGTCTAGTGACTGTCACTGTGGTGTCCACATTAAACCTTCTCTCATAACCTTTCTCTGTTTTGCAGCCTCCTATCACAAACCTGTGTTAAAGGGCTTTTACCACTGTTTTTGTAGAGTCAGAATTTAAACAAAAGAGACCACTGTTTTCCCGATGCAGAGGTGTATACAGTACTGTATGTGTGGGTAACATGCCAACGTACGTGACAGACAGACTGGCACACAATGACTGTCTGTCAGTAGATTCTTTTTAAGGCTTCAACTTGATAGTCGTGCTAATTAAGTTCACTTGCTACTGCCAAGACATGACACCCCTGTAATTCACTTCAATTCACACTGTGACAGGCACATCTAAATTGAAACAGACCTCGTATTTATATCTCCTTATCCTTTATCTCGCCTATTTGTGGCTAAGCTGGTACAGAAGAGGACCAAGCAGAGTTGGCACATAAAAGAATGACAGATTTAACATCTGAGGGGGATTAGCAGCAGCTCAGAGGACTTTAAAAAGGGACGGTCCGGCAGAGAGAGGAATGCCACAAGCGAGGAACTGACAAGCTCAACAGACAGCTTCAGAGAAGTCGTTTGGGACTCCAACAAAAGGTAAGATGAAATTGCAATTTTCTCAGCTCTGGTACAGCGAGTTAATGCTCTTACTGCTTTGATAGCATGTATTGCCTCAGACTCGTCTCTGCTTTTGCAACAATTTCCTTACAGAGGAGAAAGAGAGAGGGAATGGCTTCAGAGCTTTTATTTTACTTGAGTATCATGACTGAAATGGAGCTGAAATAAGATGTGTGATTTGCACTGAGTAGTTCTTTGTGCTGCACCTCTTCTTGCTGCTGTTCAGCGCTCAGCGGCTATTTCTTCACAATGATCACAAGTCTTTTTTACCTGATGGATCCAGATGTACCGGGAGCAGTTTTGAACACTGGCTCTTTCTTTTCTTTTTCTTTTTTTTCTTCTTCTTTTTTATTTTTTTTTTATCTTAGTGCCTCACACTTTGGTGACCAGTCAGGTTGTGGATCAGCTTGTTGAGCAGGATGAGAAACACAATTAAGAGAGTGATGTGTTTACAGTGAGGAAGGGTTTTATACATTGTGAGCAGGTTAGCGGTTGATGGAGGAGTCTGCAAAGGTCTTAAAGCACCTTTCAGCAACAAGGAAATACAGTACTAAATGTTTTGAAGTGAACCAAAGCGATATACCGGTAAAGGAAACTGGTGAAATTTGATTTGAAGTTACAGCTGCAGTTACTAAATTCACAAACAAGCTGTAAAGATGTGAGAGCAGCAGGAAGCTCACAGACACCGTCTCTTTTTCTTCTCTTAGAAACTCATCGCAATGGCAGACATAGCCGTCGCAGCTCCCGCCGACAAGAAGGCTCCTCCCAAGTTCAAGCAGAGGACCACTCGCACCTTCAAGAGCAAGGCCCCTAAACCAGGCCAGAAGGGGTAAGATGAATTTAATCACACATACAAACAAGTATTTTCCTCCCTGTCACCAGTTTCACTATTAAAACACCGTCCTGAACTGTCACTCATCTGATCTGTTTTCGTCTCTCCTGTTCAGATTCGGAGACGACATCCCCGGGATGGAGGGTCTTGGCACAGACATCACAGTGGTCTGCCCATGGGAAGCCTTTGGCGACATGGAGCTCAGCGACCTGGCAAAATACGGAATTGTTTAGTTGGCTTTCCTCTGCTTTTACCGGTGTATTGCCACTATTGTCCCTCAGGTATCCCCACTATTTATCAAACAGCTGAAATCTGCCACCTGTGTGCTGTAGAGAGAGAGCAGCCCTCGATGATTTAGAGGTTTGACCTGGAAAAAAAATCCAGCACTTTTCTTCTTGTCTGTTGCACTTTATTTGGCCCTACCTCTCCACCTCTCCCTTATCACCTGCTTCTATTTCTCTTCTTCACCCCTGCCTTTTCTTTTTCCTCTGGGTCTCTCTTTTCCAGTTCTTCCTCTTAGAACGGATCGCGTCAGCTTGTAATTTCCAAAGAAAGAGAGAGAGAATATGAAATGGAAATATTTTATATATTTTGTAAATATGAAAGAGAGTTTGGTATCTGTTGACGTGATATCTCAGGGCTGTGCTGCTCTTCTTGTTTTTCCCAACTTGTCTTCTCAAAGCTGCTGATTCGACACGCAAAGATCTCTGTTTTGTATCAGCTAATTCAGATTTTACTTTCATGAGAAAATCTGTCATTCTCTTCAATGAAAAAGATCTACCCTGTATATTTTGTCAGTAGACAAGTACAATAAAAGCTCTATATTTTCCTTAGACCATCACCTCGGTGTGTCCTTTCAATTATTAACACAGAAAAACACAATAACCAAACAACTACACACATGTTTGGGCCTTTTGTGTTTTTCACTGTTGTCTGGCATCATTCAGTTTACATTAATATAATATGAGCATAATAATACACCTCATCTATTATTGACTAGTGTGGCCATCATTATTTTAGTGGCCACATTTGTATATTATAATGTGGAAATGTAACATAATTCACAAAGACTGCAAAAATAACTGAAGCAGTCATTGCCATAGCAACCAAATACCACTCTTTTTCTCCACAAGAAAGGGGGCAACAAACAGTCTTATGTCAATCACAGAGCTAATTTCAACTAATGTAGCTGTAATTGAGTGCTTAAATCTACAGCATCACATTTTATAAACGTTTAGCTAAATGTGTACTGTTATTGGTAACTTGTTAGAGTGGACTGAGATATTTGCTTGAATCTAAAAGACAATTAAGTGGAAATTTGCAAATAGGCTATCTTAAAACCAAACTTCAGTACAGTAGTGTGTTAAATACACACCACCATCCATCAGGGCAATCCTAAAATGAAATATTCATCAGCTCCTCTGGTCAGGTTTTTGTTGTTTGTCAGTGCCAGTGTTTGTGTGTGTGTGTTTGGCCTCCAGATATCAATGTGCATTCGTGTCACTGCACCAATTAGCTGCACAAGCCTTTAAACAGTGAGCTGACAAAAAGGGACAGCGCCTCGTGCAATATGGCCTAAACATACAAACACCATTTTAAAAAACCCTAGGTCACTTCATTAGTGGGGGTGTGGAGGGGGAGACATGGAAAGGAGATAATAACCAAGCTGTGTTTGGGTTTCAAACTGAAAAGGGAAGTTAAGGTGTTTCACCAGACTGTTGAACTTCAAGTCCAAGTACTGTATGACCAGTGGTGACCAGTGACCATCAATTACCCCTGATTTGTGGGCAGGAATCTTGTGGACCAGATGTCTGTAGATGAAACCAAGCGTATCAGCGTGGTGTAAACCAGTATCAGTGAGTATGTGCTTTTTGTAATTTGGATGAACTAACTCTTTCATACTGTAGCATAAAGCCCATACAACACCATCTGCTCTACAGCCACCTGCTGTAACACCAGGTTGTGGCTGTGAATAATTAGCATATTCCTGATGAAGTAAATCAGCCCAGTTCCTCATAAATAAAAAGCGAAGTCTGAAAGTGTTTCTGCATAAGAGCCTCATGCTTGATGTTTTTTTTGTTTTTTTTTAATATCATGGGGTTTCACTTTTGGAGAAAACAAGTATGTGGAAGTTCTAGGATGCAAAATATTTAGTTTTATTAATAATCCAAAGAGGGGGAAGCTGTTTTTGCCACATGACAAATCATTATTTTCGGTAATTTCCACTGCATGCAGGTAAAACAGAAACAACAGTATTTGTTCAGGAATAAAACACTTGTAAGCTGCTTATAGACTGCTATGTAAGATGATTAATTGTTTCTTTTTATGTTAATTGTGTTTCAGATTGTCAGTCTGCTGCCAAGTCGTCTGCCAGAGAGAGAAACCTGCTGCAGGTGATTCAGTAGTTGTAATATGTTTGTTAGTTGTTGGCAGAGCTGCCACAGCCACATTTTCTGCTTACTGAGGGGGAAATATGGAGATGAGGGTGTGAGATGTTACTACATGAAGTGTCTCCTGCAGATATGGTTGAGAGTATAATGAACTAGAAAATTTCCTCTCGGGAAATTTTGAATGGGCCGCGGGGCTACTGCCGATTTTGCCATCTCTGTCAACATGGGAATCAAACCCACGATCTTAAGCGCAAGACAGAGCTGATCAGACAGACACATGATCATCTTTCTATAAGCACTGATATGGAGGAGCTGTAATCACATTAGGTTACCTGTGTGTGTGTGTGTGTGTGTGTGTGTGTGTGTGTGTGTGTGTGTGTGTGTGTGTGTGTGTGTGTGACACCAACAAGGTTTAACTTTAAAACCAGATTAAATCATGGTTTAAGTTTAAATTCTGTTGCACGTTAACTGTGTTTTAATCACATGAAGGTGTGTGTTTGTGTGTGTGTGACAGTAATCACATGAAGCTGGCTCTAGAGTCTGTGTGTCTGTGTGTGTGTGTGTGTGACTGACTTGACACATAGTTAGTTAGTAGCTGCATCCTGTGTCAGTCTGATTTAGCTGTGTCTGTGTTTATAAACATTTAAACGAGCGCCAGGTGGATTGTTTATGAAGTTAACGAGCTCTGGCCTGAGGATCAAAGAGGTTACCACGGCGATAGGGGCCCCCGCAGGCTGAGACAGACAGAAACGTGGAGAAAAACAGCCATTTTCTGCCTCTAAACCGGTCTCACATTTAGGCTTAGCATGACAAAACGGTAACTCCTATCAGAACAAAACACAGATCAACGTTGCTCTAAGGACTTACTGAAAATTTCGGTACGATTTGGTGTTTCTACAGTAAATATTTTGGCGACGCTGGCAGTTTCAAAACATCAGGCCGTTCTGCTTCTCTCAGAAAATATTTGTATTGGACTCAATGAGGAGCAGAGACAGACGTGGCCGCACTCAGAGGCTGATTCTGTCAATTCTGTAAGTCTCTCTGATATTTTGAGCACATGACATGAGAGATAACAAGTTTGTCTTACAAATTCTGAAAAAATTATGTCTGTAGAGTGTAAATTGTGGCCGTGCTGACAGTTTATCCAGAAAAAATACAGAATGTTTCTTCACTCTCTCCCACTCTAACCGATGATGTCACGCACTCTGACACGAACATTCCATGCAATACACACCCATTATAAACTCATAATTTCTCCAAAAATGATCATGGTCATTGATCAGGGATTGATCAAAAACTATATGACCTATCAAAACGTGGAGTAATACGACAATACACAAGACTTGTGTCTACTGTTTAAAGTTTAAATGGAGTCTCTAGGTGAAAGTATGCCTGAGCAGTAGACGTTTGTTAAACTCCAATGATTGGTCTTTTTCGCTCTTTTTTTCCCGCCCGTCCCATTGACTTACATGCAAAATTTTTGCGCAGTATTTCGCGACTTACGTCGCGAATAATTCGTACACTGTTGAGAAAAGTAATAGCACACCGATCCCGATCAAGCCGCACGTTTTGATATATAATTTGGCCTGCAACTCTTCGAGTTGCAGGACTAGTAGCGAATCGAAAGTTGGCCGGAAGTGGAAAAATAACTAGAAAAAGCATTTCCAAGAATGGAAATGGTGTGACTGCTGATAGCAACTGAACGCTGTTGCAGAATTAGCAAATAGTGCAAGCTGTGATCACCATACAAATGTTTGACCAAGGTCGGAATCGAACCCACATCCTCATGGTCATCAGACTTCCACTCTGCCTCTAGGCCACAGTGCACACACAGTTGCAGAGACTGTTGTCTGTTAATGATCTGCACACTGTCAACATCAAGAAAGCTTGAGAGTCAAGCTTGAATGACTTACAATGAAAATGTCTGTGAATTTCAGGCTGAGCACTAACCATATGGCCACAGAGAACCTGAGTTACAATGAGCTTTATACTATGAGGAATCAAAGACTGTCCAATGACAGCTGAATGATTGGAATCAAAAGTCAAGCAATGAAGTGAAAAGACTGAGGCAGGAATCGAACCCATGACCATATGATCACTAAACCTTTACTCTGCCACTCGGCTACAGAGAGCACACTGCTTTCAAAACTGTTGTCATTCATTGTAATGTGATGATGTGCTGCAAACTGGTATGAGTAATCAAGGAGATAACAAACACCTGTAACCAATTGAAGGCGGTGGAGGAGAGCAGAATTCAACATAACATAACAAGAGTTCTTCCCTTGGATTCGAACCAGTGACCTTAGGGTTGGCAGGCAGTTACCCTACCCCCTACACTACAGTGGAGTTGTGAAGAAGAGAGGTTGAGACTTTGATGAATGTGAGATTTTTTGTGAAAAAGTTAAATATTTTAAAAAGTATAAATAGTTAAAAAGAGAAAAGTAATGCCGATAAAGTTCAAAAAAAGCTGCACGTTTTGATATATGAATTGTTGAAATAGCACAAAGTATGAAGGACTAGAAGAAGACCGTAAAAAGGCGGAAGAAAATGGCCAAACAGAAGAACAATAGTGTGACTGCTTCAGCAGTCACACTAATAAGAAGAAAAAATCCACACAATAACAGTAGTGCCCGGGCTTCGCCCGGGCACTGGTCCCTGCAGCTATTTCATAGCTGTTGGGACCAGTGCCCGGTGCGATTGCCCGCGGCCCTAATTACCAGGATGCTACCAGGTTGTATTTAAGTGTTTTGTGTTCTTTTCTATTCTTAAACCCAACAGCTCCTTTGTCTTTACAGGTGGAATCAAATGATCCTCCACTCTCTATTTTTACCCTCTGGTGGCAGGATTAGAGTTTGCAAAGTCACAGACAGCACATGTACAGTAATTATCTTGACTGTGCACCTTGTTTTGTGTCCTAATTATCTTTATCGTGTCTACATTTAGTTCCTTCACATTCATACCTGCTGCTCTGGTGCTTTGATTTGCACTTGAATGTGTCCGAATCATTAGGGTTTTAGGATTTCTTCCGGGGGCTGAAGCCAATTCAGGATATTTAATTCTCCAAAATGCAAACAAATATAAATTAGTGTCGCCACAACACCATAATCTTTTTGATAAATCACATTTTTTCCGTTCATGAATATGCTTCTGTTATATTCAGTATAATGTAACTAGTGCCTATGTGTGCCACATTACTTTTTTCAGATATGCTGCACATGCATATTGATTAATTATATAGTTATTATAAATTGTGTAAGGAGTTCACTGAAATCACATTTTTATCATCCGTATAGGAGTCCAAGCTTCAGTCACCACTCAATCGGCTACGTTTACTGCCACATACTTTTTTTTTTCTTGTCCTCATTTCAAACATAATTAAATATGACTTACTTCCAGCACTGGTCTGAGCACAAGTTGTTTAACGAATTCTCCTAAAATGTAAATATAGGAAATGATGGACAAAATTATGCACAGTGATCTAATAATAATACTTTTTTATTATTATTATTTGGATTTTTTTTTTTCTTCAAGTATCCAAACCAAGATATCTCTCAAGTTGTAAGAGAAATGAAAATGCTTTTGGGACAATGCAATGTAATGTGACAATGACAAGGCACATGTATTACTGTCAAACCATAGTGGCAGAAAGCCTGAAAGGCTCAAACAGAAACAAGCAGACATTTCAGTATTAAACATATCACAACAGAATGCGTCTAATGCACAGATCTGTAGAATCAGGGACTGGTCAAATTTAGCTTAGGCCACCCATTGTTAAGCATTAAGTGCAAAGACACAGTTCTGCAAAGTATTTTGTTGTGTTTAAATATTGCTGACAATGATGAATACCAAGTCTTTCCCAAAATAGCAACCCATACATCCATGTATCCATCCAAGTATGTGCATGTGGTTTAAAATACAGTTCCTAGAAGGAGAGAGTGGATGAGAAAGGCCATGTGACTCAAACATGTTGACTGCGTATATTATGTCCCTGGTTGTCTGTTTTTTAGACTTGGATCAATCATAAATGCTCTGACTTCACAAACATATTAATATACGTGTGTATATATATATATATATATATATATTTTTTTTTCTTCTCAAATTCAACTGGTCTGCAACACAACAAAAAAGAGAGAGAAAGGAATAGAAAAACAAAAACAACAACTCTGAAGACTGAGAGTACTCAGAAACCTCAGTGCAGAACCTGTGTGAGTGTCTCAGGTGACACCTGTCAGGTACTGACCAAAAGATCCTGTTTGCCTCTTTGTTCTTTGCTCTGACGTGAAGCTGTGGCTCTTCACTCTGAGACATACCAGAGCTGGCAGCTTACAGCCTGCAATAGGATTGGGACTAATCCATCTGGGCCACTGCAGACAGATCCAGTACGTGAGTGTTGTGTTGAGTCCAAGTCAGGGCTTTCTTCGCCTGAAGTTGGCCACAGTCGCTATTTACAGAACATGCATGCACACAGTCATTGTGTTGTTGTTGTTGTTTCTTCTTTGGCAAGGCACCTTTATTCTTTTAGCACATTTCATATACTAATTATACAGGGTGCTCAAACTCTTTGCCGCTGGCCCTTTTCCTTTTCTATCATTTTGAAAATGTAAAAGATGAAAATTTAAAAAAAGAAAAAGATATTGTTTAAAATGTAAAGGGGATGTGTCATCTGTAACTTTATGCCTTTTAGAGATCATTTCATCTTCCACTTGCTTAACTGTTCATATTAACAGATATTTTGACCAGGGGTGCCCAAACTTTTGCATGCCACTGTGCCACTGTATGTGACACAGATATATAAACATTACTGCATTTTTCTTTATATATTTCAGCTGGTTTGAACATTATTTTAAAAAACGACGTACATGCATTGATGGAAGGAAATGCTTCAAAACCTTCCCCACACTAACTGTTTGCAGTTGGATTCCATTAGAGGGCAAATTACTTGTTGATTACTGTTCAATTTCTGCACTGTAATTTCAGTTTCACGCCATATTTTAAGTCCCTGAGTGAACACTGGTTTTGATTATGTATCTCCTGCACAGGTGAAGAATTACACACTGTCTTAGTGGTGATTGCAGTGTCAGAGGGCTTCCCCATCCTCAGTGGACCCCTGACATAACCATCAGACATCAGTCTGTAAGCATAAAATCCATACTGCAAATACTCCCACAGAGTTGACACAGTAACCGTGACCTGCATCATATTAATCCTCCAGACCAAACATCACAGATATTTTTGAAGTTCTCTTCAGTGATCCTTTTGGATGATACAGATATTTTGCTTTTGTATATACCTACTATCTATGCAGTGGTTTTCTTATTGTCCTTGGTTGTAGTTGTCTGTGGGTAAAGCATCTCCTCTCCTTAACAATACATGTCAGGTTCTGTTGACATTACATAAATAATCTCATTTTTTATGATTTTGAAGACATTTCTTGTTTCTTAACACAGCTGCATGATGTACATGTGTTTGCATGTGCACATTGCATAAGTGAACCATCAGCAGTGTCTGAGGCAGCTCAGCCACAGGGTCTGTGGATTTATTTCCCACATGATGTGAGACTTTCAAACACATGGGCTGTGTCAAAGCTAAACCGGGTTAAAGGTTGTATAACTAGTGACTACCAGTAATCCATCAGCCTCAGATTTACCTGCATGACATCACTGATCTCTCCTCTAAACTCTCTTCAGTGTCTGCGTCTAAACTGGAGAGAATCGTCAATACCGTCTGACCTGTTGGAGCACTCACGCAAACTGGCTTATTCATGTTTAACAACAAAAGACAAAGCTTGTAAACATGTAAGGATTTAAGAATGACCTCAATTTAAGTTTGAACTTTGTCAAGTCAAGACAATTTTAGCGCCAAATTCACAATGTAAGTTATCTAAAGGCACTTTACAAAAGATAAGTTGTACACCTTCTCTTAATAATGGTATTTACAGAAACAGATCTCACCAAGAGCAAGCACATAGGGCAACGGTGGCGAGCTTTCTTTGAAGGAGCAGAACCAGGCTCAGGGTGGGCAGCCATCTACCTCAACTTATTAAGCTGTACAGTATGTATTAATTGAAGTCAATTATGGAAGAAACAAGTTAACATGACATTAAGGCTCATATCAGAAGCTCTTTTCTTCCAAAAATGGTATAACGCCCTCCTTAAGTAAAATAACCAAAAATGAAAATAAAAAGAAATGCGAAAGCAAGTATATACAGTAAGTGAATAAAGAAGAGAAAGAAAGTGATGCATTCATGTTTACAGATGCATTTAAAATGTCACATGTAACACAGCACAGTCCTATGTGTATAAACCCAAAACACCATTATATACAGCTCAGTGCACATCTGCTCTCTCACTGGCATCAGAACTGAAATAATTGTGATTATCTGCTGCAAACTTTCTTATTACATGTAATGATTTGCAGAAATTATGAGTCACTTAAATAACACTGTAATTTTTCGCCTCATTCAATCGTAAACCTAAACAATTTTGTGAACCCAAGATTCTCTTAATAGTATAATCTTTTAATATCAGATTTCAGATTCACATTTCTTATATAATGATCATCAATGTGTATGAAGATCTAGTGTTGTACTCCCTTCATCATCATCATTATCATATGTGTCAAAGCTGTGAAGCTAATTAAGGTTTTATCATTTGCATCAGTCATTTGTCCTGAATAACATTTTATTCTAACAGATTTTAAAATAATGCAAGTTTCTTGTGCAACTTGAGAGGTTTCTACTTTTTTTTTTTTTGCTCACAAAGTTGCCCTGAAATAGGTCACAAAGTTGCCCTGAAATAGGTCACAAACCACTAAGCCTGTGTAATGATTCTGATGTTTTCATTTGTGCCACTGTGCATTGTAATCATTACTCTTGCTTTGTTTATTTGTAGCAGCAGCTATATGAGCAACTGGGCCTGTAATTTCAACCTTAACTGCATCCTCACTGAGCCCATTGAACATTTAACACTTGTCCACACGGACACAGAAATTGCCCCAAAGGAATTTTTTTTTTTTTTTTTAGTCCTTCCTGCTTCAATTCGCTCTACCCTTTTCATTTTTCTACCATTATCTGGCATGCTGCTTATGTCAGGACTGCTGCACACAACACATTTACTTATAGTTTACGGTCTTAAAGCAGCACTCTGGCATAAAATCCCAAAGCAGACATTTATGTATAGCTATAGACAATCTGAAACTATTTTTGACTGGATTAAACATTTTTCCTCAGTTTTCCTGTCAGTAAACTATTTCACATTTACTGACAGGAAAACTGAGGGAAATGTGGCTAAGATGCTTGAATTCCAGTGTTGTGCAACACTCATGTCACTAAAATACACAGGAGTAAGGAAGGCTCTAATTTTTTTTTTTTTACTTGCATTAAAGTACTGGAGTAATTGATTTAAAAAAACAAAAACAACACCAACACAAAAAAAATGTATTTAATAGTTTGCATGCAGTTTTGTTAAAGCAGAAGTAAGTGATATATTTGTGTTAATATAAGTCTTAAATAGTTATATCTTCCGACAGCAATCACTTACATAGAGTGTTTGGACCGAAACACAGGTCTGTCAGTCACTCTGCTCTGCTCTGAGCCGAGGAGAAAACATTTATCGTATCCTACAGTTTTTATCCAATGAGGAGAGAGAACGGCATGCAGGGCTGTGTGTGCAGCCAAGGGACGCCGTGAATGTGGTGACGTAGGGACGAGGACTGTTATGGTGCGTTCAAGGAAACTCATATTTTTCCGACCGTGAAGTGGTACCAGTTCGATCTGGTACGAGTTCACCGGTCAGAAGTTACGAGTGGCCGTTATAGTGACTTTCACCGGTAAAACAGGTCGGAAAAACACGAGTGGGTTGCCTGGAATGCTACAAAGTCGTAAGTCGTGACTTGAAGCTGTAATTTACGATTTCAAAAGCCTGCCTGGAACGCAGCATTAGCCAAAACGACCAGACCACTTACTTCTGCTTTAACACGTTGTATTGTTCAACAGTGTATTTAAACAATCTCTACTCTAACTTAAACATTGACTGACTGAGTGCATGTAGGGTGTATATGACCGTATATGTGTTACGCCCCAGAACTGTATATAACCCCATTTTCAAAATAAGGAAATTTATTCCAGATATTAAAAGCTGCTTTAAAGTGCTTTAAAAAAATTCCTTTGCCCTTGGCACAAAAGTATAGATATTTGTCCTCAAATGTATTCAACGTAGTCAAATTAAGGTAGCCTACACATACTAGTAAAGTATACATAATACTTAAGTTCTATGATATGATATGATATGATATGATATGATATGATACACAAAACTGTTGCCTGCTTATTGCCTACCCCTTTTGTCTTCTTTCCTTGTATTTTCATGTTTTTTATACATCATACCCAATAAGTAGGCCATTATATTGATTCCTTGTGTACAATAAATATTTACAGAGTAAGGTGTGGGCTGCAATCCTCGTCATCACTGTACTGTGACACTACAGAGACATAAAAAGTGTTTGTAAGCAGATTTTCCTCAAGTGGTCGTCACCTCAAAGAGCCTACTTGTTCACTGCTTTGACGTCTGTGCACATTTCACAGAAGTCATAAGTCTGTGACGTTGGTGTTTCTCTAATTCACCTTTAAGCCCCCTGTGAACGTAGCCTACAGTACATCATACGCAGCTGCCCAGTAAATAAGGTCAGAGTTGTCACTGCTTGGAGCTGCACATCCGTTAAGTATTTCACTCATGCTGGTGGCATCTGTCTGGAGGTGGCAGTTACACTACATTATTTGCCATGAAATGTGAACCACACAATGACTTGAGACATAAGAATATAGTGTTACCGAACATTGTCATCATCCTGTTTGTGCAATTATTCCCCCTATTTTCTTTTTTGGATTGGATTATTTAGGCATCTGACAAAGTGTTCATGTCTATTCTCCTCAGATCAAGTCAGACAAAAATCTGCACTCCATAAATTTAAAAAATAATCTTATGCCCATCATTAAAATACAAAATATAAATATATATTTAGAATTGCAAAACAAATTGGATGTTATTGAGGCACCAGAGACAGTTTACAGGCTTCAGACCAAAACTGTCTTGTCTAGCCTAGTTAGTTGTATTTTTGAGCATTTGTTTTTCTGCTCTGTGGTTGACTGAGCTGTTACGTCGCTGCATTTTTTGGCAGATTGTTTTCCTGTGGGAACAATGTTGAAAATCTCTGTGTAAAATGTCAAACTAGATGTAATTTTTTTTCTTATTATTTTCAGTATAGTTTAAAAAAATATCTTGGCACTCTTGTGGATAAATGTGCTCTTCAGATGCCCAATGTTTTAGTTATAACATGAGGGCAAAATGAAACATTTCTGTGGTGGTTGTGGGAGTGTTTTATACTGTTCTGGGAAAGTGTCTCATTTTCTTTGTCCATCTTAGTTCACAATTTTAGATTTTTGAAACCATAATTTATATTGATTTGATTGTAAACACCATGATGCTATGTCATCATGGTGTCTATTCCATTTTAAAATTAATTTGTTATTTTGGTATTCAGATGCTGGAATTGTGTGCATTTATCCACTTAAAATCTATCTATGTAAACTGACTGATCCCTTCACAATTAAGATATCATATCATTCAGATATGATATCAGATATCATTTTCTGCCATGACTTCATGGTGTCATGGGTATTTTAATTGTGATTGTGATTTTCACCTAGAGTCTTACCTATGCATAAAAATTAGGATTTTCAAATACTGAGCTCTGAACTTCATGCATTTCCTATACTGTATTTAAAGGTTTAAAGCTTGTCAGCATCATGATGACTGCATTAGACAGGAGCTGTGTCCCTCATGTGGTGAATGTACCAAAGTGCAGCCCAGTTAATCTCAAGTCCCTCACTGGTAACACAGACCCCTCACTGGCTATTTCCAATCTGCCTGAGGACAAAGCATGAGCATTAACCAAGCTGCTATTTCAGCAGAGACTCCCACCCACAACACGCTTATGTAACGCACTGCAGCACAAAACTGAGGAAAGAGACACAAGAAAAGGTGAATTTGATGTTTCACACAAGTAAAGCTCAGCTGTAATAAAAGTGTCCTTATTTTCCATAGTGCAGACATGTACATACATCTGTCCCCTGTCCTAAAGTGACACGTAGTCCAATATCCCAGCATCCCCTGTCTTATCAAGAACACCTTGCTGGTTCCCACGAAGCCTCCAATCACACCCCAGGAAAGTTGCAGCAGCTGCAGGCGGCTGCCATGTGGCGACTGACAGGGACAGAGCACAGGTTACACGACTCTGCTGACAGAGTCAAACAGCTACAAAGTCCTCTGGTCTCCCCTTGGTTTTCCTTTTGTTTCGCTGCCTGCCTGTCTATCAGTCCAAACATGCTGATCACTCTGATTCTTGCCTTCTTGGTGTCTTCTGTCTCTGCCACAAAGAAAGGTAAATTGGTTTAAGTAGACTTTTGTGTCTTGCTAATTACTCTTCTCTCTGCTTTCAATGGGAAACATACATGAAACATACTATAATATGACTTTCTTGCACCGTGCCAGCTGTGTCACTCCACAGACAGAAATCGATGTTGTTCAGTGGATCGCTTTTGAAGGGACTGAACACTGTACAGATATTCACGGTTTCCAGAGGTTGAATTCTGACCATTTTGCTTACAACCAGCTCTATCAAGACATTCATATTTGAAGTTTTTGATAAAAGTCAGATTGTCATTAAATCCCTCTCAAAGTAAACTGTTGCAATTTGGATGACTACCTCTCCAGGCTTCCATCTGCTACTATTATCCCGTCAAAACTTCCATATTTCCGTTTGATTAATGATCAGATTTCATACTTGTGTGTTTCAGATGCTGCTCTTCTCCGGCTGAATGACACCAAAGCTGTTGAGGCTTTCATAGACTCTGCTGAAGTGGTGCTCATCGGATTTCTGGAGGTCAGACGAGAAAATTACACAGAAAAAAACACGTCTGAACCATGGACTCAAATATGCTCCCAGACATCTCTTAAACAAGCCCACAGGAGCTGTTTTATGGCTCAGTTTATTTTGTTAACATGCATGTGGCACACCAGACATGATCAGACAAATCAGCTGTGAGTGGGCCTGCAAGAGCTCCACAAATACAGCATCTGTTTGCACCCTGGTCTCTGTGATGCTGCTGCTCTCACGAACAGATCTTTCAGAGGGATATATTTCCCGTGGCCACACCTTTGGCAGCGCCGGTGCTGTAAGGACTGAGGGTGGCCAGCTGTCCCACAGAGGCGAGTCCTTTGGCCAGACTCGGTGTGCGTGGGAAGATGGCGGGTCGTTTGACAGGAAATACATACGTATCTGTAGTCTTGTGGGATTGGCTCCATTGACCCTCTCATAAACAAGTGCAAAGGCAGGGAGAGGGTTCATGAGAGGAGAGTGGCAGAGAGCGAGGGAGAGCACAAGAGGGTAACGTAGTTGGACCGTGATGCTGAAGGCAAAAAGAGACCAAAATATTGGTGCTATGAGTCACTGGGAATGAACATATATTACAGGCTGTAAAATGATAAAAGGGATTGCCAGAGCTCATGCAACATTGTTTCGGAAATAGGCATGATTCACCTTCTTTTGACTCAGCCTCGTATCTCCTGCCAGTTTAAAGTATTTCTTTGTTTCTCCATCTCCCTCTCAGACACCTGCACTTGTTTTCAAGTTAACATTTCTTTTGAAAACAAACTGTTGTGTAAGGGTAAAGTAATTGATGGTCCTAAATCTAAAATATAAAACGTGCATGGTTAAGAAGGCAAAGGCTTTAATAAATATGGAAAAAAACAACAACATTATACTGTATAATGAACAAGTGCAAAGATATTTTACTTACAGTAAAAACTGCAACTTCTTTTTTTTTGTCAAAGTAACAAAATTCTAAATTCTAGATTTTACCAAAAAACAATAAAATTACATATTGTCATCTCCTTGTTTACCACTTGGAAACAAATACATTGCATATATAACGTTTTGTAGCCTTCATGATATCTAAAATTTTGAATTTTTATGATATCCCAAAGAGGTAACAAAGTGTTCAGTATAAGTAGGCTACCTTGAGTAAATGTATATATTTACTTTCCTTATAATGCACAACACACACCTTTTTAGAGAGATAGATAAGGAGGACATATTAGTTTTTTCAAATTAGTTGTGGGTAAAAATCTGAAAAGAAAATGAGAAGACTGTCCCTGAGTTGAACTGTCTCACTGTGTAACTCTCTCTCCTGGTGTTTGGTGTTTCAGGGAGAGGAGAGTCGTGGCTATAAGGAGCTTGTTGCAGCTGCAAAGCGCGTTGACTCTGTCCCTGCAGCCATTTGCACTGTGAAAGAAGTGTGGCCTGAATACAACATCCCCTCAGACACCGTTGCACTCTTCAGAAAGGTATTGCACATCATTGCATATACATTACATATTTTTCAATAATACATTTGACAGTGCTATGAGTTTTATGATATGAATGGTGTGTCGTGTGATGCAGGCCGATGACCACCAAGAGAATCTTGTTCTCTCGGAGGCCAAGAAGTTAGACGCCGATGGCCTTGTAAACTTCATCTCTATCAACGAGGTCCGATACATCACAGAGTACAACCAAGTGGTAGGCCTGCCTCCTCATCAACAGTCACTGAGTCCTGAAAGGCTTGCTTCTCTCATCAAAATGTAGAAATGAAGACAAATGCAAAACAGACACACAAAAAAGCAGAAAGTGAAGAAACTTACATTTTTTCATTCTCCATTAAATATCCAGCATCCTCACTCTTTTTGTATGTTGTTTTGTTTCCCCTCAGACAGCAGTGGGCCTGTTTGAGTCAGAGGTGAAGTCACACCTCCTGCTCTTTGCCAACAGGGGGAGTAAAGAATTTACTGAGCTGAAAGACAAACTCGGAGCTCTGGCCCCAGAGTTCACAGGCAAGGTAAGAACCTATACATTGACCTAATACAGCTGAACAATAAATCAATTCACAGGTTGAGTAAGTTCACATGGCTGCAACCAGCTACCAGACTAGAGCAAACTTAAAGCAGGTTCATGGTGCTTTATCAGGGTATCTGCAGATCTGTTAATGTCTGAAAAACACTGGATTTAGTTCTCTCTTAAAAAAAACACATTAGTCTTATTTTTTTCTTACCTGCTGTATACTTAAACATTTGACTAGTCTTTGGAAATCTTGGACAGTGACAAAAGACTTCAGACTGATTTAAACTGCTTTCCAAACAACGTTGTAGTGTATAAACATAACATATTAACAATGAACAATAGAAATGAAATTAGGGGACTGTAGCTACCTGCTTATTACCACCTTATAACCCAATAACTCACTTTCAAAATTTACCAAACAGTTACCAGATAAATACCCAGTATTTTTATTTTTTTGCCATAGTTTCATTTTAACTTCTTATTACCAGTAGTAATTACCTAGTAACACATTTTTGTTACCATGTGTTTACTGTAAATACCCAGTAATTACTGTACCGTAAAAGGAAGGGTTACCATAATTTCTTAAGAAAACAAATATCGACATCAACAGACGCATCAAATATCTTTTTTTTTTTTCAAGTATATTTTTGGGCTTTTTATGCCTTTATTAGATAGATGGATCTGAGCCTCATGAACCTTTCAAACAATAGATAAATGGAGAAACACATTCACTGATTAATCATATACTGTAACTGTGAGTTCATTAAATTGATAAATAATTCTCTCACTTCTTCTTTTCCGTCAATCTTCGCCTGCTGATCATGACAAGAGTTGCTGAATAATGTTCTCTGTGGTATTAAAAGGGTCTTAAACAGCCTTACAGCTCTGTGAACACTACAGACAAGCTGTGTGTTCATACTCTACCACAAATCAAATAGGACCAAGGCTCTACAAGATTTCACATATCTGTCTTTTACTTGATTTGATCCATAACGATTTAAAATAAGCCATTAAATCAAACCAAATCTGTTTTTCAGTTGTTGTTCGTGCTGATTAATGGAGCAGTGAAGTCCAACTCTCGGTCACTTGCCTACTTCGGCCTCAACTCTAAGGACCTCCCGCGGGTTGGCCTCTATGATGGTGCATCTGACATGAAGTGGCTCCTTCCCGAGGGAGAGATTTCCACCGAACGAGTACGGGAGTTTTGCCAGTCCTTCCTCCAAGGAGAACTGAAGGTGACCAGTCATGACTACGATCATGAACAGGAAATTTCCTCTGCAGTCTGTTATCACAATACATGGTATTGGGTGGGGGAAAGTATTTACAGTAAATCTCTTATGAGTAAAACTGTTTAATATAAAATATGAATGAATCACAGAATGTTTATTATGTTATTGTCTTACTTCATACTACTTACTACATCATGTTAGATTTCCTGTGTAATACAGAAATATACTGGTCATATCTTAAGATTGAAAGTATTTAAAAATTGTACTTACAGTAGATAACCTGAGCACATGTAGATGTACCTAAAAACCAACAAATGAAACAAGTTTGCATAACTTTCAAGTACTGTCTTCACAAAAGTAATGACCAGAACTAAAGAACTGTCATTATCATTGGACTTCTGTACTTCTTTAAGATACCATCCATTCATCTTATTTCCACACATCCACACATCTACTGTCAAAATTAAAACAACAAGCTCAGCAGTCACACAAACAATTCTACACCTTTGATGCTGCAATTTGTTTTGATATTTTTTCTTCAGCATAATTTCTAAACTGTGGTTCATTACTTCTGTGAGTTTTTTCCTGCCTGACATCTGTTTGAACTTATAAAACTAATGAATAAATGAATCTTCATGTTTCTGCACTTAAGTTTCTGGAAAGAGACAAATTAACCAGAACACAAATAGATTCGACTCTGACGCACAACTAAGTGTAGTTAGTGTGGGTGTAGTGAAGTCTCTGAGCTTTATTCTGAGACTGTGTCCAGGTCTGTGTAATGTTAAATACTAGATAAACTTGGTGTATACAGGTTTGTACTGTTCTGGTGATGTATTATCCACTGTATTTGGCTCACCACTACCATTTATGTTTCAGGGTGTGAAGCAGGCCGGAGCAGAAGCCAAGACAGAGCTATAGGACAAATGTAAATGAAATCGTAATGAAATAAACAACCAAATGGAAAAAGGGCGACTGATATGAATTCTTCCTTCTGTGGAAACACAGCAACTCTGTATTGCACTCTCCTGTCCTACAACTTCTTCCCTTAAACATAAATGAATCTATGCAAAGTGAGCATGTGCATGTGTGTGCCCTCACTTATTTACCCATGTATGTTATGTTTTGTCTGTTTAACTAAGTGTGAGTCCGTCTGCTGTCAGGTTCGCCAACCACAGGGTCAGTGACCACAAGTCGTAGTCATCTGGCGGAGTTTGTTAGTCTGTCCACTAATGTTATTGTCAGAACCACAACACAGCGACCTCAGAGAGACTGACAGAGAGCAGACTAAAAAACTCTGAATCTAAGTAGTTCAGACACTGTTGTTGGTGTGACTTTCTCATATGATTCACTGTGGATAGAAAAACATTTAAGAAAAGTGAAAAACATCATCTGTGCATTAGAAACTATGAGAACAATCCCTAATAGTGTTTGGGGATCACAGAGACACACAGAAACAAAGTGGAGCATCTTAGTCAAAAGTCCAATTAAATATATCTGACATTGGGACATATCAAGCTGTGTAAATATGGGATAAAAGAGAGAGAATTTAGCAACAAAAGCCATAAAAGCTCTGTAAAAGAACAACAGATGGGCTGTTAGACATCAAGAGCACAAACGTTTGGGCCTGTACCAAAAATATTCTCCCAAGCAAGATGGGAATTTCAAGGCCCAGACTGGGATTGGTATAATTAGTGGTATTGTACTGCCAGCCGGATGCATCCGGCGGAATTGGGAAAGCCTGGCAGGTGGACCAGATGGAAATATATACTACATGTTGACTGTGATCTGAGTTTGTTTACAGCCGCAACTAGGGTGGACACGGACAAGACAGTGTTACATAAAGGTCTAATGGGGGTCACAGGGTGACAGACATGACAGTGTTTTTAGTTTTATACAGAGCAAATTATAAACTACTGGCTTTGTAAAATGATTAGACCATTCTTGTGTTTAAATTAACAACATTAATATATCCTAATATAATATATTCCAGTAATTAAACAGTCACTGATTATTGGTCAATACAATAGGATTTCATGTGAATTTGTGTGGTTTAGTTTTGATCATTTGAATAGACTCATTTGGATTTCATGTACTTGGAAACTCCTAAATCTGTTTGTTCTGTTTGTATGAGTAAACATTAAAAACTGCAGTAAAGGACCAAACTGTGTGATAAGAGATTAAAAAGTAGCACTAAACACACAATCTAGTTTTCTTACATTTTAATGCAAGAAATGAATTTGCCTGTGTAAGAAGGGGCTGGACAGTGAATATTAAAATATTCCACAGGGATGTTTAAACAGACAAACACCCAGCATCACAGAATACATTTACACTTCCAAACACTACACTTCCAAAACTCCTTGTTGTCCCTTTAAGGTCATTATGCATTTGACGGAAAACAAAAAAATTTCTGTACATATATTGAAAGAATTTCTATGTAATCATTTTTATTTGTATGAGTTACTGTAGTCATATAGGCTATTAATGATATTTATCTCATTCATATACAAATAAGTTTATGAAAACAGCATTCAATCCAGCATTAAATCCTTATCCATTTGAAATAATGTTTAAACATAAAAGCCTTTAGGATATATATTTATATACACATAACATATAAGCCTATGGACATAAACATGTATGACTAGGTACATTATGTCAATATTTTAAATTGTTACAATATCTGGGTGTTAGATACATTGCTCCATAAGTCCAAATATAAAGCATCATGTTTGTAAGTTTGAATTTTACACGCTGTGTCAGAGTTGTTAGCTTCCACACGCACGTTGAGGTAGGCGTTTTAAAAAATGCTCAGTGATGAAACTGGTAATTTCAAGGTGGTTTTGTTGCAATTATATCATGCATGTGTATCATGCAAGAGTAAAACAGGTGGCAGAGACAAAAGAAGGACATTAACACACAAGCATTACAATAGATGTAGGCTCTGTGTTGTTATTGTTAATGTTTAATGTACCAGACCAAATTTACCTGATCTGATTGTTGAGGTTCCAAACTTGATGGTAGATTTATGGTAGATTTAGATTTTTTAGCATTTGGGTCCAGCTGTGTCAGAGCCCAATGTTGTCTCACAATGTGTAAGTGGAGAACTTTCTTCGGCAGAATTCATAAAATGACTAAATGTGCCACCATGGTATCACTTCTCTCCCCTAATATGACAGTCCAAACAAGAATACACAAAAATAATAAATAACAACCAGCAGGTAAACTGCTCAGTTTCAGTGTCTTCCAGACAATAAAATGTGTATACCAAATCATCCATAAAAAGTGAGCACTACTTATCGTCCAGATTAAGTGAGTTCAATGCCAAGATGCAACAATGAAAAATCGAATGATCCAAAGCAGAAATGTTTTAGGCTGTGTGTTTCCTGCCAGAGACCTTGTTGTTTTCTCCAACTGTGTCCCCCACGCACTACAATGCCTCCACAAAAATGGACACTAGACCAGACATTGAAATTACACAGCACATGGTCCAAGACAAATCCCTGACACCAGGAATAACACAAAACTTAAAGAAACACGAAGGACACCAAGGTCACTGTGCTGCAGCACTGCGTTTATCACTACATGATAGATGGGGCTGTTTGGGGGCCCCTCTGAGACAAATATATACATGAAGTGATATGTGTGCATAAGTGTTTGGTTATCCAAACAGTATTTAAGTTCAAATATGGTTAACTTTAGATTACAGATACAAACACATTTTTTATCTGAAAACCACGACTGAAGCCACATTTGAATCGTATCACTCAAAAGGACAGCTGCATCCGAATCCGCATGCATAACGCCGTGCATCCAACCCAAGGGGGTTTCCTATACTTAGCTCTACGTATGCTGGAATACATCAAGCAAGGCTGTGTGTTGGGCCACTGGTTGCCATTGGTAAACCGTGGTCATGCCTGGATCTAGCCCAGACCTGGATCGAGATGGATCTGTAAATAGTGACTGACTGCGGTTCTGGTGGGACTCTGCAACACTCTAATTAAGCTCTGTCGCATAACGAGGCCCACTGCTGTTCCGTGTCACTCGATTAGTAGCTTGTGGTCGGCTCAGGCTATAGTTTGGGGTTTGTGGGGGTGGGAGATCGCATCTGGGGCAAGGAGCACAGCAACATAACAGCATTGGCGATAGCGATGCTATAGAGGCAGCCCTGCAGTGGGTCACCCTGATTAAAAACCAATCACATTTTGAGGGAATTTTATAGAAATCTGTAACACCACTGGTTTAGACTTTCAGGGGTTCGCTGGATTATTTATACTTCAGTGATGGGGGTGAGGAATGGATGGAAAGGAATTTGAAAGGGGTGTGTATACAAGACAAGTATAAAAATGATTGGTTTGACCTCACACATGATTGACAGAGAAATTATGGCAAGAAAATAAGACAAAAATATTGGTCAGTTGACCCAACAGCCAGAGAGAAAAACTTTTTTTTATTTTAATTTTTTTTACTGTGTCAGTTCAGTAATTTGATTTTATATGAAGTTTCAGGTTATATAAGTTCTTTCAAATTGAATATTTCTGATGCATATTTTCTAAGTGCATCTTGGTCTCCTCTTGTGACCTTTATGTCAAGTGCAGGTTACATACATATAGTCTTACATACAGTATTGTGCACTGTATGTGTAGACAAATGCCAGGAATGTTTGCGGCTTGTGCAAGTTTCTGCGCGGGTGAATGAGTTTTTGGACACAGTGCCAGAGGTTGCGTGGGTGTTTATAGGAGCTTTCATGACAAGTGGAAGCGGAAACGTTGACATCTGACTCCCCAGCCAATCAGAGGGTTATCCCGTTGTGTGGGTCTGGTCTGAAACAGGAGGTGGACTGCAGTATAAATTGACCTCGAATTTGGGGAAAGAAACAGAGCAAACCATCGAAGGAAAGCAAAGAAGAGCAAGCAACCAAAAGAACTTGTCTACAACAAGAACCTATCAACAAAGCATCATGAAGACTCTGACTCTCCTCTCCATCTTCGCCCTTCTGTCTGTGTGCTGGTCCATGGGAGGTAAGCTCAAACTTAAACTCATTTCATCACTCGTGTGCTCACACAGAGTTCTTGTGTTTCTTTTAAAATAAATGTTATTTTCTGTGATCGACAGCTGTGGAACCAGAGGTTGTTGTGGACCCTGATGTCGACACAGCTGCTGATGAAGCTGCACCTGTCGACCCCGAAGCAGCAGACGCTGCAGCTACAGACCCCGCAGCCGCAGACTCTGATTCATCTTCTTCTTCATCCTCTTCCTCCTCCTCTGAGTCCGATTCAGCCTCATCCTCTGAATCAGACTCCAACTCTTCCTCCGACTCTGGCTCTGACTCATCAGCATCCAGCTCATCCTCATCCTCCTCCTCAGAGTCCTCCTCATCTGAGTCCTCTGAATCCTCCTCCTCTGAGTCCTCTTCCTCCGAGTCTGCCTCCGACTCATCTGCATCTGATTCTTCCTCTTCTTCTTCTTCATCCTCCTCATCTTCATCCGAGTCAGCCAGCACTGAAGGTATGTACACTTTTACCAGAGAGACATTTTTCACATGTTTAAAAAAAAAAAAAAATTACTGCGAGTTTCCATATGTCTGTAAAACACTATAACTGAAGAAAGACTGAATTTGTGATGTGTCCACTCAGCTGCTTCAGCTGCTCCGGAGGTGGTGGTGATGAAGAGAGACCTGGCTGCTGTTCTCCTGAGGAGAAGAAGAGCAGCCCCAGCAGGAGGCCTCAGCCCTCTGCAGCTGGAAAGGTACGCTCACTTACTCTGACTGGACAAAACCGGCTTACTGGGAAACAATATACAATGCAGCAGCACTATTCACAAATGTTTGGTTTGACCTTTGCTGCAATTCATTAAAAAGACTAAACGAATAACAAAACTGAGAAGTAAAATACTAAATGTTGTCTTTCTTTCTTTCCTCCTCCATCCAGCCTGAGAGAGGTGTGTGAGGTTAACGACGCCTGTGACGAGATGGCCGACACAGCAGGCATCGTTGCTGCCTACACCGCCTACTACGGACCTGTCCCCTTCTAAGTTAAAGACCTGCATCCACAAGTGAACTCTTTACTTTTGTCCTTTTTGTAATAGTGCAATAACTCCCCTAAATCTAAACAAGGAGCAGGCAATCAAAAAGAAAAAGAAAAAACGGGTTTGGCCTATGTATGCAAGATGGAGATTTCTCTTTGTTCTTGGTTGTTTTTTTAAGGCACAAATCCTTGCACAAGTGACCAGATTTAGTGGTCCTGTATCCCTCCTCCAGAGAGAGGCACATGGAAACACAAGCCTGTGAAGAATGCAGTAGCCCAGACAAATTTAAATTATTCTTCTCTTCTTGAGTACAATGTAATGAATGGTGCTACAGATGCAAATGTATTGTTTGTTAATGTGTTTGTGTTTTTATTTTGTGCTCTAGTCTTAGAGTTACTAGTTCTAGGATGTAGTAGGTGTAGTATTGAGTTCTTAGAGATAGCAGTTTTAGTAGAAATGTATCAGTAGTGGTAGTGGTAGTGGTAGTGTACAGTGTGTTTTAAATGCACATCAGTTATCTGTAATGACTGTAACCACAAATTGCCTCTGGGTTTGAAAATAAATTATTTTGTTTTGTCCATTTGTTGTATTGTGTTCAGTATGTTCTAGTGGTGAACTTGTTCACCTTTTACCAATCATCTCTCATTCATTTAGTTGTGTCGGTGGGTCTGCTCACCGTCTTTTAGCTCTCTGCGGGGGTATGAGGCGCTTTAGCTGCTGAAGGCTTCACTATGTTCACAGTTCACAGTGAAGCTGCATCTGATTTATCAAAGTTTTTCCATGTTAAACTGCTCCAGTTGCCATTGGAAATAGCCATTGTTTTTTGTAAAAAATAAAAAAAAAAGTTGAAAGCCTGTAATGTTTTCTGAAACATATTCTTTAATGTAATAAATTATCCTCCCTGCACCATCCAAATGGTATCATCAATCTCCAATCTCCTCCTTTTTCCCCCCTGCAGTGTTACGATGTCCTCAAATGCCTGTGCTGTTCCCATATTTGCCACCAGAAGTCAGTGTTGGTCAATCAAACAGATTTCACTAAAAGTCAGCACTTAAATCTGTATTTACTGTTATTAGAAATCATGAGCACATGACAGTGGTCTGAGTTAAAGACAATATCTGCTGTACATTCCTGACTATGAGCTTGACCTGCAAGTTCAGTCCCAAGACTTGAGACTTAACCACATGACTTTCTCCTCTAACAGCTTGGGACCATTGTCATATACTGTACATTACTGTAATAAATGTTGTTTTGTGTCAGTCATTACAAACACATGCCGTCCAACTCAAAGACACAGACCATTATTTTAAACTATGCTATATAAGATCACTACTCACACTAGTCATTGATAGATACCAAGAATGAACTTTTGTGTAAAATTATGCTATGGATATATATATGGATTCTTGGGTTTGAATATTTCACACAATTTACAGCCTTAATCAAGTGTTGGAGGCTGATTCAGAATATAGTGTATGACACTGTCAGATAACCATGGACCTGCTTAATGAGAAATAACAAAGGGCTGTATGTTCGAGCTACTCAGCTGAAAGAAATAAGGTTCAATATTGATAAGAACAAAGAAATCAAGTCAAAACAAACACATTTTGAGTATTGGGGTAAGAGGGGTATCGGTTAAGTGTTGGCTTTTTAGAATATTTGGCATTATAAGACAGTGAAAACAGCTACAGTATAAAAATATGTAAGATTAAACAAAACAGAATGCTGAACATAATATCCTGTGCGGCAGTTGTTTTTTTTCTGCATTTTTCGGAAGCTCGTTTTACTGTAAACTGGTGAGGACACTGTTTCACAGAAATGAGAAGAATATATGAAAGGTCATTTAAATAATGTAGAGTAAATATGTCTAAATCAGTGAGGTATGGAAGTAAATTTATGATGCCCTATTAGACCAATAAGGACTCGTGGTGGAACTTGAAAGGGTGAAGTCCAATGAGGAACACAGGGCAGAGAACTGATGTTAGGTGAGCATGTGTAAATGTATTCATGTTTGAAGAAGGTACGGGTGAAGATGAGAGGTGTATGTGTGAATATAATTCAATATGAATATGATATTGCTTGATAGATATATTACAGTTTTCTCAATCGTTTACACACAAATACTGGTACTTGGGACACAATGACCACAACATATGGACCAACACCCTGAACCAATTCTGCTAAACTATAAGCACAACTCCTGCTTTAATCTCTTGCTTTCACAAGGAACACACTGTCATTCAGAATTCTAAAGTTAATTGCCCTGCTATAAACAATGACTCAGCACATTGGAAAACACCTGTCATGCAGTTTTACAATTAGCAATCAGAGCTTTATATAAAAGGGCAACAGGTCAGCTCTTCTGATAGAAGAGAGGATGCAGCATAGTTTTTTTTCTTTTCTTTTTATTTTTATTTTTTACAGTACATTCTTCTGTTGTTTTGTATGTATATATATATATATATATATATATATTTTTTTTTTTTTTACAACACACTAGTAGGCTAAGTGTAACACTGCACAAAAAAGGCCTAAGTCATTGTGATGAATGGAGAAGTGTTTTCCATTCATCATAGTTTTTTACATGGAGCACATAAGTGTTCAACTGGTTCTTATAAATGTCTATTCATATGATGCTTTTTGAAAACAAAATACCATGAACCAGACAAGAAAGAACATTGTTTTGAGTGTAAAGTTTCATTTTGCAGGAGAATTGAGTTGTGTTTTTTGATTTGTGTGTAGTGAGAGTATGAGGCATGCTTTCAGAAAATGTGTATAAACAATCAAAAAAAAAAACTGTAATCTGTCTCTGTGTCACTCTGTTCTAGGAATCTATACGTCATACTATCTTATCATGTTATTAGCATTTATCTTGGTTTGTCATAGATTGCTGGCAGAACAAAGAGCCATGAATTAGCAATAACAAGAATGAAACAAAAAGACAACTAAGTAGCTACTACAGTAGATACTTAGGGGAAATGAACTGCAGGTATAACTGGTGTATGTGAATATGAGTGTGATGCTAATGTGAGACAGAAATGGTCAGTTTGACCTGACAAATGCTGCGTGACTATTATGTACAGGAAGATGTTACAGTAATTGCATTTCACAACATAAATGTAACATCGCTCATTCATGAATGATATCACCAGTAGGGTTAGAATAAAAATACTCTGCGACATTAAATTGTATACATTATTTAAAAAGTCATGATATGTGAATTTGTAATTTCTTTCCATAAAAATAAAACTACACATTTAAGTAACAAAGGATCAAGATGATGCTGCAGTGCTACATAGCAACGTGTGCGTGTGTGTCTGTGCTAGAGAGAGACAGAGAGAGAGAGACAGAGAGTTCCTCTAATGGTAAGTGACAGTTAAAGTAAAATGTGTCTCATGATTACCGTGTTGTGTGCTTTGGCACGGTTATGTGCCCCCAATATTGACATATTGATAATCCATCTCATGGTCTTTGTACATGGCTCACTGACACGTGACAGGATAGTGGTCAGCGCATGCAGTACTGGAAACTTCCTGGACATTGGCTGTGCTGTCCCGGGAAAAAAATAAAAAAGATAAATAAAAATATCTGTCTGAACTCTGAAAAACAGTCTGTCAGCATTAAAATGATAGATATTATGAATTATAGTATTTATGAAGGGTATCATTTTTTGAGGCTAGGGTATGTTTGTGAACACTGAACTCTACACTCTGAACTCTGTTTCATCCGTGTATCATTATTGTTATCTTCTGTGCTCACTGTGCTTTATCTCAAAAATCTCCAGATAACACTGATAAGAGCGTAATAAATATTCTCTTATGAAAGCTTCATAACAGGTAGACATTTTTGCTAACACAATAAGTTGAGAAATGCCCAGGTGAATTGAAGAAGAGAGGTAAACTTTTTGATTGGATTAATTTTTCATCTTTTATTTTTATTTTTAATTGTCATGTCGGTATCATGGGAAAACAATATACAAGCCAGCATTACACATTTTAAGGCAGATTCATCTCATTTCAATCTACATATTCCTTGAATACAATTATCCATCTCAATTACAAAATAATTGTTACACCTTAAAACGATGTATTAAGGATGTAAGTATGTATTTTATACACAATACAAAAAAAATACAAAAGATTAAACCTGATAAAGATTTTGAAGCATGTGGAAACAGGCCTTTGTCACATCAAAACTGCTCGGCCTGTACACTATACTGGATACTAGCGCACAGACCTTCAGCCAAATATATGCACTTTACACTTCTCTGCTCATTCAATAACTGTTTGTTATGAGTACCAGTATTGACTGTGTTCAACATTAGATTTACACACACCTAATTCTCATTAGAATATACAATCTATGAATCCCATTTTGATTTGTTTTACATCTATCTCACAGAGGTCATATTTTTCTCCATGCCCGTTCATTAGTTTGTCTTCCAACAGGATTATGCAAAAAGGTAGAACCAGTTTGGACCAAATTCGGTTGAAGGATGGTGCATGGGCCACAGAAGGACCCTTTTTGGTGTAAATCTAGGTAAAGCAGTGGAAGTTTGTTTTTTGTTTTTTTTACTTCTTTCCTAAACATTGACATGTCTAAGTTGTTGAGGTCTATGAGTATGTACAATTCTGTGCCTATCCAGATACTAACCTATTTGACAGAATTGTGTAAGATTGTTTGTCCTTGGTGGAGGCATGTGCTCAGAGTGCCATTCCAGTTTGAAAACAGTAAATTTACCATAATCTCAGCATATACCGTAAGAGGTGAAATGGGAAACTCAAGTTTTATAGGGTGCATTTTGTAATATTCTTCTAATATGGTTATAAACTGCATCAGCTTGGTTACATGCTCATAGAAAGAACACCAACATGCTGTTGTTAAGCTGCATGGTGGTTACCATGTTCACTATCTCAGTTTAGCACGTTGGCACGCTAGAATTTTTTAGTTAGCACTAAACATAAACACAAAGTACAGCATGAGATGGCTGACAATGTCTGTTTTGAAGTAGTTTGGTTATAAATAACAGAATTTGACTAACATTATAACATGTTAGCACTAGAGAAAACGTCCAGCAATCACCAACATCATTAAGTTTCCTCTTCTATGTTGGCTTGGGTTTGAATGATGTTTGGTAAAAACTCAAGTGCTCACCTGCTTTAGAGGATTAGTCAGCCTTGTTCAAAAATGAAAGTGTATATTTATGCGCTTTTTCTAAGATTTACAATTTGCTTGAGGCTGAGTGCCATGGACTTGGTATGCAAAGTAAGAAATAAAAAAAAGACTGACTTACAACAGAAATGTGGAATATTGCCAGCCATATCCTTGAGTGGCCAATTCATTTGACACTATACAATGGGAAGACCAACATTTTCCTCTCTGAGTGTGAGAAATCCCCAGACAGTGATTGCTTGTGCGACATGAAAAGACCTATCAAAAATAACAACATATAAATATTGTGGAATGTGTAGCTTTTTCTTGAATGTTTTTGGATCTTGTGCCATGAGCAATATGCTATTTTGCATCATGAACACATTATCAAACACACAAGTAACAGAAAAATCTCACAGTTGGGTCATTTTCAGAATCTTTAGCTCTATCTTTATCTCATTTTCCACTTCTTTTTCTGCACTCATCGCAGGGTTATCATACACCTCTTTGTGTGGCTTGTTGTTTTCTTCACACTCGTTCTCTCTGTGTTCTGGGTCGTCAGCAGCACCTTGGCAGCATTTGCAGCAGCAACAGCATTTGGCAGTAAACACACCAACCACTTTGTCCCAGGGAGCCAGGGAGTGAGCCCAGAGGGGAAGGAAATCCCAGGATCGCAGTTTTGCAGGCAAACACCCTGGTTTCCGTTTCTGCAGCACGTTGATCAGTATGATGATGATCAATAAGACGACTAGAGGAACACCCACTCCTACCAATACCTGCCAGCCAGCCAATGACAGGCTGAAGACTAAGAGTGGTAAAACGAAGAAGCAACAGAGGATGTAGACAGCAGCAAACCAGCGGTAGGAGGCAGTGATGTCGCCCAGACCTTTAGCCAGCCGGATCGGGATGCGGGTGAAGGGGATTGGATACCACAGAATGATGCCAGAAATGTTGAACAGGAAGTGGACAAGGGCAATCTGGAGCAATCAACAAACTTTGTTGGTATCGATGACTCGTAGAGCACTATTACTGTAAATACTAATATATAAAGCACCCATTTTTCTGATCAAACAGAGATTTAAATTAATAAATTACCTGTTGGATTTCACTATTAATTAATTATTACTCATTATTTCAATTATTACAATGATATAATTCAGAAGTTGTCTATTCAAGCTAGGCAATGGGCTCTGTGCACAGCTCCACTACTTCCTGAACTTACAGTAGTGCTGCTCGTTTGTTTCCTGTCTTACATTATTGGACAAACTGATTAATCCAGGTGTGTCTGACCATTGTGACTACTCAGACACACCTGGATTAATCAGTGTGTCCAATAATGTAAGACAGGAAATGAAGGACCTGCCTTAAATTCAGGAAGAAGTGGAGCTGTGCATAGAGCCCATTTGGCATTTTAGTAAGAAATGTGTTCAGTAACAAAATCTTTTTTTCTCCTGAAGGTAAATATATTTATAATTATAGCATAAAGTAGGGGGAAACAGTCTCTTTTATACCTGACACATAAAAAAAGACTATCTGGTCATTCTACATGTTTTGTGTGAATTACTGACCTGTAATGCATCAGCCAGTGTTTCTCCAGGACTGGCCATGGCTGCCAGGATGGCTGTGGTGGTTGTCCCAATATTTGACCCTAGAGACAATGGATATGCTCTCTCTATGCTGATGACACCAATACCTATACAAACGAAAGAGACAAGGGTTAATATACACAGTGTCACATACACATTGACTGTAAACGTCTGTACACCTTCCCTGTGTCCCACAGATTTCACTACCTATGAGTACACAAAAAATTATAGATAAAGCCTTTACCCATAAAAGAAAATGGAGGAATAAAATGGATACATGTTGCGATGGAGGATTGGCCTTACCAACAAGTGGAGTAATGGCCGATGTGAAAACTGAACTGCTTTGCACGATGAAGGTCATTCCAGCTCCAACTATTATGGCAATGTAACCAGTGACCCAACCAAATGGAAATGGGAAATCTGCACACACATAAACAGATACACATGTGTAAACATTCATAAAACATTAAAGTGTTAGTAACCAATGCAGTTACATCCAGTTTACTGCCATGGCAGCTCACCGGTATTGAGGATCGTCTTGATGACTGAAGCCACCTGGCCCTTCAGCATGGAGTTGAGCAGCTTGACAATGAGGATCAGGCAGGAGCAGAGCACCAGTAGAGAGAGAGCCAGCAGGATCAGACCCACAAACAGGTCAGGTAGATTCACATCCACAAACAGGTGTTTACCTGAGCACACATGCAAAATACACACCTGAAATTTCTGCATCAAACAAAAAAAGCTTTATAGTACGGTGGCATGTGAAATGAGGCCGACTACATTTGTCTTGTGTACTTTTTCTTTGTTTGAGGTGTGTGGTCTTACATTTTTCGACATTATATGTTTCTGAAATATTCTTCAGTGTGAAGGTGTAGTTGCCGTCCGACCAGCAGAGAGATGGAGAGGTGCAGTTCTCTGGACCAGGAACTGTAACATTCATTAAGGTCTGAAACACAGTGGCAGATTGACTATGAAGACCTGAATCTCAATGTTTTTGAATGTTTGATAAGGAGTGAAAATGTTTTGTGTCTTACTGCGTTGGTGAAAGTTTGGCACCACCTCTTGACGAGACTCTTATTCCTGGCTTCTTCGTCTCCAGTGGCGATGCCACTGAGGACAGACTCATCCAACTAACACCAAAATAAGAAGAAGGAACATGAAGATCAACTATGATGAAGACAAAAATATTTTACATCGGCATCTTGTTTTGCCTGTGTCATCGTTTAATGAGCCACTACTACTGATGAAAAAATAAATAACTGATACCAACGTTTTACCTGTATGATTGACTCAGTGAGGACATCTGTGATCACATTTAACAGGTCAGGGGCTTCCCCACTCTGGATATTAAAAGATTCTATGATGAGCTTAGTGACCTCGTACAAATAACCAGTGGCCACCTCCAGAGGCAGCAGCACCAACACTGACAGCCAGTTGAAGAAGTCGTGCACTGTGGCTCCTGCAAAAGCCCTGGGCACATTGTGAAAGGAGGCAGATAAATGCAAAGTAAGATGACCATAGATTTATTGATTGTTAATATATTCATTTAGTTGGAGCTTAACTTAATTGTAAATATGATGTGTTTGTCGTTTTTAGATAAAGAGAAAGATTAAATGCCGATGACATTACGGGTTGTACATTTCCCCTACTTATTAGGGCTAATGAAACTCAGAAAAATACAGCGTTGTAAAAGAGCTGTTTTGTTTGCTCAGCAAAAGTTGCAGTGTCGGATCTATCTGCACATGTTTTACAATTTTATGGGTGTGAGTAATTCATTTTACAACAGGCAATGTAATTACCTGATTGCTACTATATTAATTACTGATAGACAGAAGGTTAATGGGTACATTATAGTTATTCACAGATAAAGACACATGTTGGGCTTGTGGGCTTTTCTTGATAGATGATTACCTCCGAAAGGTGCTGCGGTCGCCAGCTTGTGTCATTGCGACAAGTGTGTTGGTGACAGAAGTGCCAATGTTGGTCCCCATGATGATAGGCACAGCCAGCTGGACTGTCAGCACTGCCAAAGCACACATGTTTTCCTCATCATCCCACTCCTCCACAATTCTAACATCATTATCAGTCATTTATACTGTGTGTTTTCTGTGCAATGGGCTTGTGTGTGTGTAGTGTGTGTGCCTCATACTCACATCCAGAGGAGACCATGCTGACAACTATGGAGGAGGAAGTGGACGAGCTCTGCACCAGCAGAGTGACCAGGACACCAATGACCAGACCAGCCAGCGGGTTGGCCAAAACCGAGTTGTCCTGGAAGATGTCACCTGCTGTTTTACCTAAATAAGGTGAATACAGGAGCATGAACATTTCCTCCTGTTTTACCTCCTGGCTGTGACAAAGTGTCAGGTGAGATAAATCTATGAGATTAGACGCCACACACGAGTTCAGATGAGCCTGAGTGTGTTTACCTCCAACGAGCTGGAAAGCTGAGCTGAGGATGTCGAGGGAGCAGATGAACATGTAGAGGAAACCCAGCAGCAGAACAAACTTCACCACGGACACCGCCACTCTCATCACCTTCCCTTTGGTGTCCAGGGCTGACACAGTGGATGAGAGACAGAACGACAGACATGAAAACGTCCATGTCAGAGACTATGGACTGTACACATGTAGAGCTTCTTTGGCATGTCAAAATGTCTCCTGTTAAAAAGTCTATTAACCATAACTTTTTCTTTCACACAGTTCACACCAGTTTTTGTGCAGATGAAATTAATAAATAAAAAATAAAATTAGCCGTTAAATCGTGAATAGACAATACACTGCCTTTATTGCGTTATATTGCAGTGAAAATAAAAGTGTTGCTCACTTCAGTGAACATTGACTCACTGATTGATTCACTTTATCTTCAACATCCACAAATGACCAGTTTGTTGGCACAGACAACTATCAGTTACCATTTGGACCACATCCATTATTTTTTTTGCTGGCTAAATAATTACATCAGTAACTTTGATTATATAGGTTAGATACACTGTGATGAATATGTCTTGGGCGTTTAAGCAGACAGTGTGCATAAAAGTATACATTAGGAAAGATCTGACAACAAAGGAACAACAACTCAGTGAAATAGAAAGCGTCATTAAATCTATTAATTATTGTTAGATAAAAGCCTCCAGTAGAGGAGAACCCTTTTTATTGGCAATATAACAAGGAGTGTCATCATAATTGCTGCCCTGCATACTGTGAATATCTTAATGTTGTGTAACGATATATGAGACTAATAAATCATGTGTAAGTGTATAACTTACTGCACATGCATATCTAATCAGGACATACGTTCCTGTGAAAATACAAGGGCAAGACAACACTAATAACTGGCACTAATAACAAAGTTACAAGTACATGACAAGCTCTTACCTGACCAGGGGACCCCGGTGTCCTTCAGCTCGGGAAGGTCCCATGGGTCCACATCCTCCTGCTCAATCAAAGCCAGAGTGGAATGTGCAGGACTCGCTTTAACTGTCAAGACAAGCAGACAAACCTGAATCTGTTTTCTGTCTCTGTTTTAATGTAGCTTCACACATTACAAATAACTGCTACCTAATTTCATCAGCAGCAAATACCTTTGCTTGCAGTTCCATTTTTCTCCTCATTGTCTTCCTCGCCTTTGTTTTGAGGATCCATTTCCTGAAAAAAGAAAAAATATATATATACACAGTATATTGTATGGGGTGATTGATTAAGATGAATTAAGAATTTAAAAATGTTATTTGTCTATTGTGAAATTGGTTTATTTTCCAAGGTTTATTTGTTATTATCAACAGGTCTCAAAGGATGGTTTCTGAGAACTGCATAGAAGTAGCCTAAGTGATGATTGTAATAATCTTAATAGTCTGTCATAGTATAACATAACATAACACAACATCTTTCATGAGAGCTATACTGTGTACATTGAAGTTTGCAACACATCATAATGGTGACTGGTGAATAAACTGATTAAAAAATGTAAAAATCAAAATTACCTTGGCAATCTGTTTGACATTAGGATATTAGATATCTCTCGCTCTCTCACACACACACACACACACACACACACACACACACACACACTAGCCCTCACATGCGACAGTATTGATCTTATCATCACATCACATGGTGAAGCTGCAGTAAAATTCCATTAACACAACATAACGACACAGTGCCGAAGGTAGCAGCTAAATCGATATTAAAAAATATTATTATACAGATAGGCTATGTATAAGTTTGTTATTTTAAAGTCTTAACCTCTGATCCAATTCTCTCACACATAAAAGTACTAATATTACGTCTTCATGTGTATATACATTATAAACCGTTAAGTATTATTTACCAGTGTCCTTTTTTCTATTATCAGGGTTCTTGTATAAAAACAACATATTTTATGATACCAGTTACAATATTTTTTTTTTTTTACTGAATATGAATTTTTATATAAATGTAAATAGTGAAGAATTGATCTTGTCAAATGTTGTTCTGTAATCACAACACAATTCTGTGTTCATTTAGATCAATTGTCCCAACCAGTCTTTCAGTGGCTCATGTCATTCTAGTTCCTACACACATATACACCACGGCCATTAAAATCAGACATGGTTCTTGTTTCAAAACTTAGAGAAATCCAAATTTACATGAGACACTGAACTGAACTGATACACATATTTTATTTCAACTTATACATTATTATAGGTATAAGTTAAAATAGAATAAAAGTGTATCATTCAGATATTGATGATAATCTATCTTAATTAGAAAATCTTTGTTTTTGTTTTTCGATTTATTCAAACTTACATATCCTGAACTGAAACTGAAGCATCATGCAGTGACAGCAGACTGATAGAAGCCATGCTTGTCCTCACCTGTGGCGGGTGTAGTGAGTCCATGCTCCGTGTGTGCTGGCTGTGCTCACCTGAGCTTCAGGTGAAGAAATGCCTCCACACTGGTGAAGTGGAGGGGTAGGGGTCTGTGGTGTGCAGCAGGGCAAGTGATGTGTCGGCGTCACATCACCGGAAAGAGGGCCGTCCCATAGATAAGCTCAACACACCTTTCAAACTTGTGTCAGGCCTTACCTTTCACTGCTGTAATCTCTCTTCAGGTTGTGTTGCAAACCAGCTCATGTTGCACCTGATAAGTCTTAAGACAGTATAGAGTCTATCTTCACCTGCACCTCCACACCTGCTCTTATTAACCTGCTGGACACACCTTATCTAAATGCTTTACAGAATTTAGTCTGATTTATAAATGCATCCATTTTTCTGAATTAGACTATTTCTACAACTTGTTACCTAATACTATGTTACATCAGTCCTGCACGATGATAGTCCCAGCTGGTGGACCCTGAGATTAATCATAGGAGAGGAGTGGCAGAGAGGACGGCTCCCTGGCAAAGGTTTATGCCACTAACTGACCGACCACGTGGGTTGTTGTGTGGGGGTGGGGTACAGGAAGTGTGTCACTCAGGCACCACTTCACCTCATTTATGTGTGTGTGTACGTTCTATTTTTGGAGCACAGTGATGTATATTTTTCTTTTGTAGCCATCTATTGATTCTCTTAATTCAGCCATCCGCTGGTCAATACATCCAAATATAAATGACCTAAGTTTAGGCTGATAAAACAGCTAAGAGAACTTAGAGGAGAAAAGTCAGACTGGGTCGGAGGGATGCACTGAATTTCCATGGAAGTTGTGACCTGACAATGTGAAGCGAGGACAGGAGGGGAATTCAGCATCCTCATTGACAACCTCTGTTGCTCTCTCACTCTCTCTCCTGATGCTACACAGAGAGAGAGAGAGAGAGAGAGAGAGAGAGAGATAGACCACCACTGCACTTTTAAAAATGCTTTTAAACTTCAGTTATCATGGGAATGTCCTAGGATTTATACACTCAGCTGCTAAACATAAGGTTCCACTTTTACTAGAGGGAGAGGTGTTTGTATTAATGTATAATCAGCAATTTGTTGTGTTGTTAAATTGTATTGCAATACATTGAGAGGCGTTTACATGTTGTATGTAGATCAATTTTATAGAGAGTATAAACACAATACCATGTAGGCTACTAAATATGTGAAATATGTGGAAAAAACTGGAAACTCAGTCTATATTTATTTGTTGGAGCAGTACACATTAATTAACAGTTATATTTTTTAACACCTATTAGGTCAGGAGGTAATTTGCAATCCCGGTCCAACATAATAATAACAGACGTTTTCAATAATAATGACACCAGATGACACTCACATGCCACTACTAGTACCAGTGATGTTCCCCTACAGCTGTGATGATCAACCCAAGTGCTCTGCCTCTCTGGTGTAACCATAGACTGTATGGGTGTAACCTTAGCTATCCAAAACTGAACCTTAACCCTACAGAAGAGGTAGCCTACTGTGTCATGCACATCAGCCCAGATCAGACACAAATGATTTCCAGTCTAGTGTCTCCTGTCATGTCATGTTGCCAGTTAAGTTGAATGGATGATAAGGGTGACAAAAGAAAAAAAAAAACACACCTCTATTTTTAGGTTTATCAATAAACGTTACACTATTGGTTGTGATCCTGTCTCTCCCCTTGATCTCTGCCTTCCTGATCAGCTTTGGAAAAACAGATGTATTCCAGGAATCCTCTTGACAAGATTTTACTGAATTTTGTGCATAAATATTAATATTATAATACCTTATTAAACTGCAAGATTCAATTTATGTCTTCATTGTCAAGCACAAGTAACCTATACTATGCACGATAAAAGTGCAACAGCGTCACCTAGGCACCATACAAGGCTATGACAACATTTTATAGTTATCTTATTATTGGTAACTTACTTCATATAGGGGATGTATATGATCTGTAACATAGAAACATCTTCCTTGATATGGGGCCACAAGTCATAGTTAGCCTATACATTTTTGTATGAGGTAGTAGCCTACAGCAACAGAATAGTCTCATCTCACTTCATTTTGACTTTTATCTTTTCTCTTACTTATATATATTATATACCCCTACGTGTTTGGTCCTCAAATTGTTAGTTAAATGATTTTATAAGTGGGGATTTGTAAGCTATTTGATGTGACTGAAAAAGTTGCCCTTTTGGAGTTTTTGTAGTTATCATTTCAACCAGTGGAGGGCGCAGTTCAAGTTTGTGATACCTTCACTGTCAGCCTGGACTTTCAAAATAAAAGATCGTGTTTAAAATTCTACATCCTCCGCTCTGTGCTCTGAAAGGCCGTAAGAACAAAACAGAAATGTGTGTTTTAAAAAGCAATTCACCCTGTTTAGTCTTCATTGACTATTCACTAAAAAAAATTAAAGAAAACGATAAAACAACGGCACATGCCTCAGTTCGTGTTATTCACCTACCAGTTTTGTTTTGTTTTTAACTTCCGGGTTATGTCAGTGTTAGCAGGAGCAATGACATTGTACCAAACAGTGAAGAAGTCAGCCTGGAGAGTGGCTCCCACGTTTTTATTTCACATGCTTTGAAGAGCTGACATTAACACTGACACTGTGGTCAACATGTCATCCACCACTACGGGGTTTTCGCAGGAGCAGCAGCGCAGAGGAGCACAGGTGAGCAGCACGACGCCTCAACACGCATTATCCAGGCAGGCTAACAATGTGCTACGGTGTTAGCTGGCTGCACTACCTTTAACCTGAGCTGCAGGTGGTGCCAGCAGCGACGCGTATAGGTGGCAAGTACCGTTTTAATCTTGTTAGTGTGTCTGGAAAGTGGAGCCACTGTCTGTGTGGGTTTGGAGTCGACTGCTTGTTGTCTGACGACTTTGCTGGTGGCTGTGTGAACCTGCAGGGTCCAGTGGGCATGGACTACATCCCCACAGAGGATGAGAGGAGGGTGTTTCGAGAGTGCAACCAGGAGAGCTTTTGGTACAGATGTAAGTGAATGCCCTGCACGTATAAAATCACCTTGATGTATTTAAGGTTTCACTGACATCTCTATGCTTCCCCAACAGCGATGCCTTTCTCTGTGGTGAGCATGGCCATCACTCAAGCCCTAGTTGCCAAAGGTAATAGTAACCTTCATGTAGAAGAGGAAGGCAACCCAACACAGATACATTTATCTTGAATTTTAATGATTGTACCTTATTCTGTTTTTATCTGCAGGAACCCTGTCTGCATCCCCGAGATTTGGATCACTACCCAAAGTGGCCTGTGAGTTTATAAATGCTAAAGCTGGAAGATTAACGCACACAGATGCCTCCTATTACTGAGTAAACTAACTATTAGAAACACCCCTGAGACCTCACCACATAGCCGCTACACATCTGTAAACTAGTTTTAATAATACTGACACTTAACCATTGAACCTACGTAAAGGCTGGATTGATAAATTTAGGTGTATCTACAACTGGTTGTTTTCATGAATGTGTTAAATGTGAGACTAGACATCCTGAAAGCTGCACTATAGTGCTCTTTCTGAACGTATTCTTCTAACTACCTTTCTGTCTAATCTGCTTAGTTACAGTGCCATTCATATCATCTGCCAGAAAATTGAAATCAAATATTTTATGAAAGCATGAATTTAGAGCCAAGAAGATAAAATGTACTCAGTATTTCACATGTGTTGAATATAGCCTCTATTAGGTAAGATGTATCTATTATTTGTATGGTCCATGATTTGTTTTGTTTTTTTGTCTTCCTAGTTGCTGGTTTCTGTGGATACCTGGCTGGGAAGATGTCATACATGAAAACATGCCAGGAGAAGTTCAAGAGGTTGGAGAACTCTCCTCTGGGAGAAGCTCTGAGACAGAGGACAGGAGGACTGCCTCAACAATAGTGAGTACCACACACTTGCATACTATTGCATGTTTTTAATCCAACAATCCCCCATTGCCAAAGAGGTTCATTTTAGCCTTCAAATTTAACATTGTATATTGTTTTGTTTTTTTAACAGATACTTGTTTACTTTTCCCTACCTGGCAGTTTCAACTACTGTGTCTGCAGTCTTCTTCAGATGTGTCATGTGATGTTGTGGTGACATCCAGTGTATATCCAGGCCATCAGACTGACCTCTGACCTCCGTCAGATGGCGGCTGCCCCGCCCCCCAACCCTTCCAGACGCCGGCGGACTCCCATCAAGCAGCCAGACATCCCAATCCCTGGCAGCTAGAAGAGCTTCTTGCTGCCAATGGGAGTCGTTTTTTTCCCCCACCATTCAGGTGGAAAAACCAACCTGGCTACACACTGGAGGTCACCACAACATCACGTGACACATCTGAAGAAGACTGCGGGCACAGTAGTTGAAACTGTAGGAAAAAATAAACAGGTAGCTGTAAAAAAGAAACACATTACAAAAAAATATTTAAAAAAAAAACCCATTACCAGTGTCTTGTTGTCCTCTGCAGTTCCAAGGGTCCTCAGTCAGAGCTGAGTGACTCAGTCTCAGACACCCAGTCTTTAGACCCCATGTTCGAGCCAACAGAAGCCCCCAGCCAGATGTCCAGCCAAACCAGAGATTATGAATACGGCTTCAGGCCAGATGAACCCATGCAGGGAGGCAGAACAGATGACTTCAGTGCTCCAGGTAAGACAAGAGAGCCGGTGTATGAGCTTTGCAGAAACGAGCAATAATGTTCATAGCTCTTAAACCAGCTGTTCAATGTAAACCAGCAATGAAACACTACCTTTGCTAAGCAACAATATAATCAGTGAAATGGGTAAAAACTCATTTAGCTGATAAAAAACAAACCATTTCTCACTGTTAAAGTTTTAAAATGATAAACCATGAGGCAAAGACGATGATTTAACTGATCAGTATTTTTTTTTGTTCGGTTGTTTTCAAGATGCTGTTAGTGTGTTGTATGATAAACCCACAGTAAACCAAACGGATACTTAATGGATTATTACAAATATTAGATATCTGTTTCTCTGTCCTGATCCCTAGCAGCTTCAGCCCAGTCATATGTGGAAGAGGATGAGCCCAGAAAGAAGGCTATCCTCTATGAGGACCTGAGGCTCAAAAACAGAGAGAACTATGAGGTCACCCTCACCCAGAAGGCCGAGACATTGCTCAAATCAGCACCTGAGAAGGAACGAGAACGACCCAAGAAAGAGGGTACGCTGCAACTGCAGAGATGTGTAAAACACTTGCTGGGTTAAATTGTGTTGTGGAGTTGATACTCAAGTGCATCTGTTTCCTTTGAATTGACTGTTCTATTGACAAACTCTCTTTTTCTTTCACGTTACAGTGAAGAAGAACATCTATGGAGACGCATGGGAGGAATGAGTCCTTATTTCAGCTTAAGATGTGATCTGTACTCTGACATCGCAGACACTACAGAACAACATCAGCTTAGTCGCCACTTTGTTCCAGTGAGACCAAGCCTCAGGTGTCATGAAGCTGTATGATCAGTATATATTTGTGAGTGAGTCAATTAAACCAAACTGCTTTAGGACTACAACTGTCCCTCTCTTTGCTTTGCCACTGATTTGAATTGTTTTTTTCCCCATCTTCACTAGCACAACATGTAAATAGCAAAACCAAAAAGCTGTATCGAAGCTACATCTTACAGCAAATAGCATCCAGCTTGAATTATAATGAGTGTTATTTTCCCTAAAGAACACTAGGGGCATGTATACAAAAAGATTTAGAGCTGAAAACCAAAAAACTTGTTTGAATGGGAGGAAATTATGAAATATCTCAAAACTTTGTAGGAGAAGAAAAGTGAGGTGTTTTCATCAACTAAATGGCCAATTAGACATCTTGGTGACATTAGTACAGCAATTTATAATATGACATTTGAATATATACCTAAAAATATTTTTAAATGAGCAATGAATGCCAAAATTAGATGATTAACTAACCAAAATTAGATGTTCACATTGGAAGTACTTCAGTTTTTTCATTATGTGACCCTGACATCAGAATGTCATATGGTTTCTTCCCATACTGTTACATCCTGTTGTTTGTTACAGCTGAAGAAGGCCTGGTTAGGTTGAAATATTACTTTTTAAAGTTTTCCAACCACACACAACACAACTCACAGTTAGAAGATGGTGTTAGCCCAATAATGTTCTTTCTGCAACAAGTGGCATAGTTTCTGACACAAAACTTTGTACACTTTGTATATTTATTTGTAAAAACAACTAATATCACAAAAGACACTGGCATGTATAAAACTTTGAGAAAAATGTCACTTGACAAGTCAGGAAGATAAGAATCTCCACAAACAGAAGCTTAAAGCATATTGTGAGCTGCCGGTTGGTTTCTCTTCCAAATACTTGACATTGTAGTCAAGCATCAGTTCAATGACTACATAGTTTCTGCAGGTGGTCCAGAGAAGGCACAAAGACAGTTTTAATAGAATATGGCTTGTCTGAATGTTTGGCATCCTTGTAAAGCATTTAAGCAAATGGGCATCCTTAAAACTGTGCATGACTGTGACCATGGTGGCCGTGGGCGTGGCTGCAGCTGTGGCCATGATTTAGTCCAAAGCTCTGTGCTGCTGAACCATGTCCATGCAGATGAGCGGGTGGTGTGGGGCCAGACAGGGCACTGGTTGAGTTGGGCCAGCCTTCAGACATCATCGCTGCAGCACCACCACCAGCAGCTGTGTTGATGCTGGATAATGGAGCATATGCTTGAACTGGGTAAGACCCGGGTGTTGGGTTGACCTGTGGAAGCAGGGTCTTCCTCCTCTCCTCTGTGGACGCAGGGACAAACGCAACGCCCCTGATGTTCTTCAACAACCTGAAAGGCATCAGCTTCTCCACAACGCCGGCCCGGGCTTCAGACACGGTCAGAAAGGAGAGCCACCCTTTGCCATACATCCAGCCGGTCAGGACGGACACCACATTGCAGGGGAGCACACAGCGTGGGACAAGGGCAGTGGTGATGAGGAGGAACACCCAAGGCAGCGCCATGGTGGGGAAGCTGACCCCGCACAGGAAGCCTTTGGTCATCTTTGTGTGCATGGTGGTCAGAGCCACACAGGCCAGGGCCACGGGCACCAAGCCCTCGGTGGGAGCACGGCTGCTGTCATCCTGCACCAGATCCAGGAAACTGTAAAACAGGCCGGTGGTCGCGGACAGGAGCACGAACAGCGACAGGAACCGGACCGTGCCGACACCTTTCTCCAGGCTGCCACCCAGACCCACCAGAGCCGCGGTGTTCAGGAGGAGCTGGGCCAGGGTCTGGTGGTAAAACGGGTACAGGAGAAGCCGGTGGATGTGTCCGTTCAGAAAGACAGCGGCGCCGACGCTGAAGACTCCCTGAGTGAAGTTGAAGCCCGTCTGGATGCCAAACAGAAAACACGACACAAGGAGCACCGTCACGATCCCGCTGGTGAGGGCGGGAACAGCGTCTCGGACAATTTGTGAGAGTATTTTAGCGTAATCCGATCGTAACATTTTAACCAAACAATATAAAGTCATTCACGGCTAATGATAAACTGAAACGGAAGTCAACCCGGAATTCACCCAACCCAACCGGCGGTGGTCTCTCTCGGCGCTTCTTAACCAGGAAGTGTTGCTGCGTTATCGTCAAGATGCTTCCTGTAGTACACTCCTCGGATTTAAGCACTTCTCACAATAAAACTAAAACCCCACACATCCACATATTAAGGTATTTTTTGATTTTTTTTTAAATCTCTGACTTTGTAAGCATCCTAGGCATAGAGACAAGCATATCGGAAAAAGATTCAACAAGCTACAGAAGGGCAGTGACACAAATGGCACATTTTACAGTGTCTCTGATCTCACTGTAGGCAAAAAGTAAAGACATTTTTTTTAAGTGTGTAGGCTATGGTAGCTATTCACATTTAAAGAAAGAAAGAAGATTTGATGATGATGGACAAAAAATGGTTGTGTTTATCCTTCAACATAACTGAAAAAAAAAACGTGAAAAGTTTTCCAAGTTGACACAGCAATCTTTCCTCTGTAAATAAATGATTTTTTTTCTTTATTGACAAGCAAGTAGAGTACAATAATGTTTTTGTAAATAAATGAATACATTTTTTTTCAAAACTTTATTTAAAAGTTCCAATCACAGTCAGAACATTGACCGTGGACAATACAAACAGTCAGGCATCAAGGAAGTACATAAACAAATACAGTATGAAACATAAAGTGGATGAAGTGCATAAGTAAATGAAATTAAATAAAAGGAAGAAAGAAAATGGCAGGGCATATTAAATTTCTCCAAATATTTCTTCAATTAGGTTAACAGTGTGTATACATTTTTTATTATCAATTATTTTAATACATTCAAGGTAATAAATGAATAAATAAATAAATAAATGAATAAATAAATAAAGTAAGTATCCTCTGACGTCAGCACGCCTGTCCCCCTTCCGGTGTCGTGCGGTTACTGCGGCGGATGTTGATGTTTTGTTTCGGAGCTGCTGCTGCTGCTGCTGCTGTACGATGTGAAGTGAATCGTCTCCGGGACGGCTTGATATTTTCTGTGGTTGTCGTCACGGTTTTTTTCTTTTTCTTTTTCTTTTTTCCTTTGACACTCTCCCCCCTCCCCTCCCCGGTAAGGTCTCGCTGTCCGTCGGCATCGTGTCTGTCCCGGTGTCTCTCCCGGGGAGCGCGTTGCCGAGTCGTGCGATGATGGAGGACTTTGATGAGATCTACGAAGAGGAGGAGGAGGAAGAGGAGGACGAGGACAGGGCCGCAGAGGAGCAGCTCCTCAAGTACGCTCCGGACCCGGTGGTGGTGCGAGGGTCCGGCCACGTCACTGTGTAAGCGACCGGCGGGCCTCGGGGGCAGTGGAGATAGAGGAGAGAGAGGGGGGTTCACCGCTGGCGTGAGCCCACCACCACCACCACCACCAGCACCGGCAGCAGCAACAGCCGCCGCCGAGCTCGGTGGTTAGCTCGCGGCTAGCTCCGTTAGCAGCTGCCGGTGACCTGCTGGAGCCAGGCAGCTACAGTTAGCATCGAGCTAACTGTGCAAGGAGTGGCAGGCAGATTAGATTCAGACTTTCGTTTTAGCTGAAGAAGTTGACCTACGACATTATATTCACTCTGGATACTAGTTTGAAATGCTGTTTTTACAAGCTGCTCTCACGTCAGCAGACTTTTGTTTTCGGGGGGGGGGGGGGGTCGACCCAGGATCAAACTCCAAACTAATTTCCTTTATCTAGTCAACTCGTTATTCTTTCCGATTAATCGTTAACCCATCGATCCTAAATTGTAAAATAAAAAGCCCACTGAAACTGACAACTCACAAGAGTCCAATGTTTTTTTGTTACTATAACAGTTAATAAACAATATTCAGATATTCAGGGTATTGCGAAATAAAAAGAGAAATAACATGTAAAGGAGCTGGGATTAGCATGTGATTGCATATCTGCAGGTACAGGTACAATGATTTATTGGCATATTGTTTGCGATCCAGTCATGTGAATTTATTCTGTATTTAGCATTATCATTTAAAATAGGCTAAATGTAATCGACTTGGTCATATAATTTGGGTAACTTGCAAGGAGATGATTGGGCGTACATTGATCTCAATTTAGTTCTCCTTTCTTCCTCCTTGTTAATCTTTTTTCAATGATCATAACAGCTCAGTCACAGAAATATACCATTTTACTCCAAAGTAAATAGAAAATACATGTAACACATCTTAGAGTAAACGTTTGCATACAAAGTCATATGCACACCAAGTGCATAACAAAACATCAAAATGTTTAATCTTGAGACTGGGAAAGAAGCAAATCTTAACATTGTAAGGCTGAAGTGAGATCTTATTTTCACTAATAGTGCTTGATTGATCATCATCATAGTTATAACTCAGTTAATTTCTTTTTTGACAGTTGCTTCAAAATGTGAAACAAAGGGTAGACATTTTTCTAAATTGAGCCAAGAAATCTGTATTCCTACTCTGCAATTAATGATTAATTTGTATTCCTACCTGAAATTGATATTTTGTACCTGTAAATTGTTTTTACTGTAACTTTTAGTGGTTGTTGCATCTTGTCCAGTCTGGTAGTGACAAGCATCCAAAGTGTCATCCAACACATACTCTCTTTATTTTGCTCTTTTGGATATAAACTACTGAGTTTATTCCCGACCAGCATCAAGTTATCATTTTAAATTCCCTCATGTCGTGACTGTTTTGCACATAACTTTATACTACATTGGATTTAAGATTGTTTTATTAGTCTTGTTGGTCATCATTGATTCTTAGTACACATAGGATGGTCTGTGTTATGGGATTCTCTTGAAGACAACATTGTACATTTATTTTGATTTAGGCCTATATTAAATTTTAACAATAATGCTGTAACTCGTAATAATTGCTGGACAATTTTGGGGAAGTATAGTAAAATGTTAGCCATCATTAACAAATAGCACCTGTATTGGATTTAATGCCACATGACAAATGTTTGTTAAACAAGCCATCTGAGCAAATACAGTGTGTGTCAGTTTTTGCATAACAGTCCTCTTTTGTCCCCTCTCCCCCACAGGTTTGGGCTCAGTAACAAATTTGAGTCAGAATTTCCTTCTGCGCTTACGGGGAAGGTGAGCATCTTCTCAGAATTTCTCAGTGCATGTTAACGATGGCAAAATCGCATTCTGGCATTTGCTTCACTTCAAGACTTGCATTGCACTCCAGCCTCGTTGGGACATACCATACTGTGCAAATGTGCTTCCTTTAGGTGGCGCCGGAGGAATTCAAAGCCAGTATCAACCGTGTAAACAGCTGCCTGAGGAAGACGCTGCCGGTGAATGTGCGGTGGCTCCTGTGTGGCTGCCTCTGCTGCTGCTGCACGTTGGGCTTCAGTTTGTGGCCTGTCATCTGCCTCAGCAAGAGGGTGAGATGTCCATCCACACTGTCCCTCACTCACATTAAGTTTATGTTTATTGTCATTGCATAAGAATATAATCCTAATGGTTAACCACGGCTCCGATTTCTGACACATTTGCAACAACCCCACAGTAAATCCAAACCTATTAGGAATTCAAGTTACGCTGACTTTGGTACATTTTTGATGAAAAAAATAATTTGACCTCACTGTTGCCTTGCAGACAAGAAGATCTATAGAGAAGCTACTGGAATGGGAGAACAGCAGACTTTACCACAAGGTGAGCAGAAGAGACTATACACATGTCTGCATATTCATACTTTTGTAGCCAAATAATCAGTCTAATCATCACTGTTACACTCTGTTTGCAGTTGTGTTTGCACTGGAGACTAAGCAAAAGAAAGTGTGAGACCAACAATATGATGGAATATGTAAGTATCTGCTATGGGTAGTGTTTGACTTCCATACTTGTTTGTGATTGTAACTGTCCCAAAGTACTTGATAAAAACATATTAACTCAACACACAAGACAAATATGTTGTTAAAGAAAGTTGAAGGTCTGCATTGGGTTGTGCATGTTGGTCAGGTTCAGGTTAGATGATGATAGAGGATCCAGGTAGGCTGGTATTAATATGAAGCTAGATGAGACACCATAATACAGCACTTAAATTAATAATGCAGCAAGGAAAATTTCACCACCAAAAAAACACCAGGGCTGCATTTATTTGTTCACCATTCAGAGATATCCTCAGGTTGACACTAACCAACAGCATTAGTTACAACACTCACATTACATTGAAATCTACCCGCAATGACAGCTTGCATGCGTTTGATTGCTAAACTTTACCAGATGACGCGACACTGCATTGCAGCAGAGCCAGGTTCAGATCTTTTGCTGCATTTTTGTGATTTAGCAACAACAGAGCAGTCTCTGATTTGCAATGATGCCATCAGTGCCCTCATTGTATTTTTATATTTATATGTACAGCTCTGGAAAAAATTAAGAGACCACTTCAAAATGATCAGTTCCTCTGGTTTTACTATTCATGTGTTGTGTTTGAGTAAAATGAACACTTTTGTTTCATTCTATAACCTACTGACAAAACTTCTCCCAAATTGAAAATAAAAATATTGTCATTTAGAGCATTTATTTGCAGAACATGGCAACAAGTCAAAATAACAAAAAATTCTGGTGTTTTCAGACCTTGTTTAATGCAAAGAAAACAAGTTCATATTCATTTTAAAACAACACAACAGTACTTTTTAAACTTAGGAAGAGTTTAGAAATCAACATTTTTAATCACAGCAGTGTTTTTTTTTATTTATTTATAATTCTTTCTTCCTTATTAAATATAGCTAAGTAGAGTGAGGTGTGCTTGTGTTGGAGTTCAATAGAAACTGGAATCGATGGCTGCCATACATGTAGAGAAGCTGATTTATTAAGAACATTTTGGCGTGGTCTCTTTATTTTTTCCAGAGCTGTATATATGAATATGCATGCATGTATGTATCTACACATAGGCACACACAACATCCAGCCCTGATTCACACTAACAGCTGCTGTTCTTTTCACTTTCAGGTAATCTTAATAGAGTTCCTACCTAAGATCCCCATCTTCAGACCGGACTAGCCTGACTGTGGTTGATCTCAAACCACCACCACTGCTGCCCAGCTCTGTCACAGAACCACAGTGGCTGTTAAAGCTCCTGGAAAAACTACCCTTCCCAAAATACTACAATAATTTTGTTTACAGGGTAGCATCAATCAGTTTCTCTCTTTGACCCTCTATCCCACCCATACCTTACGTACACCCTTGTTTACAAATCCAGCAATCCCCACTCTGGCATTGTGTGAAGTGAATTCACCATTGACCCGTGACTGTGATTGGATAAGCTGGCACACTGTCAAGCCATGCAAGCTGGAACGGGCCTGTGGGATGTCACAGGAGACCCAGCCATGGGCAGTGTTTTATTGATTTTGGAGCCTGAACTGGAGACCGGACTCTCAAAATGAGTTTTGTGAGCTACAACTGGAATTTTATCATTGTATGTTCCCTAATCTAAGCACATGGCACAGTCAGACCATGATAAGACAAACCCTTTCATATGTCACCTACTGTCACACCGCCAACTTCACCTGCAAAAAAACAAAAACAAAAAAAGAGACACCCCAGTGCTTTTGTAACAGTTGGTTTGGTGCTCTAGATGCTCACTAGAGGCCGTGGAGGCAACACGACACAGAACTCCAAACGAACCTTCATCCAAGTCAACGCTACAGCCGACTGACTAGTCTCACTGGAACTTGTTGGGCCAGTGGCCGAAACAGCTGAACTCACAAATGTCACTCTTCTCCAGACATTCTCCTCCCCTCACCTTCTTTCGTATCTCTGCACATTTACTGTGCATCACCCGAACCCAGTGACAATCACACACTCTGACTGTACTCCCCATGGTATGAATGGGCCTTTATGCTACACTGTTAACCTGTTAACAGTTTGTTTTTCACCATTATGATGTGATGTGTCATTTAAGCTGGAACGATGGCCGCTGGTGACGACGAAAAGAATTCTGTGTTTCTTTATATTTTTTTAGTATCTCAAGTTTTGTTTACTGTTTTGGTGAAAGAGGCAGTGAGTGCTTGCAAACCTGGCCACCTTGTCTGTGTGTGTGTGCGTGCATGTGCATACTGTATGTGTTTGAGATTCAAACATAAGCAAAAAAGACAAATCAGACATGAAGACTCACTCTTTACTCTGTGAAGCAGGGTTCTTTCTTTGAAGTATTTCTTTGCCATAACTGTCCATCGTTACTTTTGTTGTAGTAATTTATAAGTGCATGAGCGACATGTTACATGTGCATTTTTGAAACAGGTCGCATTTTTATTCTTTCTTTTTTTCTGCAAAATTATAACATGGTTGTTTTGTTTTTTTCTCTATGGTCATGTGTCAACACTAAAGCACACAATCGCTTTGCCCTTGACAGCTTCACATGGCCTCTCTTCCTCATCTACTGACCTTTTCCTCACTCATACAAGTGTCCAAGTAAAGAATGTGGCTCTTCCTCTGTTTGAGATTTAAGCAGAATCCAACTACTCCAATATCAGGAACATAGGCTTTAAAGCTGCAGTATTTTTATATTAACACTGAAAAATAACTGTAAAGTGAAAGGGGTTGTTTGTAATGCTTGTAATGCTTGTAATGATGAAACAGAGAAAATGATCACCCCACTTGAGTCTTGTTTGCAGCAGCCGTAGCAAACAAAGCTGCTAAATACAGGAGTATTTTAACATCTGAAAGGCCTGATTTTTTCCCCCAGGAAACAATACAGACCAAAACTTGGAGCTTAAAGGAGGGTGAACACATTAACATGCCTCCAAGTGAATGCAAATGTCGCTCTGTCTCTACAGGATGTGTGATAAGACAGGTAGTAGGACAATGAAGTTGTTCCAGGCTTAATGCAGTTCATGTATCAAGATAACTAACAATCCCACTTTGAGATAAAGCCCTGGGCCTTGTTTTTAAAAACTGTCAACAAGATCATATCATATAATTCATCTCACTTAAATCAAACATAGACCTGCCAGCAAGTCGGAGAAAGTGGATAACCTTTTTGAAAACGGTAGATTTATTGTTTCTTACCTGGCACATCTCTTGATTTAGAAAATACCCAGATACTGAATCAGACTGTGGGACTGTATTGCAGGAATATGAACAACGCCACCTGGTTTAAGGTCACTGAGCTCTGGTTGATTGTATGGGCCACACTCAGGGGATTACACTAGTTAAATAATATGTAGCATTAAAAAAAATCTCACTGTCAGGTATGTTCCAAATTTGCTTGACCAGTTGAAAAGAAATTATGCATTTGGAGTTTAGAAATTGAAACCTGCCCATAAGAAAAAGACCAAAGGAAGCACATATACCAAGGAGCCACAAAGCTCAGTGTCCTGGTTTATATGTTAAAAGATACATATTCTGTTGATTAGCCACTGGGCTGCCTGTTGGTTTATCAGTCACTTTTCTGTTGTGTGTAAATCAAGGCACAAGGCCATATGCAGATATCTGTGGTATGTGTGTATGTGTGTATGCACATGGTGTATGCAGATGCATATTGTTAGTAGATCTCAGACTGTGATTGAACCCTGCACAGAAAATGAGTCATTTTTATATAACCTTGCGTGTTCTGTGTGTGTCTGTGTGTATGAGGGAGAGAAAGGTATGTACATATGATGTACATATCATGAGCAGGTGTATGTACAGTTATAAACTACCAATAAACAAGGCTATGAACATCTGCCTCTGTAAGGCCGTGTCAGTTTGAACTTCAATGTGAGTTCACCTATTCTGCATATTGACAAAGTTTCTATTAAAGCAACACCTTTTTGGGAATTTTACACTTTTTTCTTTGTTTAAGTTAAAATGCTATTAATAATCTGATGGCACACTTAAATGTAAGAGAAATCCACCATGGATAGAAAACTGATCATTATTCCATTCCCATATGGTTCTGAGGAAAGCCTCAAATCATTCGGTCCAAATAAAATGATTGGATGAGCAACCTGAACGTCCTTACGTTACAGCTTGCGGACTCGTCTATACCCCTGACAAAGTAGGACATTTTTTTAAAAACCTATTAACACCAATGATTCAGAGCAGAGGAGAGACCGAGCACAAGTCAATATACATAAGGAAGAAAGCTTTTGGAAATAAACTGTTTTGTAAAACAGACCAACAAGTTTTAGGTAACAGGACACGAAGAAGCATCAAAGGCAGGTGAATTTGTTGCTTTAAGCCAGTGGTTCCCAACCTTTTTTGGCTCGTGACCTCGTTTTGACATCACACATTTCTGGTGACCCCTAATCGTTGTTGGATAGTTGGTGGTTTATACCTGGCTTGTATTTAGGCTAATAAGGATATTTGGCATCAAGAGGGTTTCTTTTTTTCTGCCCAAAAATGACCTCAACCAGTACTTTTAACTACTTGAAAAAATGAATAGGCCTAAAGGGACATTACAATGTAAAAATCAGGCTATTTTGCTTGCCAAAAACTGATTGATGCCTCTGGTATTGAACATAGAGGGATATTTTGCCCAAAAATGACTTTATATAACTCAGCAGAGTAGGATTTACAAGATTTGACCTCAACCAGTACTGTTTACCACTTGAAAAACGAGTAGAGGGACATTACCATGTAAAAATCAGGCTATTTTACCTGCCAAAAACTGATTCCAGTCCCTGGTGAACATAGAGGGATATTTTGCCCCAAAATACTTTCTTTCTTCTCCGTAGCCTATCATACAGATGTTGACAGAATTATTTATGCTTTTACACAGTCAGATATCTTCATCATTGTAAGCATGTTATGACACTGTTGACTGTTAATTAGTTTTTTTTAGGGTTAGCTGGGTCAGCGCCAGAAATCAGTTTGAGGAGCATGTTCAGCCCATCACCACTGTTCATAATTCTGTTGAATTCATCAGCAACTCCAAGGCCAAAGTCCTTCATCACACCGGTAAGATCGGTGCTGTCTGTTTCCTGGGAAGGTAGCTCAGGGCAAAGGCCTGTGAGGGAAAAGAGCATTTCATGAACAAAATGAAGGCAAGGACAAAATCACTGCTTCGAGATTTATCCGAACCATATAGGTTTAACCATTCACACACTACAGCAACATTGGCTTAGTGTCAGCTTTATACAGCTGCACCTGCTCCACAAATAAAAAAACAATATCCAAATTTCTGTTACAGACATGGGACATGTGATAGGTCTTACCTTTCTCTGGGTTCATGATAGCAGGTGATGGTAAGTTCAAGCACTCTACCTGCTTCAAAAACTCTTGTATCTCAGCATCAGACACCCTTTCTCTCCTGCCTGTAGGATAAAGTATGTATATGTAAAGGAGCTATACAATGCTACAGGTTTACGCATTCAAGTGATGTCAGATTAAAACACAAATGGCAGGTTAATGGATGGTGCTCTTCATTGACAAGTGAACATTGTTATAGGGTTAGAGGTAAAAGCACCACTGTGTCTAAGTGCAGTGTGACAGGTTATAATGGGACATAGTTGGTAATAGTAGGCTACAGGTAGGTTAATGTAAAATGTTGTATTCAAGTAAAAGCCAATTTTACTGGCTGTAAAATGAAAATGATTACAGTATCAAATTAAAGTACTTGAAGCTGTATTAAATAACTATTCTCCATGAATGACCTGAGAGGATCTGATCTGCCAGCTATAGAGGATTTCATTGTAGCAACTGTCAATATGAAGTTAGTTTAATGTTTCTGTTTTCATTAGGTGACCATTGTTTCATGACATTATTGGACAGATACTGTAGCTACATGTTTTTTGTTCTAGTTTTTTGTTTTGCCTTAATTTAATGAAAAACTTTGATTTGGGAGGGATTTTAATTTGCTGTTGGATTATCAGAAAACTGAAAAGATTTTGTCAGTCCCTGTGTCTTTGGTCTTACTCAAGAGGTCGACAGCACTGTAGTGGTTTCCCCCAGAAGTGAATCGTGTATAAGTGACAAGACAGTCGGGGCAGCCAGTCTGCAGAAATCTCGTTTGAAGCGCAACTGGTTCCTCTGGGAATAATAGACACACACACATGAGCACACACACAGAAAAATATCAACATATGCACAGTGCTGTTGCAATGCTGGACACAAAGTCTAACTTTGCGTCAGTAGTCAGCCCACAGATGCACCAAAAGTTGCATCATTACTACTCACCCACAAAGAGAGTGCTGTTCTTCAAGGTTGCCTTAGATGTGACTGTGAAGCACTGGCCAAACCTTTTTGCAAGTCCACCAAAAAAATAAATAAATAAATAAACTATATTAAATCTTATACACTCATCGGACCCCACATGGTCTTAATTGTTGTGGAATGAAATGTGATCTTAAAGTATTTAATACATTACTTGAATTTAAGCTCTAGCTTACATTTTCTGAACTTGAAGCTGATTAATGACATCACTCTCATTAGCAGCAGTGGCTCTGCCCCAGACGCTGTCCACAAGCATCTTCGTCAACATTTTGGATCCAGTTACATTTGTGCTCTCTGCTATGAATATCCATTTGCCCAGCAGCTGCAACAGACAGTGTCTTACTCAGTTGTGTAAATGACAGATGGTCACAATAGATTTTTTTTGTTTGTTTCTAAGTGAGAGTGAGCGGATGATCACAAGTGAGATGAGACTCTTACCTGGTCTCTCCCCTGGATTGTAGCAGCTTGGAGGAGACTGTCACAGTTTGTCGCAGGCGCTGAGTGTCCAACAGACAGAAGACTGAGCACAGCCACAGCGACGTAAATAACCACCATCATGGCTCTGCTCACACAAACACCCTGAACCTGTGTGTATGATCGCAGTTTGAAGCTGAGTGTTTCCTCTTCAAGCTGCAACTGATATACTGAAGATCAGAGGCTCTGTTAATATGGAGTTATCAGCTGTTTACACTGGTGTTGCAATCTGGTTCAAGGATGGACAAAGTCTGTGATGGAGCAGCTGCCCAGTCATTTAAGTGCAGCACAATGTATAAACACTTATGAATACTGCATACTCCTTACTTTTAAAGATGTTACTTGACTTAAGGAAGAAAAGTAATGGCATCAAAACAGACTGCAAGTGGCATCATGATACAGTCTGCCTCTTTTTTTTTTTAAAGAATGCATATTATGTTATTGTATTTTAATAACTGATGAATTAATGTGTGTAGCTTTAATGTATATATTGGGTTAGTTTTTCTTATTTTAATCTTACATTATATTTAAGTTCATATTCATAATGTCATGTCTCGTCCTGCCCCTTAAGTTGCAGTATGTTTCTGTGTTTCACATGGTATTTGTCCTATTTCCTGTTTTATTTTTGTTATTCATCTCTCGTTTCAGATTCCCACTTCTGTTCTCTGGTGCCCTCATTCACTTTTGTGATTGTCTGCATCGCCCTGATTCGTTTCACTTGTGTCTTATTATCGCTGCCACCCTTGTGTGCTCCCAGCCTCCTATGCCAGTTTCTCTTTGTACCTCCATGTCAAGCGTTCCAGTATTTTTTCCTAGTTTGTTTTTCATGCTTCTGGTTTTGATCTTTGCTCTGCAGTCTGGACTCTGCCTTTTTCAGCTGCCTGTCGGATTTGTTTGTTGTATTCTGGATTGATTTCCTGTGTAGTATTGACAGTAAAGACTTTTACCCCACCACTGTGTCTGAGTTCTGAGTCCTCTTGAGTCTCTCCACTGTGTACCAGCCTTGTCACATAATATGATCACAACTATAATCACAACTAATTTTTGGTTATACTTACATGAGAATGTACAAAAAGAAAATGAAAACTCAGGTTAGAGTAAACTCAGCACTGTACTTGCTAATTACTAATGTTACTTAATGCAATGCAATAGGGAAGAGAGTTTATTTATTATTATATTCCTAGGTATAATTCTAAATATTGGACTTGAAGTCACCAAACATGTCTTCATATGAATGATGGTGTTGTAGGCTACCATATCAACATGTGCTGACTTAGGGACTAATTTTCTCTTGTATTGACACATGCCAAATCATTCATAATGTATATGACTGTGAAATTATTGGACTTCTTTAATACAGTCTTTTTGTCCTTTGTGTCCACAATCAGTACACAGAATTATAATGATTATGGCAGTAGCAGCAGAAAGTAAAGAGGGCGATATGAAAGTTCCTGCAATTCATTTTTAATTTTTAATTACTGATGTATATCTGAAAAAATGCTGCTCACTCATTCAAAATGAATTATGGCATAAAAACACAGGTTAGTTCACAAACATGTCAAACAGAGAATCCAAAAGTCTTGCAACTCGATGTCCCATCTTGGCCTCTAATAAGGAGTTGAGGGCACTCAGCCCCTCTGAGGGTGGGATGTTGTCTGGGCAGATTTCTGTTTAAATACATCGAAAATAAATCACACAACAAATTGCTCTGTGGGATACAATGGAGGTGCAGTACATGGACACAAGAAAATCTGTTTAAAATCTCACCGTAGTTTTGGTTTATCATTATGGGTGATGGCATGCTGAGACATTCTGCTTGTTTCTTCAGCATCTCCAGAGCAGCAGGCGTGGTGCTCTTTCTCCTGCCTGGAAATAAAGACCTCAGAGTCAGAAACTTTGGGTTGAACTTAAAATGCTCTGCAAACCTCAGGCTTATTTTATAGTTTTATGTCAGATGTCCATGTTGTACTGAAAAAATACACATACACAGACTGAATTTGCATTACAGCAGCTGTCTGAGCATCATTCATCATTAAAAAAAAAAAAAGTTGTGATATTGTGTATGATTCGTATCTTATATCTCACCAAACAGCAAAAGGCTGGTGAAATTGTCTTTGCCAGAGGTAACTTCTTCATAGACGACCAGACAGTCTGAGCAGTCAGTCTTCAGATAGACCTCTTTGAGGTAGAACGGTTGCTCTGTTGGAAACAAAAAACAAAAAAACATGCATACCCAAACAAAAGAATATCAGGAAGTCATGTGTGTTTGAATTCAGGGTGAAGGATGTTGCTCCTCTTCACTTACCAATTAACATGAAGCTGTTTTCAAAAGTCACATTGTATGCTAAGCTCGAGCATTCACCGTATCTGTAAAGAGGAACACAAAGGCTGCATCTGAATATGTGATGATGACACAGTGTGTCTTAAAAAAGCAGAGTTAAGCAGTTATACATCCTGTTAATTGATGCACTCTGTGTTTTAACTCATATACTCAATATTTTATGTTATAATGTGGGTTAGATGACAATATGTAATGTATGTACCGGTATGTATAAAATATGTTATCAATTGTAAGTTGTCAGTCCTGCCACCAGCAAATACAGTATTGTACAACAATATTTTGATATAACTAGAAAAATAAATTCCTTCCCATTATATTTTCATAACAATAACAGCTCCATGTTGTTATGTGGTCCAGTCTGGAACCATTAACCATCAGAGCTCATGGGAATTTCTGGAGATGACTATTGGATTGAGATGCCTCATCTCCCTTCAACACTGTTGGTGTGGTTAGGTAGTGTCTGTGTTTTGTGGGGGACTGGGGGTTTACATTCTCTGACTCTGGACAATATTGAGGACGTTGCTCTGGGTGGTTGCTGTGATGTCCAGCCAGGCACTGGTCAGTAAGTGGCCCAGGGAGCGGCTTCCTGGGAGGTCAGAGCTCCCCCCGATGTACAGCCACCTACCCAACATCTGGGGTGCACAGACAGAACACAGAATATTAGCACTAAAAATGTCTCCTGAAGGTATCTGTTGACTTTTCATCAATTTCAAAGAGATTTGTGAAATTCATGAGCCAGACAAGAGTAATCAACATTTTCAAAACGTGAAGGACAGAAGGGTTGTAACAGTACATCACAACAAAGTTTTTTATGATAGCTATGACCCGTTTTTCATTACTTTTAACACTTTTTCAAAACTCTTCACGCAGTTAGCATAATTAACACATTTTTTGTGCTTTTGATAAAGTTACAAGAATAGAATAGAATAATACTGAGTAGAATAGTAACTGAGTACATGATGCAATATAAGGATGTATCTTTTTTGTTTGTTTGTTTGATGATTGTTAACATTATAATAATTTAATGATGACAAACAGTGTCCCTGCATGCCTTTACTTCTGCTGATGCACTTCACTGCACTTGTAATATGAGAAACAGTTTGCATACTTCTTAAATCAACCTGGCTGGGTTGAAAATAATTTAGCAGTTGAGCACTTACATCTTCATTGCTGATGGTTATTGGTTTGACGAGACTGTCACAGCCGTTCACAGGAGCAGTGTCTCCAAATGACACAAGACTCAGCAATGCAACAACAGCAACACACTTCATCCTCCAGGTGGCTCTGTTTTCTTGTTTATAAAGGTCTCACACTTCTTGTCTCCCTTTATTCTTGCTTTTACTATGTATATCCTCGCTCCGTCTCACTGTCGTCGCATCAGCAGTGTTTCGCCCACACGCATCTCAGCAGCAAATATTCACTTTTCTGTGAGCTGATGTAACCAGAGCAAACAGCTCAGGGGAAAGGGCAGGGGGGACTTTGACCTGTTTGAGGAATTTTGATCCAGTCAAATACAACATAGAGCTTTGTAGACATGTTACGTATGTTAATGTATTTCATTCATCTCTGATAATTCTCTCTAATCTGACACTCAGACTCACAAACTCATGTAAACAGTACAAAAAAAAGGTTTACTATGTTTCCCACTTTTTTTTGTGTAACTTTCCTGTACTGTAGGCCTACCACAATATATGTTGACGAGTTGTGACCTGCTGATAACTACAGCTGTGCTCTGCCGTAGATAATTGCAGCAGAGCAGTTACTCATCAAAAACATGTTTTATTTCTAAAGAATCCAAGGATCTTACATTTGAAGACACAAAAATATTACTGTAATAGCATGTCTGATGTGTTTTTTCCACAAAAAAAGTTAAATTCTGTAATTTGCAAGAATTACGAAATTATGAAAATGTACATTTTTTTGTATAAAAAGTTGGACTGCTGGATGCACCCTGTGTGTTCAGTGGAAAGTCCTGTCTCAGCTTACATTTGTTGGAGGTATCCTGTTGCTAGCATGTACGTGTGAAGCTCAGATTTTAAGTGCAAAGGACATTACTGGACAAGTGACTGCAAAAAAAAAGCCAAATAGCAATTTTATCAAAAGTGTTTTTTTTTTTATTGAACTTAAACTGACAGCTCTCTATGGGTGTCTTCATACAGGACAAGAACAAAAAGGACAACAAACAACCCAAATGACAGAAAAAGAGCAGTTTCTGCTGATCGCTCTGACTATACAGTGAAATCTGTGAGCGTGACCTCATTGTTACAACAGAGAAGGGCAGAGAGAGAAGAAGGAGGTGGTGGAAGATTGATGCTCCGCCTGATGTCAGCTCGTGACCATCTGTCCCTCACCACCGCCTGTCCTCCATCCATTCTCCATCTGAGGTGATGGGGAGGATGAACGACAGTACGGAGGATGGAGACTGATGGAGGGGGGAGTGACAGGACGTTGGTTTTGTTGGTCTACGCTCATCACCTCTCTTTACTCTTCTCATCTTGGTGGGAGAAACAGAGCGACAGACAGGAATGGAGATGGACAGATGGAGAGAGGAAAGACAGGAGATGGTGATCACTACTCCATGGCCTCCTGATTCTCTTGGTCTGCGCTGATCTCCTCACTGGCCTCTTTGCCCTCCTTGCTCCTCTTGCTCTTCTTGTGTTTGTGCCTCCTGTGGCTGTCGCCCTCCTCGCTGTCGTGCCTCCTCCTGCTGCTGCTGCTGATTGAGGAAAGACGAGAGTGAGAAAAAGGGCAGAGGAGGTGAGGAGAGGGGAGATCCAGAAGGGAAGAAAGGCGGAAAGCGAGAGAGAGATGAAGGTAAGGACAGAGGAGGATCAATGGGGTTGAGGATCAATGGGGTGGAAAAAAATAAAAGGTGAAGTGAAATGGAGATAGGACAAAAGAGAGAGAACGATGGAGAGAGAGAGAGAGAGAGGACAGACAGACAGACAGACCGGTGCCGATAACAACAAGTACAGATGTGTGGTAGGAGATTAACATTAAGACAAGGTGGAAGAGACAGAAAAGAAATGTACAGAAATGTGCTGTTTGTCTATTGACATATAGTTGCTGCAGTGAACAACCTTTCTGCTCTCATGTGACAGACTTGCAATTTATAGTGATAACCACTGTGGATTTATCATCGAAAAATTCATAACCATTTTTGAAACCAGTCTCTGATTTCAGAGTTAAAAGAAACAGATTCTCATTTCACCCACCAAAAAAAAAAACAGGAAATGAGAAGCTGCTTCTAGATGTGTCTTGGTGGATTTAATGAGCTACATCAAACATTAGCTCAATGAGTTGGTTAAAACAAATCTCTCGCCTGCTGACTAAAATCTTACACTTGATGGCTACATTTATGTTATGCATAGACTGACGCACGGAAAGTAAAAAAAATCCTCCCTCACTACTTGAATCTGTGAGAAATGGTCAAAATGAAGAAAGAGTATGTTCTTTTTCTGCACTGTACAGCTAGTAAGCTATGAGGAAAGTACAGATGTATTCTCTCTGGAAGTAACCAAATCCAATAATGAGCTGGGCAGAGAGGGATCCATCGAGATTCAACTCAACAATATCTTATTAACACACAGGATGAAATACTTCACAGCAGATGTCTCAAGTTCAAATCTTGTCAAGCTCACTGTTTCTATTTAAAGATGCTAAGTTATAACTGGATTATTGCTTTCAGTTGGTGTAGGAGAGAAATCACACCTGCGAGAGGACTTGTGGCGTCCCTCCTCTTTCTCTCGGTGCCGCCTTTCTCTGTGTCTTTCCTCTTTCTCTCGGCTTGATCGGTCACGATGGCGCTCTCCGTAACCACGCTCCTGGTACTCACGGTAACCACGATACCGCTCCTCGTCGCTATGAAAGTTAGAAGGAGGGAGATATTTCAGTTTATTATACTAAGTGTCCATGCAAACAATACAAGCTCTGAAACAATACAAGCTCCGAAAACAATATACCATGCTTCCTTTAATGTACTTATTCTAGTATGTCAACTCTGGACATCTGCTGATACCAAGTATCAATCTGATTTTGGAATTTCCCTTAAAATAAAGTCGGTATGCTCCAGTGTTATAATTAGGACACATGAGATCAGGGAAATCTATTGGACTAAAAAACAACAGGTGGGATGTTCTGATTGAAGAAGAAATTATTTTATACAGACACTGAAAGAAAATGTATTTAATGTGACTCTGTCACATCATGGCTGATAGCTAGACGATCAGCATTATCATTAATCTGGTGTATTATTTGAGTATATCTGCCAGTAGCAACTGTTATAACTTGATATAAAAGCAGCACTCGTTTACCAACACTGTGTGTGATACTGTGTGTAGTGTCTCACCTGGTGTAGCTCATAGCTGAAGGACTGTGCTCCCGTTCTCTCTCCCGCTCATGTGTCCTCTCCCTGGGCCTTTCTCTCTCCTTGTCTCTCTTGTCATCTCGACGGGGATAGTAGTCCCAGGGTTTAGAGTTGTCCATCATTGGGGGCCAAGGAGGAGGCACCCCTCCAGCCATGGGTGGAGGGTAAGCACCTGAGGAGGCAAAGAGTCTGGACTTAGTTGTGACTTTGTGTTGACATGTTTTCTGAAATGAGTTTTGTTAAACCCTATACATACAGACAGTTATCCTTTCAGCAATAACACTCAACGTATTTGTGTGAATAATGAGGATTTATAGAGTCTGTCCTGTCTCTGCATGTACATGCCATCCTCACCACATCACACAGATCACAACACACGTTATGTTACAGCTCATGTCCTGTTCATGGATTGAAACGTAGTTGTGGCATTTGTTTGTTTTGCTAGGGTTAGAAAATCAGATTATGTTGTCAAGCTACTACCTTGAGGGAACGGATATGGAGGGACAGAGCGTCCATCATAACCTCCAGGGTGGCCACTGTGGAAACAGACCAAAGGCAACATAACGCAAGTCAGAGCTTGAAAGGTTCACATACGCTGTTGCAACTTTGTAAGGAAGATAAAATTACTCGTTGACACAGGTCAGATACATCATTTTTAGTCTTGAGGAAAACGTCAAAGAACCCAGTACAAAAATAGAAACAATATTCTAGTGACATTTTTTTTTACGTATGAGTATATAGGGTCTGGAAGTCACTCTGAAGAAATAAATTTCCCCATGAATGACACAGTCTAACTTTTAACTTTTGGTCTACAACCTCAGAGTCAATTAATTTGAATATATACTTATACAGTCAAAAATCTTGCTCTATTATCATATCTAACTTGTGCAGTTGTGTTGAATTTAATATACAGTATATATACGTACCCATCCATAGTGGGGATAATGGCAGGTGGGGGTCCACTAGGTGGAGGAGGAAAACCTGGAGGGGGGACAGTAATGGGTAGCCCTGTGAGGGAGAAAGAGAGAAGGGAGGTGCAGAGTGAGTAATCAGTTTTCAATAGAAATAAAACAGAGTTATGGAAACAGAGAGCAAAGCAGGGTGGTTGCTTAAAGACCCACTCCCGTGAAAATCGTGTTTTTTGAGCTTTTCACATGTTCCTGTGGCATTTTTCTTGTGTTAGAGCACTTATCAGCAGAGAAGGAAGTGCAAAATTGCATTTCAGAGTTTTTCTGCCTTCAAACTGCTGTGAACCAATGGCAGACGCAAACTGGCAGTTTCAGGAAGACTGGAGTTGAGGGTGTCACAGCTCCAGGGGAGGGCACTAGTGCTACAAGCTCCCGCCCCGCTCTGCATCTGGCTCAGAGGTGAAAGCCTTCACAGCTCGGTGTAGCTGTCAAGGTATAACAGGTATAGCTCACCTGGTAGAGCAGCTTGCACTGTGAGCAAGGACTATGCACCAGTCTGGGATCGAATCCCAGTGTGGAGTTTTACGCTAAACGCGCTGAATCTGTAATTGTACAATGTCCAGCTGTCAGCAAGCGGGGGGGTGGGGTGCGAGGAGGTGGCTGGGCGGGTGCAGAGCAGCACAGTCTCCGCCCACCCCCCAGAGGTGCATTGCTAATGTGCATGGCTAATGAGCTGGTTTTAAAATGGCCGAAAAGGGTCGCGGGAGTGGGACTTTAAAACTGAACACAGGAAAAATAAGATGAACTTACTGGGTGGGGGGATGAGTGGGGGCGCAGTGCTGACGTTTGGTGGTGGAGGGAGAAACGGAGGTGGCGGTATGTTTGGAGGAAGCGGCCCAGGAGGGAAGAAGGTGGGCATCTTAGCGGGGGCGGGCTCTGCATCTGACGTGGAGTGTTCAGAGATCACCTGCAACACAACAACACGGAGAGGTGGAGATGAGAACACACAGTCGTAGCAGTTTCTTAAGATTCAAGTTATTTTGTCACTTTTTTTTTTTCTGTATACCTGAATATTATTCCCCTCGAGGTTGTGTCTGCGTCGCCCTTCGACCCTGCTGATGGTGGCCGTTCCTCCACCAATAACATCTATGGTACCACTCGTTTTCCTGATTAAAAAAAGAGAAGAATATAAAACATCAAGGCAATGAGCTGAGTCGCAAACACATGATGGACAAACTAGGTAAATGGTGACACTGCTTCTAAATGATCCCAAACCTCATTTATCTGAATTAAGCTGATATCTGCATTGGGGTGTCTGCATTGTGCGTGGTGCAGTCGCTACGAGCAGTTTGAGTTTTTTACCACTGCATCATACAGTAAGGTTTAAGTTCATCAGTGCTAATAAAATTCTGCTAACTTGTGATTCACATGTTGTAATATCCATTAACTTCTTCACAACAATAATTTCTGCCTCATGGTTGTATGACTCCATCAACCAGTGGAATTGCAGATTAAATCTATATCCGTTGTTTTCTTGTTGTTATTTTATTTTTTTTAAATTTTTGATATAAATAAATGATAAGCCTTGACTTTGTTACTCTTTGTTATTCTTGTTCTGCTGTACGTTTACCGTATTAGTCTGTAAATTCATTAAGAGAGAGAAAAGAACGTGTCAAATACCTTGCACGTGTTCACAAGCTTTACCAATAACAGTTGTAGAAATGACAGTAGACAAGTGTTTCAAACATAAATGTTGCTAGAAAGAAGTTACAAATTCTAACATGGATGTTTCACACACATCTTCAACCCAGCACCACAGAAGATCTATTCTATACAGTCACCAGAGATTTAAGGTGAGAAGTGTGAAAGTATCTGACCAAACGTGAGATACTGTCTCAAACTCCCTTTCTGCTCCTTAGTACTAGTTTCTAATAATGGTCATAGTTTTTTTTTTTTTTTTTAAGAATGATGTCACAGTGATGTTTCTGGAAATAAAACATTATCGCTTCCTTATTTTATCCTGTTAGATTTTTGTTAATATATTTCATCGTTATAGTAAGAATTTGTGAGTTTATGATTTGCAAGGTCATAGTAGACCACCAAATTCTGACCAGTTCATCCTTGAGTCCAAGAGAACATTTGTGCTAAATTTGAAGAACTTCAGTCGAAGCATTGGTGAGATGGGCCACCTGAAAACAGCTGTCATCAGCACGTAGCTATAGTATCAGTATCCCACTAGTCTGATAAAAGCTTTTAAGATGAAGCTGCAACAGCAGAAAGGTTTGGTTTGTATCAGCAGGAATTTAACACCACCGAAATACTGAGAAACTGAGATTTAAAAAAAAAAAACAGTCTTCTCTCAAAATCTCAACACAGACACATGAGTTTTAGCTGCTGAGGACATAGCTAAGGGGATCTGACTGTCATAGGTTTGGCTGAAGTTGGACCTGCTGCTGAGCAAGACCACAGCAACACAGCATGGCCAGCCCCGCTGTGGAGCTGTGGTGGAGACAGATCATTTTGGCTAAACTAATGCAGCTCATGCAAAAAACCCTAAATATATCGGCCATTTTATCGGGCCAACTCAACTTTACAATTGTTTCTAGTGTAGTCTAGTGTAGTCAGTGATAGAAGGTGTCAAAAACAGTTGAGTTCACTGAAGAGTACAGTTAAACATCCCATAAGGTGATGACTTGAGAAAACAACGGGTCTTTAAGGATACCAAGTTTCACCGTTCAGTGTTTCTAAAAATATCAGTAAATAAAACCCTCAGCTTTGAATTTTGTTTTAACATTTTAACTTCCACCACAACCTATAACATCAGACCTGTTCTCTTACTCTCTTACTTACTCTTACTAAAATATTAAGGAGGTATGGACGTTACAGGGCCTTTAAGGGGTTTTTTAATTTATGGGGGGGAAAGAAATTGGTCATAATTTTAATTTGCGATAATGAAACAGCATTTGTCTATTGATTATATTTAGTTTTAAGTAAAACTCAACATTTGTCAATGGACCAACAAAAACAGAGACGTGTCAGAGATGCACATAACCGACATGATGATATTCTGTTCCTCTTTCTAAAACTTTCTACGACATAACACATGCACATCAACCAGCCCCAAAAGGAAGACACATGGGTGAGAAAGAAAGCATCTACAGGGCCTTGGAAGTAGCACCGGGAGTTTTTCTGTGGTCACGTTTCATGGTCAAGAAAAACGCCAGACCCCCGCTGTTTTCAACATCTATACATTTCCCATCAGGCCCATTTTAACCTTGCTGGGACAAGGCCATGCCCACTTACGTATGATAGGACATGTCCTGATCAGGCGGGCCAGTCCACTGAGGGGGAGAGATCCTACTATTTTGAGACAAAGGACACTAGTCTGGTAAAAGCTTTTAAGATGAAGCTGCAACAGCAGAAAGGTTTGGTGTGTATCAGTAGGAATTTAACACCGCTGTGATCCCACTGACCACTGATCAGTGAGCAGTAAAAAATACCATGACATCTAAACAAACAGACCAACATGAGTGAAACTGAACTCCAAAAATACTGAGAAACTGAGATAAAAAAATTTTAAAAAACAGAGTCTTCTCTCAAAATATCAACACAGACACATGAGTTTTAGCTGCTGAGGACATAGCTAAGGGGATCTGACTGTCATAGGTTTGCTAAAGTTGGACCTGCTGCTGAGCAAGACCACAGCAACACAGCATGGCCAGCCCCGCTGCGGAGCTGTGGTGGAGACGCATCATTTTGGCTAAACTAATGCAGCTAATGCAAAAAACCCTAAATATATCGGCCATTCTATCAGGCCAACTCAACTTTTAAATTGTTTCTAGTGTAGTCTAGTGTAGTCAGTGATAGAAGGTGTCAAAAACAGTTGAGTTCACTGAAGAGTACAGTTAAACATCCCATAAGGTGATGACTTGAGAAAACAAAGGGTCTTTAAGGATACCAAGTTTCACCATTCAGTGTTTCTGAAAAAAAATTGGTCATAATTTGCAATAATGAAACAGCATTTGTCAATTGATTATATTTAGTTTTAAGTAATACTCAACATTTGTCAATGGACCAACAAAAACAGAGACGTGTCAGAGATGCACATAACCGACATGATGATATTCTGTTCCTCTTTCTAAAACTTTCTACGGCATAACACATGCACATCAACCAGCCCCAAAAGGAAGACACATGGGTGAGAAAGAAAGCATCTACAGGGCCTTGGAAGTAGCACCGGGAGTTTTTCTGTGGTCATGTTTCATGGTCAAGAAAAACGCCAGGCCCCCGCTGTTTTCAACATCTATACATTTCCCATCAGGCCCATTTTAACCTTGCTGGGACAAGGCCATGCCCACTTACGTATAATAGGACATGTCCTGAACAGGCGGGCCAGTCCACTGAGGGGGAGAGATCCTACCATTTTGAGACAAAGGACAAGGGTAAAGGAGATGAGAGTAACATTGGCCCTAACACACAAACACATACATACAGCCCATGGGGTGGTGACCTATATAAACCACACGGACACTAAAGGACCTGCTAACCTGGAGGTGGCCAGGTGTGTTTTTGTGTTTTTGTCTAAGTATGATGCATTTAAAACAAAAAATAACACATGAAATGTTTTTGCTGTGCGGTTTCCTTCTATAAACAACAATCAACTTCAACTGTGCTGCCACACAGACCAGCCATGACTACAGTGTATCCTCTCCTCGTGAGATGGCCAGCTACTTGTGTGTATTGCTAATCTGCATCCAGCCCTCTACTGCCAAGACACACGATGGCTTATCTACTGTACACTTCTAGTGGAAACTGAATGTGTGTTTATGCGCAGATATCTTAAAAAGTGAAGATAAAAGCTGAAGTGTTACCTGGTGACCTGACTGGTGGCAGACTTGTACAGGCTGACAGGAGATGTGAAGTCTGGCTTTGAGGTGTGAACAGGTAAACTGGATATGTCTTTCTCATTGCCTGTCCTGCCTTGCTGAACCTACGAAAGAGACAGAAACAGCACAATAATAATATGCATGATATGTTCATCATAGAAGAGACAGTGTTGATTTGAAAGTCAGTGTAGTGAGGGGCTTGTGCAGAAAACAGCTAGTGAAATGTAGAGAGAGAATCAGAGGAAACAAAAGGACAAGAAGGATGTGAGCAGCAGAGTTTCTTACAGTGATCTTGCTCGTCACCGAGCCGACTGTAGAGACCTCCAGACCCATACGCAACCTCTTCTGTTTTTCACAGTAAGCCTTCCACGTGTCTTCATTGAAGCCATAATTGAAGTAGTCTGACAGATCCGCTCCTACACACATACAGAAACAAACACAACAAACAAGAAAAGAAAACTGTGTTAAGTCCATGACTTACCTGAATGCTGTGCCTGAAGTAATTTCATTGTTTTTGTTCTTTTGAAGAATTTAGCTGCGCAAACACAGACCTGGCTTCCTCCAGGGTTTCTCTTCAAAGGACTCCATGTCCACCTCCAGCACTGGAACTCCATTAATGTTTCCAGAAGCATCAAGATCCACTCCCTTCAGCTTTGCGGTCACTAGACATAAACAGCACAACACGTTACTGGACATATACATCACATACATTGTAACTTAACTATTCACTACTCTCTGTGTATAATATCATAGGTTGTTTGAAGAGAACAACTCAAAAGAGGACAAAGAAAAAGAGGGTATTGCATTGGCAAAACTTATCCAGAAAAATAAAAAGAGCGCAATACCTTGTCCATAGGGTCTGGAGCCTATTGTCTTTATGTTGAGATTTACAGGGGGAGCCCCATAAGGTCTAAAAGGGAAAAAGCAGTATCTGTGTTATGCCTGTATTGTTTAAAGAATTTGTTTAAGAAAACACACTTAACATGAAATGTGAAAATATCAAAATATAGTTTAGCTTTAATATTAAGCTTCTTTGTTGCTTAAACTCAATAGCTGCAAACTTTAAATTCCCTCTAAATTGTAGGTTCCTCTAAATAGTCAGGGCACAGTGCCATACTTTAACTGAGACCTACGTGTACTGTGGTGCTCCAGTTTTGATGTCTCCAATGGTCACTCGGACATCGTCGTCGTCATCATCGCTGTCACTGTCACTGTCCACATCTTCACCTGCTCCTTCACCTGTGGCCTGACATGCCAAAGTTGTCCGGTGAGTAAGTCTGTGCTTCCAGAAACACAACAGCAACAAAACAACCACAGCACACACTTCAACTATGTAATGACCATTACCAACGCATTTACGCTGCCTACCTCAGAGGCCACTCCATTCCCTGTAGCATGTGCAGCAGCAGCATCCTCCGTGGGAGCATCAGCAGACGCACTGTGGATACAAAACATTTGATAAATGAAATTGTATCAGGCTATAGACGACGTACATCCTCAACCAACACAAGTGAAAAATAATTGGAAAAAGATGAATGGAAAAACATGATACGCCCACATCCACTGTTGAAATGGGTTTTAAGAAATCTAGTGATAATTTCTTTTTAACAGCATTTGAGAAGCTGATAAGCACAGGATCTAAAATTCAAGTATAAACATGTTAAGTTGTGGTTTGTTTTCACTTATAACTGAATTAATTTAAAGACATAATCATGATGGCGATTCACAACAGGATTAAAAGCTGCAACTACACAACAGACAGCAAATAAGTCACTGTATCTGCTGTTCTTACAGCATTATGCATAGCTGCAATTTGTATAAACACAGAAAACAGGCCTTTCTTATGCATTAGATGCATTAAATACTTATTTACATTTACATTTAATGAAACCAGTCAGCCTATCGTTGCATTTTGCAAAACAGTGTACGTTTCCATTAGATTAGCAGACACAGTACTTCATAAATGCCAGAGAAGGGAAACTTATGGAGAATTAAGTCAAAATAAAAAGCAAAAGTATAGACACTACTATCTATCACTCATAATATGTATTTAATATAAACTTACCTGACTGCAGCATTTAGTTTGGCTTCTTCATCCTCCTCTTTGCTCTCAGATTCATCTGAAACAAAATAAAAGCAGGTTTTATTTCCTCCAGTTTATGTCCTTTGCAAGGGCTTTGGCTGTTGTTGTATGTTTAACCGGGGCTCGAAATCATCCATTGCACAACAGAGCAAATGTTTTCTCTTTCTTTTTTTACCCTGGATGCTCTGTTATAATTACGGGAAAAGTTACCCCCCCCCCCCTTTTTTGTTGTTGCAGCAATTCACAAAGCTGCAAAAGGCGCTGCTAGCTGCTAGCCTCCTCATGCTAACAGACAGTGCTGTCAGTTAGCGGTTCACTACGACGACAGCCAGCCACTGACTCACGTCTCTGTCGGTTGAGAGAGGTTTTTAATTATTAAGACGCTGCAGGCAGCTGCTGTTTCTGTCTGTACCTCCATACAGCCATTCCTCCTCTTCATCCCCGGCGCTGGCATCAGTGGTGGTTGTTTTGTCCGCTTCTTCCGCAGACATGTTGAGCTGACACGGAGCCGTGAACCCACCGAGGTTTCGACGAGAACTATGTTCAACAAAACTCCTACTTATTTAAATATATACGTGAAACTTCTCCCTTTAGCGGGGAAAACTGACTTATGAACGGAAAGTTATAACTTCATGGGTTCATCTCAAGCTCCTGGCTGCGTTTCAGAGTTGGCCCCGGAAGAGATTGTTGGCGTCGCGCTCAAAGGTCAACATCTCCTGGCGTCAAATACCACAGCGCCCCCTGGAGGACAAGACACACTACACCCTGGCCTATGTTAAGGTAACGCTAAATCAAGATTGTCTTTCTATTTATCTGTTTTTTGACCACATACATGTTGTGTTGTGTGGTTAAGTATAGGTAAATATATTCATGAGCCCCTGCCCTTGATACAGATATTTACAGATTATGGGAAAGAATGGGAAATGATGGAAGCTAAGCTGCTCTACAATATGAGAGTCACTGTCCACTTACTTTCAGCCCCAAAGTGTGGAAAGTGAACCAATAATAAATTTAAGGTAACGTAACGTAGCTTCACTGTTGTTACAGAAGTGCAAAAGTAAATGAGTAATAACCTTTTTTTCTTCTTCATGGATTCATTTATCTAATACACCTTTATAGGCATAGATAGAATAGGCTACTTCAAGCATGTTCACAAGCCTGTTGTAGTTATGATCCAGTTACACAAAGCACTAACACAGGCAACATCACATAATGAAATAATACACTGTGAAGCAAGGGTAACTAGATAAAGAAGCCCACATATAACTAATCACTCATTAATCAAAAAAATTAGAAATGTTTTAAAATGTATTTTTTATTTTATTTTAAATAGTACCAGGGTTGATTGTGTGAACAGTAGCTACTACTTTTCCCATAGTGCAGGTCTGGTGCCAAGTAACTGCATCTATCCTTGGTTGCAAACCTTGACTTAGGGGCCATGAGGAGTGTTTTCTTCTGACCTAGTGTTCACATGTTCACTTGCCTGTGTCAGTTTATGTGGGCCTTGGAGCTTGGAGTCAATCAATGCCTTTCAATTTACTCTCTCTTTAATTTTTCCATCCCTCAGGTACTATATAGTGAAGATTTTACTATACTAGATCTAAGCAGTTTTTTGTTTTTACAATATTCTTCCTGAATCTAAATGGTGATTGGTGTTGTTACGACTCCCTTATTTCTAACTCACATTACTCTACCCATGATAATAAAACCAACCACAGTTCAAACCCAAAATATAAGTCATGGTGTCAAGTCAAAAATGAAAGGAATGGTTTTATTTTGTCCTCCCTCAATCCTGAGTGGTAGCAGAGGAACCCAGATCTTTTATTTACACAAAACTTGCTGTAACAGTGTATATGGAATTTAAATGACTCATCATAATCTTAGTGATTGCTGCTGTGGTTCTGTTTGCACATGGAGTTGCCTCTTAATGCAAAGTGGATAGTTAATGCATTTATGGCATTTGGCCAGTTAAGTGGGTCCACTTTAACTCTGTCAGTAAATGACAAGGAAATGTGTGGATTTGCTCATTCTCTCCGTTCACTTCCTTTTTAGCTATTATCAGACATAGACATCATTCACACATGATCTTCTGATAGGCTAGTGAACTAATCAATTGGGAAATATGTAGGCTACATGCTCACACACACACACACACACACACACACACACACACACACACACACACACACACACAGTGGTAATATTATATTTGTGAGTAAGCATTGATTTTTGTCTGCATAAGGACCACACCATGGTGCATATCAAGTACTGTACGTGTGTGGATCTCTGTGTGTTGACACTACATGCTCACTTACACACATTTAAATGCACGTACACTTTACATGCAGGGAACGCTATTGCAAGAGAGAGGGATGCTAAATGGTGTCTGGGTTAAAACGAATCACATTTATTTCTTCACATTTATTCACCCTGTCTCCCTCAGCATCAGCTCTCTCTCTCAGTCTCTGTTACTCCTGTCTGTCTTTTAGTCAACCTTTTAACATCACATTCATATTCCATCTTTTCTCCACTTCTTTTGAAGAAGACCATGCAAAAAAGGATGATAAAATAGAGATCAAAAGGGTAGTCAGCTATGGAAAGAGTAAAGTTGACTTTCATGTGCTGTTCCTATCTCCCTCAGGCTGTGACCTGCTCTGACGTATTTTGCTGCCTTCTCATTCCTTCCGTCCTCAGCCCCTGTATCATCCTGTCTGTCTCTGGCCCCCCTCCGTCCCTGCGTCCATCCCTCTCTCCTTACGGTGGATTAGGGCGGCTTATAGCCTAGTCGATGCTAATCAGGTTTACTTAGACAGAGGGCGATCATTGGGCTATCAGTAATTACACACGCTGATATTAGCTTACTCAGATAGGACTGTAGGCTATGTGCCTTGGCACATTTTCAATCCACATCATCTCTGTGGATCAAACATATGGTTATCTCAAGAGTGTGATGCCATACGTGACAGTTGAACATGGCTGTGCTCCATTGTTTTGCAGGACAAAGATCCATCTGTTGTGTAAATTATGTTTATTTTAAGATAAATTCTCAGATATGGGATAGGCCTAGGCCTAATTGTAAATGTGCATTGCCTAGCTATTTTTTGCTGATTTAAAATTTAGACTAAAAGTTAGAAATAATTGACTTTGCTCTGTTGTTTTACACTAGAAGTTCACCACACAATTTCATATAGGCCTAGCCTATTATTTAAAATAAAGTTTAAGGCAATGGTTTGACAGTGCAGGAAAGATGCTAGATTTTGGAGAAGTGGAGATTTTTTTACTGTGCAAGTGTTAAACTGTCTGGTCAGCTTAAAGCCTGGCTCTGCCTTGACAAATATATGTTTTCTTTTCATTTATTTCATCAGAACAAACACCAAAGACTAAAAAAAGACAAGGTTTTATAGGTTGTTATTCGTCCCACTAATTGTTGGCGATGAGTGGTTGCTGGGCAACTAGCAGAGACTCCAGGAAGTTGCCTGGCCAAAAACTTGGTGCGGCACATGATTGCCCAAAACAGAAAACTGCCATGTTTGTACTTTGGGTTTTGTGCAGATTAGGCTACTACGTAAAACAAACATGAGATTGGGACCAGTTCCCCATGTAACTCTCCGCCAGAAAGCAGATGCATATTTTCCCAGTTGTGGAAAAATTCCTTAAGGTTGCAAAAAAGGAAATATATCTTAGTTGTAGCCTAATATTGAAATTAGGATTCAGTCAAAGTAAATTCCATCAGAGTGAATCTCAGGCCTCATCATGCTCCTCTGAAGAAGTGTTTTTTTCTCTATAACCGAGCTCTTAGTCCAATTTGTTCAATGGGTCATAATTGAAATGAGAAACACCACAAGTGAACCATGGATGGACACTTAATGACCACACAGAGTGGGTTAAAAAAAAACCTTCACTGTACTGACTGTATATAGGAAAGACAAATGGACAGATATCAGGTTTATAATGCCCAGTCAGCAGAGAGACAAGTGTTGGATTGCATCTGGGGAAAAAAGGTTATGCTGATCTTTTGGCCAATCACTGAAGGGAGAAATGGTGAGGTATGCTTTCAGATGAAATGTGTGTGTGCGTGCGTGTGTGTGTGTGTGTGTGTGTGTAATGTATTATTGCCGTGATTTGGTGCCTTCAGGCAGATAAAGTGTGCGTGCCTGCCAGAGGGTGTGAAGATAGCTCCATTTGTAGGTGATTGAGTTAGGATGCGCGTGTGTGTGTGTGTGTGTGTGTGTGTGTGTGTGTGTGTGTGTGTGTGTGTGTGTGTGTGTGTGTGTGTGTGTGTGTGTGTGTGTGTGTGTGTGTGTGTGTGTGTATGTGTGTGTGTGTATGTGCGTCATTGTGAAGGAGAGGGGGGTGGGGGAAAGAGGGGAAGGTGAAAGAGAATGACTGAGAGAGAGAGAGAGAGAGGGAGGGAGGAATGTTTTTCATTACGTAATCTAATCTAAGTGGCTATTTTTCTTGTATAAAACCCCCGTTGCCCTCTGTTAGACCGCTGTCCTCATCTGTCTAAAAGCACTGAGTTAGTCATGCTGTGAGCAGACACACACACACACACACACACACACACACACACACACACACACACACACACACACACACACCAAGTCACACAGTGAGTCAGCCCAGATCTGCTATACACGTTCACCTCAGTGATGAATAATGAAATAGGCAAAGGCATATAAAGTGCTCAAATGACATGTGAACCCAGTGGACAGTTAGGCATATGGATGATCCTGATGAACGCACAAACAGACACAACAACACAGTGACATCTTCATGGAGCATATGGACAGCTGGTCTGTGGTCTGCCCAACAGGTGTACAGTTCTTTGACACCCTGAGGCGCAGGTTTCCTCTGTCTGGGTGCAGAATATTTAAGTCTGTCAGTAAAAAAAAACTCAGACATTCTGGGAAATTCTCTTGCTCTGTTTCTGGAAGAGACCTGAAGGACGAGGTTGTCACTGCTCTCATATCTGTGTGTGTTACAGACAGAAAGTTTAGCTACGCTATGAAGATTGCAAACAGTGGTAGACAGATAGCCTGTAGTTGCATCTGATGATAATAAAACCAAGTCAGCACCTCTGAATTCAGGTTCCTAAGACACTGTGTTTTATTGTGTCTCAAAAAGAAATTGAACAAACCTGTTTCCTTAATTTTAACACCCAGACAAGATACAAGATACAAATTGGGTGTGCATGTTTTTATGAACTTTTAGATCAGATGTGCAACCACATTTTGAAGTCGACACAATTTTGTGTGACAAACAACAAAACTTTTACTGTGTTGTACTTGGACATGAAATAACCCTATGGGGCATCAGAGGAGTCTGAGAAAACACTTTTTCTCAAGCACATGGTTGGGGTGGTGCTCCCCTTCCCCCCACTCACATTATCCCCACTCCCCAAAGAGTGTTGCATATTTCTGATTATTTTATCATAATCTCGGCTAATCCTGCATCTGTTTCCCAGAATTTCCATGAAAATTGTCTTGTTATCTTATGTTGACCAACCTGACCCAAGGACAGGTTACATCTGCCAGAACTTTTGGTTCCACTTTCTCTTTTTTTAATATAAAAAAGCATCCCTCCTCTTTGCATAAAAGGAAGTCAACTGAGTGACTATACCCTACAGTTATTCCCCTGCCCTGGTGATATTGAACAGATATAGTTGAAAAATAAAAAAAGAAGAAAATCAATAAATGTGATGTTCTGCCTCTGTTCTAGTTTGTTTAGCCTCATCCTGCCATCATGTGCCGAGAAAGCCATAAACAGCTGGAGGGCGTTGCAGTGAGAGATTAATCATGTGTGTAAAAAACAAAAAAGAACAGACACAATGATCCCAGTGTACTCTCGCATATTTCTCCGGAGCTACTGAAGCACACACACATAGACCATGAGATGAAACAACACACAAATAACCATATCTGTGCAAACACACACAGCCACATTTAAACATGCAGAGCTGAGCTGGCCCAGACTTTAAACACAATTATGTGGTTTAACTGGCAAATTAATGCTGAAATTAATTTTAAATGTCAACCACAGATTGTGTTGGAGCCACTGGTATAATTTTAGTAGCCTATTTAAAGTTAGCTCTTACCCTCTGATTTTGTTACAACAGCCAACCCTCATAATTGTATTTAATTGTATTGTTTTGGTTGCAATGTGAGCATTTGAGACTGTTTGTCCCTACTGTATGTGGGCCTGTGATAGACTGCCCACCTGTCCAAGATGTACCTGCCTTCACCAAATGTCAGCTGGGGTTTGCTCCAGCCTCCCACCACCACTGTGACTCTCTAGGCTACACATAAGTGGGATATCTAACGGATGGATTGATGTTTGGCTTCAGTAGAAGGTCTGGAAGCAAAACAAAAGTGAGTGCATATGACCAAATAAAGAGCATGCAAGTGAGTGACAGTGTGCAGAGGTTGGGGGTTTTAACATAACTTTTATTTAGACTTTTGATGTGCAAAAAGAGAGACACACGGAGAGTTCATAATCAGGCATGTTGGTGAGAGTTGTCTTGCTTGCCTCTTTCTGACAATTTCAGAGGGCACCAAAACAAAATCAAGCAGAAGTGTTTTTGTTTGTTAAATGTAAAGGGCTTCGGTGAAGTACATTGCACTATCCAGGCTAAGAGTGAACTGAAACTGAATTAAAGAAAAGGTTTGTGCTTGTGAGATTTTTCTTGCTGCAATTATCCCTGTTGCTCATTAAGATCCCTTCTCAGCGTGTTTCCAGTCAAAGGAGTCTTAAATCTGTGCAAAAATGTATTATCAAATGTTTATCTGTGGCTAAGGCTCCCATGGTGTTTTTATAATGTGAATTACCAATTTTATGCACACATGCTACAAAATGTTGAAAATAACTTAATCACTTTGACAACACAAGTGCTCCAAACAATGATGGATCTGGCCATGGACTAATGCTAAACTAACAGTTCATATTAGAAATAATAGATATCTTAATCATGTGATATTGACATTACAATAAACTGAACAAACTCACCTTATTATCAAACACCACTAACAGATAGCTGTCTTCAAAACTTGCAAACTCAAGGATCATTAACAAAAGTGCACCCCACTGTCCATCACTTTTTTGTGTCCCTGGAAACACTTCCATTGTGTCCTGAGTTTTTGCAGAAAATTGATGAAGTTGTTTTCTAAATTTGTATCAAATTTGTGCTTTTGCATGTGTTTTCTTAAGTTGGAGTGTAGAGATCTCAGGGCCACTGAATTTCATACCTAGTGTGAACAGGTTGAATTACCACAGAAGACAGACTGGGGATTGTGAAACTTGCAAACCTTTTACTCTCAGCTTGGTTAGCCTATATGAAATGCTGCAGAACTAAACTTTGCTGCAGCACATCACCACTACTGCAGCCTGAGTGTTTGACTGACTCTTACAGGATATAAACTCGATTAAATCTTGGGGAAAAGTGAGACATCTGAGATAATGCTGATTAGAGCTGGGAAACTTGAGACTGTGGAGTGCATCACAAACTGAGCTTCTGCAAGGAAACTCCTGCCAACTGTGAGCTGCCATCATCACAACAGGACAGAGAAGTGTGAGAAGAGAGAAGAGATCATTAGGCATTAAAAAAAAAACAGAACAAACTTTATGATAATGTTTGTGATAACGTCGTGGATTTCTACAGTGATCAGGACAGCTAATCAGCACTTTCAAATTTTGATGATTTCTTTAAATTTCTTCCTCGCACTGCGTAAGAAACGGTGAAGGTGGCTATAGAGAAGAGCCGTGTTTTTCCCGGTAAAGACCGACTCATCATCTTGGCCGGTTTCCAGCCAATGCGGGGCAGGAAGAGAGGAGTGGCAGGGATCCAGGGCAGGGAGGAGAGGCCGCGCTGCACTGTGTCTTTAAGCTCCAGTCAACTCCATCAGGGGGAGACGCTGTGCAAACTATCATTGTGCTGTGCGCTCATCGCTGTGGCGGGACCTGTTTCTGTGTTACTACTGCGGTGGATGGGATCTGGGGATCTAGTGTTTTCTGTGTGTTTGTCAAAGGCGCAGGATGGTTGAAGCGCATGGAGCTGAGTAAAAGGCTCCGAAAACGCCTCATCATGGGCTGTCAATGGGTTGTGTTTGCCTCGCATCTTCTTTTGCTGCCTCTAACAGGTAAGAAAAACACTCCAACCTTACAACCTTGTGTCGCTTTAGTGACTGGTGGTGTGTCTGTGTTTCCCACAGTGACTCTGTTAGGACCTTATCAATTATGTCACTGCTATCGTAGTCTTAGATAGCCTACACGAGTTTTCTTAGAGAGTTTATGATGATTGTAAATGTGTTTGCCCGTGCTAAAATGTACAATCTATATATTTCTATATGTTCTGCTTTTGTGTTGAAGTCCTTTTATATCCTATATCCTAAGTATTTTCATGTACAGAAGTTATTCCTATGTGTTTTTCCAATGCCACTATTAAAGTCTGTAGCCTATGTCATTAATTAGACCAAACTCAGGTGGAACCCGCCGAGAATAAAAACCAGTCCGTATCTGCGCATGTTTTAGTTTTTCAGGTGTAGAGCAAGGAAATACTCTGTCATACAGTTTGTGGACACGTGGTTCAGTGGAATTGAATCGGTGCAGTGTCAGTTCAAGTTTACAGATCATATCAGGGCTCATTTGCATAACCGTGTTTCGAGGTATACGTGTTGTAGATGCCTTTGGGTTGCTCTAGTCTTGGCAGGCAACAAGTGTGTGTGTGTGTGCGTGCGTACGTGCGTGCGTGCGTGCGTGTGAACGCCTGAGCGTTTAGTGTGGGGCTGTGTTGAGGACGATCAATAATTTATCCCACCAAAATAAAAGGGATTAGGTTGTGCGCCTTATCTTAGGCAGAAGAAACAAAGAAGAGGCGCATCTTTCAATGCCAACACGCCCTGCAGCCCTGCAGCTCTCTGACATCCAACAGCCCCGGACTGTTGAGATGGGCGCTGTTTTTGTTTAGTCATACAACAGCCGCAGGTTTTGAGTGTAACCTCTCTTTTACTCAGATGACTCTCTGAATCTACAGCAAACATTTGTTTGTTTGTTCTTTACTCCCAAAATGTGAAACATATGAATATGAATTACAACTTCATACAACCACTGGATCTTTAAAATCCTTTTTAAATCCTACACACAGGCACACACACGCACACACACAAACATGCACAGACACTGGCTCACTTAATTTACAGAGACTCACTCCTAAACCATAATTGGGCTAGTACAGTCCCTGCATAACACGAACATTTACCCTAACATGACTTCACCGTAAAAAGTAATAACTCTTGGTATGGGGATGTCCTTTTTGTCTCTAAAGGAAAGACAAGTCCCCATGATGCAACAGTGTAAACATAAACAACATAGAGGACAAGGTTCAATACTAAGACATTTTTCATTGAAGTCTCAAAACCAAGTCAGTTTACCCTAACATGAGGTTAGTTTTTGAATTGTTTGTTAGATTGTTAACTATTTCTACAGGACATATGATATCTATAAGAGGCTTCTAGTAAAGCTAGTCCATTGTTTATTTTAGTTGTAATCTTTTGAATTCCTTTAAATAAAGAAAAATTGAACAATGTTTTCACATAGGCTAAATTGAGGCAGAAAAAAAGATGTTTTATGCAAAAACATAGTGAGGGAGCCAAGACCGGGTCCTCTACATGTACACATGAAACCTGTACCCACTGTTGCAAAACACAAATTGTTAAAGATAGATTGGTATTTTAAAGGGGAGTCTGTTTGCACCCACATTGGGTCTCCTCCCTGCTGTTTCAGTTTTGCCAGGCCTGAAGGCACAACAGTCACATGAAAATCCTGCTCTTGAAATGGCGCCTATCATGTGGAAAACAGCACAAAAAATGGAAAGAAAAAAAAACATGGGAGGGGGTTAGCTGTTGAGTTTTAAACTGAGATGAAATGTTTAGTTTACTCATCTTAAGGGAGTGGGTTTATGGGCCTTTAATGCATGATTACTCAGGGGGTAGACAGTTCATAATTATTGATTGTTCAATTGCGCCATCGTGGTTAGATAGCACTCTGTCTTCAGGGGCTCTGTGCCAATCGTACCATTCTATTTAACCATCACATTAGGCACTCTATCCTGTTTTACCCCCTGTATAGGACTGAAGTGATTAATTGATTAGCTGATTGAAAGAAAAATGTGCAACTTGAAATCTTCAAGTAAACTTTCAAAGATCATTTATCATATCAGTCATTTTTTGAGCCAAAAGTAGGCTACCAAACACTGTTTCGTCACAGCCTCTCTATTGTGAGGCTTTGCTGCTTTTCCTACACCATCTTGGTCTTTAAGTAAATTTTGATGAGAATTTCTCATTATTTTTTAAAACTATTTTACAGTCTAAGCTCCTCTACTCACTCCCTCCTGTTTTTTTGCTCTTTTTCATCTGCACTGGAGCTTTACCCGAACCCAATACAAGCTTCAGCCGTAGCCTTTCATCAGCCTTACTGTTTGCCCTCTGTTCCAGTGTGGAGCGATCCAGTCATCTCGCCCAGCGGTCCCCACATAGTTGTTCCCAAGAGGGGGAAGCTGGAACTGCGTTGCCATGACAACACCACAACGCCTGGCGCCCCATCCAGCTTGAGGTGGCAGCGGGAGAGGCCTCGCAGGCTGGAGGGAGAGGTGGAGGAGGGTGGGGTGGTGTACGTCAAGGTGCCGTCAGTGCAGGCCATCCACATGGGTCGTTATGTGTGTGTCAACAACAGCACGCTGGAACACAGCTCCATCTATGTTTATGTGAAAGGTGGGTTGTTGACGAAGATGTAGCTTGTGATTGTACATGTGTGTATCCATCAAATGACATTTATTAAACCAAATATCCGTCTCTCTTTCCTCTCCTCAGACCCCCAGCATGCCTTCCAGCGCACCATAGTGAACAACATCCTTGTGCGCGCAGGTGAGAACTGCACCATCCCCTGTGTTGTGACTGACCCTGGGGTCACTCTCCTGGCTCTGGAGACCTGTGACGGACAATCTCTGCCCTTCGGTATGAGTTACCACAGCAACCTCCAGCGAGGCGTCATCATCAGCAACGTGAGAAAGGACTATGAGGGCTGTTACATATGTGTGGGGCAGCTCGGTGGACTCAAAGTGACATCTACCCAATACACCGTGGACGTACGACTTGGTAAGGAAGAAATATGATGGCCAGGGCAGAGTTGTAATATATTCTAGTCAAAGACTAGGTAACACTTTACAATAAGGGTCCCTTAATTAACGTTAGTTAGTACATTATTAAACATTAATATATAAACTAATGTGTTAATTAATGCTGAGTAAGGCATACATAATGATAACTAATTATATTATTCAACTTTTATTATTACTTAATAATTTATTAACTAACTTTGAGTAGTAAACATTAATTAACTGCTTACTAATAGGCTACATTAATTAATGTGTTTCCTAATCCTAAGTAATACATAATAATGATTGTTAATATATCTGTAAACAGTTAATCAATGCTTAATAATGTACTAACTAACGTTAATTAAGGGGCCCTTATTGTAAAGTGTTACCAGAGCCGGATTCATGTTGCTGAATTACGGCTTAGTGGGAGATATTTAAGATAAAAAGGGAAGAAATGAGATATATTGAATGTTGTACAGTATGTGAAGCTGTTGTGAGAAACTAAGCAAGAGAAAGGCTTCTGTTGCACTGACAGACAATTTGTATAGCCAGAAAAAGGCGTGCCTGTTATATCAGTGTGGTGTCACAAAGGATAGTTTTGTTTCTCAGCCTGAAAGCAGCTCTTTGCTCCGAGTGATGGTCTTAGTGGAAATAAAAGCCAAAGCATTTCCCTTTTCTGATGCTTTGGGGACCCTACAGTTATGTCCCTACAGTTGTGTCAAAGTAAACAGTGGGGTTAAGACCAAAATTGTTCAAAACCTTGCAGCTGGATGTTTAAAACAAAGGCAGTGGGTGGTCAGTGTGTCCGAGAACTTGCTTGTGTGTGGAGGAATGAAAAATCACATGTGAAGTCAGTACGTTGACGGCAGTTTGTTGTTTAACAGGTATAAAGTGCTTTATGTTTGCTGTGCTAATTGAGTTGTGGTGTTACTGTGGCAACATTTGCTAATTTGCAGTAAACACACTAATACACAAAGCTCGGGCTGGTTCATTTTCAGTTCAGTTCCTTAATTTATGAGATCCCATTGAGATCTCATTTTCAAGGGAGACACACATTCATGTTAAATTGGCACAACAAAGTAGAAATAATAACGAGTAGGTGAAATCAGAGAGTCACCAAAAATCCATGTTACCAAAGCACAACCCAGTAAAAAAAAACCCAAAAAAAACAGTAAGTCAAATTCTCAAATTGTCCCAGAAGTGTTTTCTCCCTCAGGCTGAAATCTGTCTTGACCTTTTTCCAAGTTCAAGCTTTGTGGCACTGAATAGGAAAGAGTACTGACATCTGAGATTAAACAGGATCTATAAAGGGCACGAGCACATTTAAAACTGACTCTGTAAACAAAAGGCAGCCAGTCCGTTAAGCAAGAAACACTCGCCAATTACTGTAGTAGTAAAGCTGTAGCAGCTGTTTCTTACATTTAAAACATGTTAAAAAACATTAACGTTAATTTCCAAAATGAAAAACAGGGAGTGTTCAAATGAATCTCACAAGAAAAATAATAATTTAAAATACCAAGGTACTTTAATTTGCCATTTTTCATTTTCATTAGAAGATGTAATTGACCTCTCTCAGGTAAACATTCAGAGAAACCAAATCCTGCAAGGTCGGACAATGGGTCCGGGAGGGCTGGGCTTAGGGTATACTTAGTAGCTGCTTTGTTGTGAGTTCACAAAGTTACAGAAGTCCTGATGGCTCCGCTCAGTTTATAAATGCAAGCTGTGTACATTTCTCTGTGGACTTAGCTCTTTGATACTTTCACAGTGTCAATACGGAACCAAGACTTTAACCAAAAAAAAAAGACAAATAAAAAGAAGAAATTGCTTAAAAGTTGTATTTAGTTGTAAGCTAATGTTATGGACGTGCATGAGATAATGTTAAGGGATTTCAAAGCCAGAGGGATTGATCCACTGAGGACAATGCGGTTTAAACTAAGATGAAAATATTATTTTAGTTTATTCATCTTAAGGGAATGGGTTTATGGGCCTTTAATGCATCATTCATTAAAGGCCCCACAAAATAGTTATTGAGATATTTCAATCTGGACCACAGAGCCGGACCAACTGACCAACAGACAGACTGACGTTGTAAGAGCCACTAGCAGCTGAACATCTACATTAGAGGCCATGAAGTATCAGACATCATTATCATCATGGAAGCCATCAGACAGCAATCAAACTACCTAACCATCTACATTGCAGATGCTGGAAGAGTTTTAGGTCTTTTACAATATGAAAGCAGTTTAAGTAGACGTCAGTGGAGACTGATCACATTTCTGGCCCTGCACTGCATCAGTATTTTCAGTCTGGTCTGCAGTGGGAAGACAGCAAACAGAGACAGGCTGGGAGGAGTAATGGGGTAGTGTCCTCACGCCTGATGGAGAGAGGGACGGAGAAAGGAGACATGAGGGAGGAGTAGAGGGATTAGAGTCCCATACTGAACAAAGCTTGGTAACGGTGCATGAAAACCGTGTTTGGGGTAAATAGAATTACTGCAGCCTTCGTCAAACACAGCCACTGAAGTGACGTCAGCATGGATTTATTGGCGGGAATTAATCATGGGTATGCAAGCACTATACTTGTGTGCACTGTCATGTGAATATAAATGTGTATTAGCAAGTGTTTGTGCAGGACTGCAGGCCCAGTCATTACAGCATACAAATAAGGTATTTCATTACTGTAGTAATTTTTTGCTTCATAAGTTTTTCTTCAGCAACATTTTTGATTAAAAGAGAAATACAATGATTATAGGAATAAAACAAAAAATAACAATAAATGAGAAGGGCAAAGGTCATGACCCGAGTCACCCAAGTGTTACTGTGACTGTTTTAGGAGCAAATGTCCTGGAAGCAAATACATTCAGAGCAAGAAAGAGTTTTTATGAGTGTACTGATTTGGATGAGCTCGACCAGGTTCACCAGTTATTATACCGACACCTTTCCATTTCTTGATCCAGTTCCAGTGGTACCTCCAGTGATCACGCTGTCCCAGAAAGACACTGTCATCTTGAGGAAAGGAGAGCGGTTTGAGCTCACCTGCAGCTCTACCAACGTCAACCCCGACTTCAGTCTCAAGTGGGACGTCCCTGAAACAGCGGTGAGACAGATGTATACGGATCAGTGTGCAAAACAGACAGCTGCTCCTCTGGGTGGCTGAATGGTTAAAAGTGAAACACTCTTGTCTTTCTTTCATATATTTTTATACAGTTAAATATCTAAACTGAAATCATGCAAAAGACTGAGTAGTATTGATATTTCAAATTTTATTAATAACATTATATTGTACAGTTATGCTGGGTTACATGCTTAAAGACTGTTTCTGGCATTTGTAAGACAAATTATTTTGAAAATAGACTTGGACTAAGTAAATAAGGACAGACTTACAATAACGTAAAAAGTGTAGAAAAACATATGTTTTGAACTCTATGTTGGCGATACAGAGGTAGGGCTAATTTGCATGTTAATGGTAGCGCAAATACTAAATGAGGTCAAAGGTGTAGAGTTACGTCCAAGCCATTTTAAGGTAACAAATGGATTTTCTTTCATGGAAAATACACCTAAACATGTAATTTTGAGCCACCGACATTTGTTTTTAAGTGAATTTAATCAATTCAACATTAAAACATAATAACTTGGAGTATTGTTTAAGCACATTTAAGTAAAGCATGATACAGTATACTGTATGTAAAGCACTGGATCTGTGTTGTATTTCACCTTTGACCCGTATGTTCCACAGCATACTAGTGAATCTCAGGCCTCACACATCCTGCCTGGCTCACGTGGTTATGAACGAGCCATCATGCTCTTAATCCCAGCTGTCAACCAGTCAGATTCAGGCACTTACCGCTGCTATGCCCACAATGAGAGAGGCACCAGTGTCATGATGCTGCAGCTGGACATCCGTGGTGAGTGGATTATGTGCATGTACCTTTGTGCATGTGTGTGAGACAAAACAGAAAAATACTTCAGTGGTTTCTAAATTCATAATGTTACAAAGAATGAAATACAACATAGGGATACAGGCAGGTATGTTTGGAAGCTTCCCAACATGCACTGAGGTCATTCATGGACATTCATTGCTCTGACAACAACCAGACTGAAGACAAACTGTCAACAATGTGATCTGGAAAAATTTGTACAAAGAATGGAGCCAAGTATTCACACACAGAACAAATGTTTTTCCAAGAAGTTATCATCTTTCATTTGCATCTTCTCTATATTAGTGAGTGGATGCCTCAGAGAAACATTTATCATGATTCAAAGTGAGTTATTGTAAACCAGTTATTGTATTAACTTAAATGATTTGTGAGTCATTCCAGTCACATCTGTGAAAATGTTCTGTTCAAACGACAGACACTGTGAGATTACATGACAGGAGTCCTGCATATGTGTTGTGTTTTTGAGGCATAACAGGCAAAGTTCACAAGTCTAATTATACATCACTGAGGTATTTGTCAGTAAACGTTACAAACTGGTGAGGAATCTGGAGTAGATCTAGCTGTAGTTGTACTGGGATGCTTCTAGATGTAAATGTGCGTGGAGGGGGGTTAAGATGGTAGATAACAGTACATCTATAAGAAAAATATGCCTTAATACAGTGAATGGACCCTGCTGAACTGAACTAATGACACATACGATAGTTGTTGCTTTTTATATTAAATGAAATTGACGCAAGTGTATGGAGTACACAGAAAACGGACATATCAAGAATGTTTTCCTTTAGTCATACAACTTCCTGTTCTCCAGATCAGGGATTCATCACAATGTTAGGGAGTCCAGGTCCAATCCAGGCAGATGTTAAAGAGGGGGAGAGCCTGACTCTCAGAGTAGAGTTTGATGCCTATCCTTCACTCAGCGCCCTGTTCTGGTCCTACAATGGCAAGCGGCTCCTCAACACCACGGAGCACGTCATCACCATCCATCACCACAAGTACAGGTACAGTAAGTTGAAAGTGTGTCAAAGCAAACGACTGTAAGTGCATGTGCACGTGCACACACAAACTCTATTAAATGTATGTTTTTCTCATCAGATACATCACTGAGCTGAGACTAGTGAGGGTTCTCGGCTCAGAGGGCGGCATCTATAAGCTCTCAGCCAATCATGAGGATGCGTCAGTCGACCAGTCGTTCCACGTGTACGTCAACAGTAAGTACTCTCACAGCTGTCACATGTGTTTAGTTAAAACACAATTTCGTTGGAACGTTGGAAAATGACGACACATGCCATTAAAAAATAACACAAATCTGGGGCGGTGTTTAGCTCAGTTGGTAGAGCACCCGCCCCATGTGTTGAGGCTATAGTCCTCACTGCAGGCGACCCCGGTTCGAATCCCGTGCCTAGCGGCCCTATCCTGCGTGTCAACCCCCCCCCCCCTCTGCCTCCCATTTCCTGTCTCTCTCTCGACTCTCCTGTACATTAAAGGCAAAAAAGCCCCAAAAAATATACTTAAAAAAAAAGAATAAAAATAACACAAATCTACCTTACGTTCATATCTATTGGATACAGTATTTATTTTAACATGTTTGTAAAATCTCTCTGTTTTGTCTCTGCAAGGTAAGCCTGTTATCATCGCTCAGGAGGGGCCTGTTGATGGACAGGTGCGGTGTATTGCTGCAGGTTACCCAGTCCCTAAAATCAGCTGGTATTTTTGTGCGCCACCCCACACTAGGTATGTTGTTGTATCCCATTTATCTTGCTTTGTTAGATTCTCTATTTATCTGTTCTCTAAATATGTCAAACCTGGCCGTTGGCTCCACCCGGTTTGTTGATACAGGGTTCAGTGGCATTGAATAGTGCAGTCCTCTCAACTTGTCAGCTCAAGTTTACAGAACATATCAGTGCTCATTTGCATAACTGTGTTTTGAGGTGCAGCAGGAGACGCCTTGGAGTGGCCATCTCACTTTTTAAAGCACATTTGTGTGATTTAATAATAATACGTTTATTTGAAAACAGGGACAGTGCACATTAATAACATCACTGTAAATGCGCCAGAATTAGCCAAGAGGCTATTTTTCATCTGTAGTCCCCAGACGGATGTTAAAAAGTCACCCTGCCGCCATCTTGCTCCTCTGATTTAGGATACTATTGATGTTAGAAACTTAGAAAGAGTGAAGTGATTAGACCTGATCAGATGGGAATCATCTTCATTAAACAGAACAGTCAGTGAAGAGACAGAAAAAATCACCTTTGTATGACTAAAAGAAAAAAAAAAAGTTATTTTCTGCTGTAATCAGGAACTTTATAACCTCTCAATAGATGCTCACACCTGCCCAACGTCACCCAACTGGAGTCTCCGGATGTTACCATGGTGACAGAGTCTGCGTTTGGTAAGAGTGAGGTGGAGAGTCGACTGAACGTCACTAAGGAGCACGCACACTACCACACCCTGGAGTGTGTGGCAAGCACAGAGGGAGAAGAGGCCTACACACTTTTCCTCATCAGTGGTACGATACTGTAAAATCTCTCTCACACACACACACACAAGTTTGTGTTTGGATTTTATCTGGTTTGTACCATACCATAAAGATGGCTGCATATGTAAACAAAGGCACACAGACACACAAACCCATTGACACTGTGTCTGCACAGACCTGGTGTGTGGTTACTGGGTACAGACTGATTAAGATTAGTGTATGCTGACTATGCAGGCTGGGATTATATGGTGTAGCGTAGACGCACTAATCCTTGTCACACAAACAAACACCACTGCTGCAGCTGTCTGTCTTAACTCTGGAGGGAGAGGATGCTGTGTGTGTGTGTGTGTGTGTGGGGTATACTTGAAATCCCCGTGTGGGGTCTGATTGTGGGCTCATCGGTGTGTGTTTCCTCTCAGAACGCACTGTCCCCCATAAACTCTTCACTCCTCTCCTGACCGGCATGGTGGCCACTGGCGTCTTACTCAGCCTCATTCTGCTGGTGCTGCTGTATAAGTACATGCAGGTAAGATGGAAAATAAATCACACAGTCATTACTGAAATGAAGAAGCGTTTTAATCTCAGGAAGAGTAATAAATCTCTCCTAACTCACATAAATCTCCAAATGGTTTGGTAGTTTTTGGCAAAGGGCCCACTCTCCTTTACCAAGGACTCATGCCTCCATCTTGTTGAGTATGTTTAAGTTAGAAACAGCTTGTTGAGATCAGACTTGTTTCTGTGCTATATTCGATATTCTTCAAATAGCAGTAGAAACCTGTCCTTTTAATCAATATGAATGTGTCCTAATGAATCTGAAACGAATCAATCAACCATTCAAAGTGCAGACACGCTGCTGCTAAAGGCTTTTTTGACACCAAGATCACGACTCGAGCCATTAATTTGCCCCCACAGCATGCTGCTCTTATCGCACTCAGATGAGTCAGACTCCTTGAGAACTAGTTTATGAATTCACACAGGGATCATCAGAGGAAAGTCTAGACCAGGGCTGACAACTAAAGTGCACTGAGTAATCTGAAATTGAATAGAAGAGTGATGAGAAAAGGCCAAATATGTGAGCAGCACAAACATCTAGTCATGGACTATACAACAAACAATCCCAGGAAACACATCTGCACTCACTTTCTCTATGTATAGGCCTATCACTGCTCTCTCTCCTCTCTCAACTTCAACAGAAACCAAAGTTTCAAATCCAATGGAAGGTCATTGAGAGTATCCACGGCAACAACTACATTTACATTGATCCCACACAGCTGCCGTATGACTCCAAATGGGAGTTTCCTCGACAAAAACTACGCTTCGGTAAGGCCGTTTTACATATGAGAAAACACATCCGTAGGCAAGCTAGTGTGATTGTTAACTGTGTGTGTGTTTGTTTCTAAAGGTAAAACCCTTGGTTCTGGGGCTTTTGGAAAGGTAGTGAGGGCCACAGCATATGGACTATGCTCTGCAGACACCGTTACAACTGTCGCTGTTAAGATGCTCAAACGTAAGTTTGCTTGTCTGTCTCTGAGTCTGTGTGTTTTAACAACATTAAAAAGAATGCATACACTGGTGGAAAAAGCTAATTGTATTTACTGAAGTACTGTACTTTAAAAAGTAACTACACACTGAGCCAGAAAGCAGTGTTTTGTCATGTAAGTAGTCAGCAGTAATTTTTCTTGCAAAAATTCAATGTGGATAATTATTAGAGGCTTAAAGAGGTAAAAAAAAAAAAAAAAGAAAGTAAAATAAAAAAGTGTCCCTCTTCTCTAAGATAGTAATCATCTCACAAGACACAAATAAAGTAGTTAAAGCTAGCTCTGCCTTTACCAGTTCCAATAAAAGTGGTTCATACTAATTGATGCATCAGTATTAACCCTCTAATGTTGTATAGAGTAAAACATTAGTGACAGTGACTTTTAATGGACTAATGTTATAGTGCTGTATTTGTATTTTTACCAGTGTAATGGATGTGTGTGTGTGTGTGTAAATGATCTGATGATGTCATCCCAGCCAATGCTCACTCCACGGAGAAGGAGGCGCTGATGTCAGAGCTGAAGGTTCTCAGTTACCTTGGAAACCACGTCAACATCGTTAACCTGCTGGGAGCCTGCACCATCGGAGGTGAGAGGAGGAGCCACGGCAACAAACAGTGGAACCTGCAAACCTATTGCACCAGTTTGATTATGTTATTTATTTATTGACTCTTTTATGGTAATGAGTTCTGTTTGCATGATTGTGTTGAAAACTTAGACATTTATATGATCATGCACTGACTTGCTGCTACACTCAGCCAATATGTTCATTTTATTAGAAATCAGATACTGGGCAGTCAGTATTGATATGAAGATGTGATGCACTTTGACTGGTCGCAAATTAACTGTGCAGTTTATCAATATTATCTACCTGTCTGGCCCTTCACATTGATTATAATGCAGCATTTAAATGATACTCTAATCCAGTATGCATGAGTAAGTTGTTGCAGAGAAACACTGAAGATGTGCATTGTGCCAAAAACATTATTTGAAGATATTGACTGATATTGATATGTAAAAATATGTTTTAACACAAAATTTTGAGAGCAGCTTTAAAACACACACACAAACTGGTGCCCGTTGCTTCTTTTGTTGCCTCATCATTAGAGCTTTCAGTTTCTGTTTCCTTTTCATTGTTATTTGTTGTCATGTGATTTCAAAACCAGTGAGTGAGGTTTCTTTTTTATCTCTCTATCCTGCCAGGCCCAATTTTGGTGATCACTGAATACTGTTGCTATGGCGACCTTCTCAATTTCCTGCGCAGAAAAAGAAATTCTTTCCTCAATTCCCAAGTTGGTGATGGTTACTATCGCAACGTCTTGAACCAAAATGAGCCTACAAGGTATGTGTGTGTGTGTGTCTTCTTAATAGTGCTATTAAAAACTGATTACCATGTCAAAATGTAATACCTGCATGTGTGTGTCTGTGTGTCTGTGTGTGTGATTGTGTAGCAGTAGAGAGCTGACTGGTACAGGATATATGCCCATGCGACCCTCTGAGAAAGAGCGGCCTTCTCAGTCAGGTAGAAAACCTCTCACTGTGCATTTCCCATCAACACTGCAACACTGCATCAATGTCTACTTAAACCCAGGTTTCTCGCATTAAAGCTGACAATGTAATCTTCTTGTCTAGATGAAATTGATGAGCTGTCGCTGGACGCTGAAGATCTCCTCAGCTTCTCCTACCAGGTTGCCAAAGGAATGGAGTACATTACTTCCAAGAACGTAAGGCTTTCACAGACTGCGTTAATATTTATGAAGGGGATCTAAACATGCCGCTGCTGGTTAATAAATCACATTATGGCTTAGCGCCAACAGGCAGTACAATGTCGGCCAGAAATGCTTATAGGGTCATAACTTAACACGGTGACGCTGCATTTACTGCAGATCTTAAACTGCGAACAGACAAACTCAGCCAAATTAAAAGTCTCTTGCTTTCTTGTCTGCCATTGGTTGATTTTCTCTAACTATACTTTTTTTTACTTTTATTAAATAACACAAGTCCAGACTACTAATTACACAAAATGTTTCCCCTGCAATTGTACCTTAATATATTTTATGTTATTTAAGTGGTAGGAAAATAGTTTTCACTTTTGTATTCTCCATAAAAAACAATTAGCAATATTAATTCAAGGCAACATGACCTCATATCATCTAATACTGACCCCCACATGAATAGAAGTGTGCTGTGGTACCTACAATGCATCATGTTATTGAAGCATAATAAACTTGACAGATTAATAATACAGATTGATGATAGAATCCAATTTATTGTAATGAAAAAAGGCCAAATTAATTTAAGCATTTTTAATTGCACGCCTCAAACCTAGCAAAACTGTATTAACCTAAACTGCATCTCCTCCCTGACCCTGCAACCAATATCACTCTTGAATAAACTATGAGAAGATAAACAAACAGAACACGTATGTCTGTGCCCTGTCCTCCTGTTAAAGCATGGTCCCTCCATGAAAAATACTGAAAAAAATGGTCCATTGTCCTACTTTTTTAAAATTCTCTTTTCTGTGTCATATTGTTCCTGTGTATTTTTGTGTTTGCTAAAAGCTCTGTCAGTTTGGCTTTTGTGTTTGAAATTTAACTCGCCTCATTTGCATGTGTGTACTGTCTTGTCACTCATTCACTGATGAAACTGGTTACAAAGTCAGCACTCATTTCCTTGTTTGTGTTTCCTTTGTGCATGTGTGCGTAGTGTATTCACAGGGATCTTGCTGCCAGAAACATTCTGCTGACTCACGGCAGGGTGGCAAAAATTTGTGACTTTGGTTTGGCACGAGACATCACCACTGACGCCAACTATGTCCTCCGGGGAAATGTGAGTCCGTCACTCTCTCTTTCTGACCTTCCTCCCTTCCTTCCCTCCATCCCTGAAATAGAAAATTGCCACCCATGTTCTCGACTGTTCCTGAGCAGTTTTCCAAATAATGGAGCAGTGAGCTTGACTATGTATGAACAATATGTGTGTCAAAATAATCTCAAGGTTATTTTTGAATACTAAAATATACTGTAGTAGCCTATGTGCGTAACATGTACATGCAAAGCATTATTTGACTGGAAGGAGGAAAATAATAAACATTCTCATTTGTGGAAAAGCTTTGCTAATGCTTAACAGCATTTTTGTAGAATACATATGTTTTCTTTCAGTGACAACAAGGGAAGATTACCCATGTAATTATGGCTCCTCCTGCAGGCTCGTCTACCGGTCAAGTGGATGTCTCCTGAGAGTATTTTCGACTGTGTCTACACCTTCGAGAGTGACGTGTGGTCCTACGGCATCCTGCTCTGGGAAATCTTCTCTCTGGGTAACATTTCCAGTTAGAGCAGTGCCGGTGCATCTGTTTCATAATGCTTGAGCCATTATTACCATCCATTTGAGCTGACTGGGGCCTTATTAGAGGCTCTGATGATGCTCCCAAGCAGCAACATCACTTAGTGAATCTAATACATAATGTAGCACCAGGAATCAGAAGCATTATATAATCCATGGTTGTTGTTTTTTTTTTCAACAAAAATAGTTATTTAAAGCGTGTGTATATTTTCTGTTGGTGTTGCAGGTAGCAGCCCATACCCTGGGATGCAGGTGGGCGCAGCATTTTATAGGATGATTCAAGAGGGCCACAGAATGAGCAGACCTGAGTTTGCTCCCATTGAAATGTGAGTATTTCTATTTGAGGATATAGGTAAAAATGCTGTCAACATTATTTTATCACCAATTGACCTGAAGATTTTGGGCATCTTTGCTCACAAATATGCGGTATGAACAAAAACACTTTTCTGAAAATATTTGCTCTTATATTAATGTGAATTTTGAGTGGCCACATGCAAATAGATCAGTACAACAAAATGTGCAGGCAGGAAAAGAAAGGTGTGATTGTAGCAGCTATACAGCTGTAATAAAACAGGTTTCTTTACACACTTTTTGTTTAGTTTTATACTGGCTGGACTTGTTTGCATACAGTCTGTTTTTTATAAAGGACACCGCAATCTCCTCTGAAGCTAAACCCAGTCTAACCTCTGTAGGTACGACATGATGCTGTCCTGCTGGAGCCACGACCCCCTGAAAAGGCCTTCCTTCAGGAAACTGGTGGAGAGGACTGAACTACTGCTCTCTGAAAAAACCAAGAACGTAAGTATATAAGGATCAATAGAATTGGAATTGAACTTGACATTTTGTCCTTATTAAAGAATAACAGTGTAGATAATACAGACACGAAACAGCAGGATTTTAAAAATCTGTGTGTGTTGCATCTCAGGTTTACCTGATGCTGAGCAACACTCCAGGTCATCCTGAGCAGCAGAGGGCGCCATCACGCAGGTTGAGCTCTGTCTGCAGTACGACAGCACCCACCCAGCCTTTACTGCAGAGCACAGCTGATGTCTTCCTGGACTATGTCTGACACTCACACACACACACACACACATACATTGACATGCACATATACAATGCTATGAAATACACAACCCCCCTACCTCCCTGATCATTCTGTCCTTTTACTGCACAAAGTGTAAGAGCCAAATACACTGTAAACTACTAACAACAAACACATTCACTCAAACTAACTCTCAAGTGCTGACCTTCTTGTCACACACACACACACACACACACACACACACACACACACACACACACACACACACACACACACACACACACACACACACACACACACACACACACACACACGCATACAGATGCTGTATATACAATCCTACACTGGGCTCTTAGTATTGGCCTCTATCTAATCTTCCCATTGATCTCTGTGGTAGGTATTTTAGGTGCACGTACTGCACATCTATACAAAGTAGACTCAAGCATTGCATCCCATCAGATACATCAGCAGCAGCAGCAGCAGCAGCAGCAGCAGCAGGAGGAGGAGGAGTCTTGGCTCACAACCAGCCTCGGATTACATCTGTAAAATGCTTTGGTGAAAACAGAGACTACAAGAAAATACCTGACCTTGGGAAGTGATATTGGACTGAGCTGAGGCATGAACTGAGTTTGTGCCTGGTGTCAAAGCTACAAAGAACAAAGAACTTGTTTTCCATTTAAAGAGTATTTTGGGAAATACACTTGTGTGCTTTGTTGATGGGAGCTGAGACCTGCAGGCAGTTAGCTAAGTCAGGAGGCCAGAGAAATATTTTTTTGGTTTAGTTCAAATAATGATAAGGAAAAGATGAAGCTCACTGATAGGTGTAGGCTACTTATTGCTAAACTAAGATGTATCTTGTCTGCAGTGTCACATTTAAGAAACCTATTGTGACATCTACTCATCACTATCACTCAGCAACTAAGTGTATATCACGCTATGTCAAACTATTCCTTTGAAATTCTTCATTTACTGCAAGCTGAGGTCGCCCCCAAGCCTACCTTAACAATGGTTTTAACAGGCCTCGAGAAAAGAGACCCAAAAGTCTTAAATGAGCCATAGCAAGGTGGCATGCAAGCGATATCTCCTGATTAAAAAATAAAATAAAGCCATAAGTTACAGAAACACTGATTACCACCTGTGTGTTGTAGCGTTGAATACTGTGACTTATAAAATCTAATTGGTGTATTGCTGTGTATATTTTAGGGGTAGCTTTAGTTTAGTCTCTTTAGCGTAGCCACTGTGGCCTGGTGTTTAGGACTGACTGTGTGCTCTTTTTACTTGATGTATGTCAAACATGTATGCAATGCAAATACAATAGAGATGTGCCTTTAGATATTTTTTTTTTTTTAATACTGAATGCATTTGGTTGTGACATGGTTGTTGTGGAGATGACCGCCAGAGAAGAGCTTTCACTGGTTTTGAGGTTCTTGCAGTTTTGATACAGTTGGTTGACTTGTGATAATAAAGTACCTGTGACGGTAGAACCACCTCGAAAGTGTCCTCTTATTTTCACTCTTATTTATCTTTACAAGACACAGGATATTTTACCTTAAAACTTTGAAAAGCTACAAAATAGATAAGTCAAAGACCTTTGATATTACAATACATTTCTTATAGTTCTTATAATAATAAACTATTTCAGCCAATTTGCAAAGCTAAGATTCAAGAACATTGTTAATTTCTGCTTCTAAAATGTGACAATTTGCTTCTTTTCCCAGATATACATGGTGTTTAACGTGCCATATGAGACATGCTCTCTAACCCCTCACCCACCAGAGCACCCCATCTCTGACATTTCCGTCTCTGCCTTGACTTTTGTCTTGTTTGTGGCTTCACAACTTGAGGCAAACAGACCAAACACTGTGTTCTTCTCAGATGGTTACATAACATCTGTAGATTGTGGCTCAGCTGCCGTGTTGTTCCAAAAAAACTTTGGGCTTTTGGTTGGACATGAATCCATACAACACTGCATGGCCAAGAGGGTTCACCAAAGTGAAGACTGGTTTCGTTGGCCATCCTTGGACAATCGGCTCCGTTTGAGTATCTGGAAAACTTATGGCCAACTGGCGGTTAGCAGAAATAGTAGGTGGTAGTTGTACAGTGTGCTCCTCTGTGGCATATCTTCTAGTGCTTGAACGTGGTTCTTCAGTGTTCTGAGATATTAAATGTGTAGTCTGCAGCAGGACCTGTAGTAGACTACCTGGGAAACTAGTTTATTGCACAGGTACTGTAGGTAGCCTATATGGCAAATATAATAGAGCTGACGGATATGTTTGAAAAATACAATTCAACTGTTTTTCACACAAAGAGACTGTGCAAGTGGTCCTTACGTACTGAAGTTGATGGGAATGTAATACTGGTTGTGAAGGTATTTGGACGGCACAAATTAACAGTTTGGCATCTTGAAACAGGGGATAAGCAAATTACTACATTTATTCCAGACCTGGATGTCTGCATAAAATATAATGGAACTCTATCCAGTAGTTGTGGCTCTTAACTTAAAAATAAATAAATAATAATAATTGAAATCCATCCAACAGTGACTAGCACAGGCAACAGAGCAAAACAGGACAAAATTGCAGCAGACATATGTCATGGATAATATTTGCAACTGTTTTTATTTTCAAATTGACCAAGAGGGGGAGGGGGGATATAATAGCAAACATTTTTGCTTTAAAATATTGATTATTATTACATTTGACTTTGGGGTAGATAAAGGAGCACAGTTCAAGAGCAAAAGGAGGGATATACATACATACATACATACAGTACAGGTAAGCATAGCACCGTTTTACACTGAATACTGGTGTTCTTAGCTTTGTGTATGTGTACAATATTACACTAGAACTAGGACTCATTAGAACCAAATTGTGTAGTGGAAAGGTGATCTGTGTGGAGGGGGGAGGGGGGCTCGCCATCCTCTCAGTGGCATCCCATTTCAAATATCCTACACCTCAAACTCTTCTTTCCAACCAGATGTCCTTAGAACATTATTGTTGCAAAAAAAACAAAAAACAGAAAGAAAGACAGAAACAGAAAGTTTGTAATGGTGAAACATTCAGAGGTTCTTGTACAATACAAAGCCTGTAAATAAGATTGTATTTCAAATTTCTATATGTGGATTCTTGCAGTGAAAAAACATGATTCTCTCTCACACCCCTCAATTTCCTTCATCACAAACCCTGTCAAAGGTTCTCCATAATCAAGTTACAACATCCATTTGTCTCTTTAAAACACCTTTACATTCTTTGGGCTGGGTATCAGTGACATAAACTATAAACATTTCAACATTACCCCTTTGAGTGATGCTTTAAACACAAACTAGTCTATAGAGGATCTATACGCCATGTGATGGTGGAAGACCTGGTTCGAATAGTAAGACCCTTGCTGTAAAGTCTCTTGAACTATTTATTTTTGTGACTCAAGACAAGAATTTGTCCCTGCTAAGTTGCACAAATAGCTATTCAATCAAAATGAATAAGCAGATTTCTGAGGGCTACTATTTGAGATGGGTCTGATGTGTAGATATTGTGATAAATGTTTCTTGAGCAGTCTTTCATTGTTAAACTACAACAGTGCCCATCAGCCTGACAGGTGACCAATGCTCTTTTCCAGTCACACATGTTTCCATATGAAAATATAATGGGTTACAGTGACTTAACATGCATACAAACTCTTTCTCTCACACAAACATCTATTCAAGTTGAGCTGTCCCACACTTGGGCTTGTAGAATACTAAGCCCAGCCGGAGAGGAAGTTTCTTGAATATTACAATTTCTTTATACTGCAACGCAAGAACTGATTGGCTATCGCCAGGGGAAACCAATACTGACCCCCGAGTGATACAAATAGGATCAAAAAGAGACACTATATTCTCTCTCTCTCTCTCTCTCACACTCACTCACTCACACACACACATACACACACACAACACAGTCTTGACCACACCGGGAGACAGAACAACACATTCTAATTGCTCCTTTGCCAACCATTACACTTCCTCCAATCCAAGGCTTTTCTGTTCGATATGGCTTACAACTGTAGTACAGGAGCTGAGCCCATTTCCATCTAAATCTGAAATGGACCGAGGCCCAGTCCTGCTTTTTAACTGCTGTTTAAGAACTGAGAGATAAGTGAACTGAACTGCATGAGGGTTTCTGAGGCCTAGGAAGAGAAACGAGGATGAAACACTGATGACACAGAAGACCACGAGACAGTTTTGATGTTACACCGAAGTCAGTAGATTTGTGTGTGAGTGAGAGCTCAGAGGGGATTGCTGCTCTACTTTATTACAACAACAACCCCCTCCATCTACAAAACAAACTGTACATTTTACTCCTATCTTTGGAGAAGACAACCTCCATTTCTACCTTGATAAGGAAGTGAGCGAGGCTCTTAATCTGGGTCAGATTTGATTCAGTCTTTGTGACTCTTCTTCCTCTGGTCTTTGCGGCATCACTGTCTAATCCTTCCTGGTCTGGTTCCAGACTGAGGCAGAAGCAAAACTTTCCACATTCCTGAGAATACAAGTACCATCCAGCAACTTCAAACCCTTACTAAGTCAATTATTGTAAGACACAAGGGGCGACAAACACTCACAACCACAGACACTCTCATGCCCACTCATGCGCACACACAAAGATTGTACCCCCCCCCACCCCCACCCCCAAAAAAAACAAAACACACATTAGCTCACAGAATCACACCACGGATTACAAACAACTAGGTCTCGACAGTTATTTACTGTACACAACCACATCAAGTGCTAAAGTTTCCGGAGGTTGAGGATATACTGTTTGTTACGTATAGGGCTCTCTGACTGTTAAAAAATAATCCCTACTATATACACATGCATGAACTTTATTAGGGGTAATATTTTGTTGAAAAATATATACGCCTTTGAAGAGTTTGCTCAAAAGAAAAGAAAACAAAAAAGATAATGACTATGTTATTGGCACTTGGAATCACTAAACCCGTTGTACGTACAGTGATCATCCTGCAAATAATTCAGTTTAACTGTAATTCTAGTTTTTTTGCCAAACAAAATTCATGATTATAAAGTTAAAAAGAGATTATTGTCTCAGAGACAGTGTTTAAAAACACAACTTCCACAAAAAACCCAAGCCCAACCTTTTTTTTCTTAAAATAAAAAAACAAACTGACAGAACTTTAAAGCCTCAATGTGGAATTTTTTTTCTAAAAGAGAGAAGTGGGGGGAAGGGAGAAGGGGGTCTTAGACAGCCCGTCACCGCTCCATCTTTGACCAGAAAACACTTGAACAAAGTAAAAATTTGTTTTTCAAAAGCGACTAATAAAAGCGTACAGTTATTCTTTCCATGCAATCATATAAAATACTACATTTCTGTTTTCTGTTAGGCTATACTGGATATTTACAAGTTTGTTTTTTATCATACAGTAAATCTGTACATGGTCAGTCCACTTTGACACACCTTCAAAAAGAGTCAGTCGTTACCGTGGCAATAAGGTGTTGTCTGGAATTTTGTGGGGTTTCCATGGAGACTGGAGGTCCCTCAAAAATCCGCCTCTGGTGAGGGAAAAGGGGATTTTAATCCATCCTGTTGCCATGGTGACAATCCTCTGTGAGTTCCTTGTGGACTCTTTCCTATGATTCGTTTCTTCTTGGAGCTGGAGGAAGGGAGGGCAACGACTCTGGGGGGGAAAGGAAGTTTGTGGCAGCAGCACAACCAAAACAAATGTACGCCATAATTCCTTAAGAGTTTCAGTTCCCCCCGGGTTTTCCAACGTAACGTGCCCCCTCCCCCACCAGACTTTACTGAGGTTGGCTGCTGACACTGTCAGTCCTGTGTGATGATGGGGCTTTCTGTTGTTTCTGGGGCTGTGGTTTCAGCTGCTGCTGGTGCCTCTGGTGGTGAGATTGTTGCTGCTGCTGTTGTTGCCTTTGTTGTTGCTGCTGCTGCTGTTGTTGTTGTTGTTGTTGTTGTTGCTGCTGCTGCTGCTGCTGCTGTTGTTGTTGCTGTTGTTGTTGCTGTGTTGCCTGGGTGAATGTGCCCTGTTGTTGGAGTGGGAAAGCTGCCTGCAGAATCAGCTGAGTAGACTGGTTACTGTGAAGAAGACGAGTACCCTGATGGAAGAACAGTGCAAGAATATTAGAATATGAAAGCACTTGATTCAGAAAGATCCCTCCATCCTCTTTTCATACAAAAATCAAAACCCTGTGAAATACATATAGTCTGTAAGCAGAAGTTATTTTGTAAAAACACCCTGCAGCATTTTTCACCAAAATAAAAATATATAAATAACATGAAAGCTTGTCTTGAAGATAGTTATTGAAATCACTGATGTTTGCTACCCTCTACTGATACCTGTAGAAATTGCTGTTGTTGCTGCCCCTGCTGGCCACTCTGAGCCACCACAGCTGTCTGGCTTTGCCCATCTGGCTGCGCTTGAGGTGCTTGGGCAGGTTGAAGAGTCAAGGTCTGGGTCTGTCCTCCCTGCTGAAGTGACAAAGATGTTAACACAGAACAATCTATTCAACATAACATTAAACAGCATATAATCTTTTTACTATTCATTATGATACTTTCCATTGGATTCTCTAAGGCTCCAACTTTTCAAGATATTTTTGGGTATATTTTTTAGGGCTTTTTTTTTTTGCCTTCAATCAATAGTATAGTCAAGAGAGAGACAGGAAATGGGAGGCAGAGAGCGGGGGAAAGACATGCAGCAAATGGCCACCTTAGTTGGGATTCAATACAGGGCCGGCTGCAGCGAGGACTGTAGCCTCTGCATATGGGACACCTGTTCTACCTACTAGATGACGCCCTAACTTTTCAAGATGTATTTGACAAATAATCTTCGGTCCTATTAGTCCCTTGAGTGATAGCTGGGTTTCAAAAATTTGACATTATTGTAGCTAAGCAGATTCAAAAGAGCAAAAATTTATCTTGACTCAGCCTTTCAGATTTCAATATTTACACCCTGTATTAATTTCTTTTCATCCCCAATTACCAATACAAGTGGTATTTTCTTCCCAAGAATCTACTTATCCAGTGAAGGCCTGAACAAAGAAGCCAATTTCCCAATGAGCGTTAAAATGTATGTTATTTGAGACCCTCACGCGGGGCCTCACACTTCAACCACAATCTGTCGACACTGAGCAGCTGGATGCTAATGTGCTTCACAGATGTTCAGAGTCTTGCTCATTCCTGATCTCCTGGCTTTGTCCTTACCTGTTGCCCGCCAAAGGGGTTGTATGCGGTAACCACCTGTCCCATGAACATGGAGGTGGGTACCATGACTGCGCCACATGCCATTGGAGCCGTCACTAGCTTGGTCACCAGCTGCTGCCCAGCAGGGAAACTGGAGAAGGTGAAATAGAGAAAAAGAGTGAAGATGAGAAAAACTAAAACAAAGGAAAACGACACAGGATCCATGAATCATGTTTAAGACAAGACAAGTATCAGGTTTGGTTTTTGTCTTCTTACCGGATCTGTCGGTCCTGTGTGAAGGTGGCCACGGTTGTGCCTTGTGGTGTGTTGCTTTGCGGTAGGCTGGTGCTGATCTGCAGTACGTTGGGCTGCCCTGGCTGGGAAATCATCATGGTGTTATAGAGTGGAGCAGATACAGAGCCCTGGTTCTGGGGCTGAGCCTGAGCAGGTTGCTGGGACTGACGTTGAGGCTGGAGAAGAGCAAAGTGAAGGTAGAGTGAGGGACATGAAATTTCAATTTGGTTTAAACTGTGAAGACTGGAATCCCATTTTTGGGAATTATCGCTATTAAATTACTGTTTTCCCAGTTTTTCTCCATTCCATATTGGTACACTGGACAGAGCTTAAGCTAATACATTAAAGAGATCATAAACTCATGAGAATGAAAAGTCAAGCACATTCAACACATATTTTATGTAGTAGCAAGAAATGAGGCCACTTAAAGACCCAATTAAAAAAATAGCAAGAATATTTTAAAGTGGAAAACTGCAAGGCTAATTGTATGCTGTATAATGGTAAATATGCTTTGC